>NC_143479.1:69420778-69746778 GCF_027475165.1 Benincasa hispida | reverse complement strand
GTTTACTAAACGATCATATAAGATTTTCTAAACGATTGTCTAGCCTTTTCCTAAACGATTATGCGCTCGAGCGTTTACTAAACTATCGCATCCCTTTTACTAAACGATCGTGTATCTCTACCTAAACGATCAAGCATCGTCTATACAATAGACACCAGCTTTTCCCACTTGCTTGGTCGTGGTATACGATTGGATTTTCCTCCTTCCCTCTACCAAATCCAACAGAGCCCACACCTCCTGAATTCTCACACTGAGAATACCGAGGGTTCTAAGTGGTAGTGTCTGACTTGCTGCTGTGTTTGTGAGGAATCCGTTCGTTGATAGACGATCGTGTTTTAGTGGACGATTGCTTGGATAGTCTCAATGAGAGCGAGAGGGGAAATCCTTGGCGAGAACGAGATTTGAGGCGAAGAAGGGTTCTTCAACTGGTATGTGTTTCGTTCTCTGTGTTGTTTAAGTTTTAAAGCATGCCTGTAACTTTTTGCCTTTGAGGCATGATTCACACACCGACAAGGAGTTTTCTTCTAAACTCTTAAGAAGTGCACATTTTACCAACTGCTCAATCCTATTGAGGTTGATATGACCTAATCTTAGATGCTAAAGATGGCCGTTTTCCTTATTTAGTTTGTAAACAGAGTCAGCAACATTTGCTTTCTGATCACGAAGTGTTAACGTCTCGTTATATAACACCGTTCATGACAGAGACTTCACTTCACTAGAATGACCATAGGTAACATGACCTCAATCCTGAGTGAGTTGGGAACTTCTGCCATTGAGGGCGGTCCTTTGATTTGTATGGGTGCGAGTGGCTAGGTCGCCGATTTAAACCTATGATTTTAGGGATTCGTCTAATTTGAGAGTTGGGAACTAAGCTACACAAGATGGATTTCACTCCTTCTCCGAGGCAGGTGTAAGTTGATAGATAGCTCCCTTAAGGGTTGATTCTAGTGCTTGAACGATATGGCGCCACACACATTCTCTTGGTCCGAGAGGTGTTCACACATAGTTGGACTATGTTACTGTTCATTAGAGGAATTAGTGGTACTTAAGGAGTGAGATGTAACTACAGGGGTAAAATGGTAAATTGGCCCAGCTGTACTTACTAGCATCTGTGAAGGGTCATCGTACTCATGATTGGTTATATCCGATGGATACAGAAATATATCTGTGGTAAGAAGAGTTTAGTTGTTTGTCTTTAGTGGATTGCCTGATAGTTAACAGATGGTGAATCTCGTGGCTAAAGAGTTTAGTCAGCTATTCACGTACCATTGGAGCTTCGAGCCACAGGTTCTTTTGGTCCCCTGGGTAGCTTGGGTAAAGTCGAGAATCAGTATTTGGGTCAGTTTAAAATATTCAAATTGACAAGAGGAAGTTTGATTATATATGATATAATTGGACTGGTTAATTATATATGATATAATTGGCTAAATGTATGGATACATTTTTTTTGGAGGAAATTAGATATAAATATGATTTATATCAATTATAGGAGAAATTACTATAGTAGATATGTGATATCAAACTATAGGGTAAGAATATAATATGATTATATTTATTATTTATTTAATTGATTAATTATATGATAATTGGCCTAAAATTTTTCTCGGACGTGCGTTAGCAGGAGCAACCACTTCGGTTATGGTAACCGAAGAATAAAATGAAAATTTGTTTCATTTTGCAAAAGTTCGAAAAATTTGACATCGGTGTGGAAACGTAAACGATCACATAAATCGAGAGCCTATACGATAGTCGCTCAGCGCCTAAACGATCGAAC
This sequence comes from Benincasa hispida, assembly GCF_027475165.1. NCBI lineage: Eukaryota > Viridiplantae > Streptophyta > Magnoliopsida > Cucurbitales > Cucurbitaceae > Benincasa > Benincasa hispida. The sequence continues at coordinate 69,745,004 of NC_143479.1, read as the reverse complement.
ACCTCGCGCCTAAACGATCGCACGCTAGTCCTTAAATGATCGCTTAGCTTTCCTAAATGAACGCATAGTGTGCCGTGTTTTTCTAAACGATTGTCCACCTTTTACCAAAAGGTCGCTTAGTAAAACCTACACGATCATATGGCTTCTTCTAAACGATAAGCACTTAGCTATACGATAGCTCCTTTTTCTCTTCCACTTGCTTATCGTCTACACGATTAATTCTTTCTCCGACCTCTACCTGTTGGGATTGGTGTCCTAATTCTCCCAGAGTCTCGTTGTTTTGTAAAGATGCACATTGTTCAATGAATAAAATAAGTGTTATTTAATTCTGGCATTTACTCATATCCAATAAACAAAGCTTCTTGGTTATCTTATGTGAACTTAAGCATGCATATGTGATATATAAGTGGATCATGCCTTAAGTGATAACCTAAATTGGTTTGTAGTATAAGGATTAAGGTGGGATACCTGATCCTGGTGACACTACAGATACGACCCGCTTTATAGAGGTTTGCAAGTGTTGTAAACTACTACAGATGGTTGATCCGGGCCATTCATGTGGAGACATGGAGTGGGGATGTCCTATACAAAGAGTTTGTATAAGACCTGAACCACGAGATGACTAAACTCTGTATATAATGTCGTTGATACTAGAGACTTGCATCTCACCTAAACAACTATAGGTGATATGACCTTAATCCTGAGTGTTTATTGAAGTCCTGCCTTTGAGGGCGGTCCTTTGATTAATATATGTGAGAGTGGTCAGATTACCAACTCAACATGCCTACCTTTTTGGGGACTTGTCTGATCTGGGAGTTGGGAATTCAATTCACAATATGGAATTCACTCATTTCTCGAAGCAAGGATAAGTAGAGAGATTGATCCCTTAAGGGCTGATTCTGGGGCTTGAACATAGTGGCCATAGCTTCTCTTTGGAATAGAAAAAGAACTATGATTTATATGTTTCATGAGATGAAATATTAAAACTATAGGTTATAAATATAGTATGATAAGTTAGTTATCATTTATATTAATATTAATTATTAGATAATTAATATTTTTTTTCTTTTAATAACCAAATGAAGTGGGTGGTTATTGATCATGGTAACCATGAGTTTAAAAGGAAATCGGTTTCCTATTTTGAAAAAAGAAGTCTTACATAAGTTTGAAAAGTTTTTGAGTTTTCTCTCCGGCAATAAGAAACTCACGGAAGTCCTCAGTAAATATAGATTTACTAAACGACGGCTGAGCTGAGCCAATCGATCATGCAGGTGCTAGCTAAACGATCGTGCAGTGTTTACTAAACGATCGCTGGCTCAAGGTAAACGATCGTGTAGAGTCTGTCCAGCTAAACGATCGCATAGCTTTTGTTAAACGATCACATAGCTTTATCTAAACGATTGGGCATCGACCTATACGATAGGTCTCCGACTTCTCCCACTTGCCCAGTCGTGTACACGATCTGTCTTTCCTCCGTTTGTCTGCCTCACACCAAGTCCGAACAGAGCCCACCCTCTGGATTCTCACACTGAGAATACCAAGGTCGCCTTGTTGGTGGTGTCAGACTCAACTCGACATCGTCAAGGTTTTTCGGAGGCCATTCGTGGTGCTTTGGAAGAGTCCGTTCGTGGTGTTGAGGAGGAGATCGTGACCGAGGAGATCGTTGTGGACGAGTGTGAAATGTTCGTGCTGTGTTCGTGCGGTGTTGCGGTTATGTAGATCGAGCGCTCGTGGTTGCAGTTGTTCGATCTGAGTTGCGCATTGGAGTGTGGAGACGTTTCTGCATATATGCGTAGAGTTCTCTTTGTACATTTGTATTGTTTCATGCTGTAATTTCTCTGTAATTTGCATGACCGTTTATGTTTGAAGTCGACTGTAAATGTTATGTTAATTCATGATTGTAATTTGGAATTTTCTTGCTTCCGCTGCACACGAAAATCTCGATAGTTGATTTCCTTCAATTGGTATCAGAGCCAGGTTGCTTAATATTTCAAATTACAGATCTGAATCGAATGGTTTTTACAGTCGCGGTGGGTTTCTATATTTGTAGTTAACTGTTTTTTGCATTTGTGGATGAATTGATGAACATTTCGGGTTTGATTGCCTTTTTGTTAAAGCTTTCGTTATTACAAAGTGTTAATTGTAAGGGCCCCTGCATTTTTGGGCAAAATTAACTTTACAATCGAGTCTGTAATTCGAAAAGTTCAAGTTCATTGAGTTGTTCGTGATGAAGCTTCGGCACATGGCGATGCAGTTCTCAACAAAGAAGAAGATTAAGCGTGGATCGGATCGTGTAGCCTTAGGTAAACGATCGTTGGGATTTCACTAAGCAATTGTTTAGATTTTTCGTTCTAGACGATCGTGTAGTATTTTCTAATCGATCATTTAGCTAATGCTAATCGATAGGGTAAATCGTTTACCATATAATGTAGCGTTGGTTGTGCGATCACGTAGGCGCTAGAGGTAGGTGATCGTCGTGGGAGCATGCGATGCTCATCGTTTAGTAGAAGGTGCGCGCTAGACGATCGCGTAGTTAGCAAGCTTCATTGCTTAGTTACTACCTATGCGATCGAGCGTATGCGATACGGAGGTTTTGGCTATGCAATCGCTTAAGCGATGGTGCTTCGCGGCATCGTAGTCACTTAGACGATCGCGGAAAGCGGGCATCATGCGGAGCGCGCTAAGCGATCGTGTACTTCAGGCTTCATCGCTTAGTAAAGGTACACGATAGTGCAGTAATAACTAAACGATCGTTTGGATTTTTCTAGATGATCGTATAGTACATGCTAAACAATCATTAACTCTAGAAGCGCTGGTAGGCGATAGAGCAAAGAGTTTGTTTTATCATGTACATGATCGCTCATGACTTGTATTGTAGTCCTAGTCTTGTAGTCGGCCTGAAATTCCTTTGTAGTAAGAAAACTAAACAGAACAAAGTTTTCTTTTCCCATAGGTTTCTATCTATCAATTACGAGGGTAGGTACGACCAGAAGAATTGTGTGAAATAAGTCAATTTATCCAGTTGAGGCATTCTTGATTGAGAAAAAATGATTACCGGGTGCTTAGTACACAATGGATGGTTGAAGAAGCGAAGCTTTGCCGATCGGTCCAAGACTCGGTTTGCCTGTTTGAACCAGAGACTCTTTGTCTTTGTAATAATTAGCTTTCCCTTTTCTGCATGCGCATGCATCATGAAATATAAGAGTTATATTTTGCATGCAGTGAGCATTATCATGCATCATCACTTTATTATAAATGTTATAGTCTAAGGGTGAATGGAAGCATGTTTTTGCTTGTTTCATTGCTGTTTTTATAAGTGTTATATAAAAGAAGTAGCAATGAATGGACAATGCATTGAACATGACAGTTAGGCCGTTTATAATCGTTATGAATGCCTTTCATGTGTTAGCTTCGCGTTGTGATTATTTCTGTTTATAAGTGTTATAAAGGAAATTAGACCTAAAATTGATAATTCAGAGTTGCATGTGGACTTAGGATAAACTCATTTTTTAAAAGGGTTTTAAAATTGGATTGAGATAGACCTAAGTTCAGTGGTTCTAAAGAGTTTAGGAACCTAGATTAATCTTTTTAAATCGGTTTAATAGGATTAAATTGGTTGGAATAAAAGATTTAATTTGTTGTAAACCTATCTATAAGGGACCTTTTGTCTAAGGCAGGTTCTGGTTAGGCTGGGGTTCTTAAGTTGACGGAAACGTAAAACCCCTACCTGGGAACCTACCTGGAAAGGTGAATTAGATAGATTTTTAACAAGCATGTGACGTTTTGGTCAAAGACTCCATTAAAGAGTTTAATGGATGATGATCAAAAGTTGTTCAACTATCCAAGGTAAAAGTTACTCTTGGGAAAACCTAAAAGTCACTTAGTTAAAATCCTTAGCCGTGTTTTTTTAAGTAAACTAAACCCTAGGTTATAAAATATTCAGTGGGAAGATGAGGCGTATCAGATATGTCTATGATTCCACTCATGTTTCTTCCTGTATGTTCACACTGTGAGCTTCATGCTTGGCCTCGAGATGCCCCAGGATGCATCCTCCTTCGGATGGTGTTTGCATGAGTCAATATCATGGTGAACGGAGAGAATATTTATAATAAGTGGGTGAAAGGTGTGTGACAACACGTCCTATGGCCTCTGTCATTGGTTCACACTATGAGATCATTCTGTACGCCCTCATGTCGCCTTCGGAGCGGCCCCCTTCGGATGGGTTTTGTGTAGGTTGTCAATATTAAGGTGAACTCCAGAAATGGATAGGGTTGCTTTAGGTTTTTCCCTGATCAGATTTTTTCCCTTCAGATTGGCCTTTTGGGACGGACCTCTAGGGCTTAAAATAGCGGGTCACACTTACGGGAGATTGTTAATTAATTTAATGATCTCTTGGCCAAATCAATGATGGCTAGTCGTTATAGGAACGAGAGTTATTCTGGTATTAATGACTGGTTGAGATCTTCTCAATTCAGAGGAGGGATAACTGACCTCCCTTCGGTGGCTTTTGTCCTAAATCTTTGAAGCATCATTGCGAAACTAGATGTCACATGGGGTTCATGTTAGTTTTGCTAAAACCTTATTGGATGTTGTTTTGTTTTACAACGGGTATTTGCTTAAAACCTAACATAGGTCAATGTGTTTTTTTCTTTTCAGCAACTCGTTAGTATTTCCGTTTAAAGCTTTTAACAATGACCAATTATTTACAGTGGAAAGAATCACGTGAAACGAATTTTATGGCAAATGACCTCCATCCCACTACTCTCCAAAAGAGGAGACAAGACAGTAAATATGATTTATTGGTCTTGGAGACATGTCTGGTAGAGAATGATGATTCTGCCTGGATTCGTGATTCAGGTGCTACCAATCATGTCAGTTCCTCTTACCAAGGATTTAGTTCCTGACAAACGTTGCCACAGGGAGAGATCACTCTTCGAGTCGGTAATGGTGAGGTTGTTTCAGTTGTTGCTGTAGGCAGGCTGAAGTTATTTGTTGACAAGAAACGTTATCTGTTACTGGATAATGTTTTTGTAGTTCCTCATATTAAGAGGAACTTAATCTCGGTTTCTTGTCTCATTGAACAAGGAATAAAGTGTTTATTTTCAAGAATGGAATGGAGATTGGTTCTGGTTCAATGGAAAATAACTTATATGTACTAAGGTCGTTAGTCATAAAAGCCTTGTTTAACACTGAAATGTTCAGTACGGAAACAACAGCTAAAAGACCGAAGATTTCTCCTAAGGAAAACGACCATCTTTGGCATCTGAGGTTAGGTCACATCAACCTTAATAGGATTGAGAAGTTGGTGAAAAGTGTACTTCTAAAGAGTTTATAAGAAAACTCTTTGCCGATATGTGAATCATGCCTCGAAGGCAAGATGACCAAACGATCTTTTACTGGAAAAGGTTACAGAGCCAGGGAACCCTTGGAGCTTGTACATTCATACCTCTGTGGTCCGATGAATGTTAAAGCTCAAGGTGGGTATGAATATTTCATCTCTTTCATAGATGATTATTCAAGGTTTGGGTATCTCTTCCTAATGCAACGTAAGTCTGAAGCCTTTGACAAGTTCAAGGAGTATAAGGTTGAAGTTGAAAACTTGTTAGGTAAGAAAATAAAAACACTATGATCTGATCGTGGTGGAGAGTATATGGACCTCCAATTCCAAAACTATATGATAGAACATGGGATTGTGTCCCAACTCTCGACCCCTGGTACACCTCAACAGAATGGTGTAGCAGAAAGGAAAAACAGGACCTTGTTGGACATGGTTCAGTCTATGATGAATTATGCTCATCTTCTAGACTCGTTTTGGGGTCATGCAGTGCAAACTGCATGTTATATCCTAAACAACATTCCCTCGAAAAGTGTTTCTGGAACACCTATTGAGTTATGGAGAGGCAATAAAGGTAGTTTACGCAACTTTAGGATTTGGGACTGTTTGGCACATGTGCTAGTGACTCACCCAAAGAAGTTGGAACCGCATTCGAAGGTTTGCCTATTTGTGGGTTACCCCAAGGAAATGAGAGAAGGATACTTTTATGATCCAGGTGAGAACAAAGTGTTTGTTTCCACTAATGCTATCTTCTTGAAAGAAGATTACATGGAGGATCATAAGCCACGAAGTAATCTCATTTTACGTGAGATCTCTAGTGAGACTAAGATTGCTGAGATTCAACAAGAGTTGTTGAACAGGCCGACAGATCAACAAAAGTTGTTGAGGTTGGGACGTCTAGTCAACCAGCTCAAGGGTTGAGACTGCCTCGACGTAGTGGGAGGGTTATGAACCCACCGGATCGTTACATGGGTTTGACTGAAGCCCAAAACATCATTACGAATGATGGGGTCGAGGATCCATTGTCTTTTAAGAAGGGAATGGAGGATGTTGACAAAGATGAATGGGTTAAGGCCATGAACCAGGAAATGGAGTCTATGTACTTCAACAACGTCTGGGAGCTTGTTGATCCACCTGATGGGGTAAGACCTATTGGGTGTAAGTGGATCTTTAAGCGAAAGAGAGGTGTAGATAGAAAGGTGTAAACTCATGGCAAAGGGTTATACCCAGGTTGAGGGAGTTGACTATGAGGAAACTTTCTCACTTGTTGTCATGCTAAAGTTTATTAGGATTCTCCTATCCATAGCCATATTTTATGATTATGAAATATGGCAAATGGACGTCAAGACTGCCTTTCTGAATGGTAATCTTGAGGAGACCATCTATATGATTCAACCAGAGGGTTTTGTAGTTCCAGATCAAGAGCAAAGAGTTTGCAAGCTTAATAGGTCCATTTATGGGTTGAAATAAGCATCTCGATCTTCGAACATCAGATTTGACACTGCTGTCAAGTTGTTTGGTTTTGACTAGAACGTTGATGAGCCTTGTGTTTAAAGAAGATCATCAACAGCTCAGTAGCTTTCCTGGTACTGTATGTGGATGATATTCTACTCATTGGGAATGATGTAAGATATGTTACTGACATTAAGAGTTGGCTAGCTGCCTAATTCCAAATGAAAGATTTAGGTGAGACATAGTATGTTCTCGGGATCCAGATCATTCGGAATCGCACAAACGGTTAGCCCTGTCGCAGGCATCAAACATTGATCAAATGTTGATCAGGTACAGGATGCAGGATTCCAAGAGGGGTTTGTTACCTTTCAGGCATGGAATCATTCTATCTAAGGATCAATGTCCTAAGACACCTTCAGAGGTTGAGGAGATGAGATGGATTCCCTATGCTTCTGCTGTAGGAAGCTTGATGTATGCAATGTTGTGTACCAGACTCGGTATTTGCTATGTAGTAGGGATTGTCAATCGGTATCAGTCCAATCCAGAATTTGATCATTGGACGGTGGTCAAGACGATCCTCAAGTATCTTCGAAGAATGAGGAACTACATGCTTGTGTATGGAGATAAGAATCTGATCCTTACAGGATACACGGACTCTGACTTTCAAACTGATCGAGATTCTCGTAAATCGACATCGGGGTTAGTGTTTACTCTGAATGGAGGGGCTGTAGTTTGGTGAAGCATCAAGTAAGGATGTATCGCAGACTCCACTATAGAAGCCGAATACGTAGTGGCTTGTGAAGCAGCTAAAGAGGTTGTTTGGCTAAGAAAGTTCCTTACAAATTTGGAAGTTGTTCCAAATATGGATTTTCCTATCACTCTTTATTGTGATAACAACGGGCTGTGACAAATTCGAAGGAGCCTCGGAATCATCATCGGGGTAAGCACATTGAACGAAAATATCACCTGATCAGGGAGATTGTGCGTCACGGTGATGTGATAGTCGAGCAGATCGCATCGGAGCACAACGTTGCTGATCCTTTGACAAAGGCCTTCACGGCTAAAGTGTTCGAGGGTCACTTAGAGAGTCTGGGTCTGCGGGACATGCGACATCTTGTTTAGGGCAAGTGGGAGATGATACTGGGGTATGCCCTATTTATTGTATATTTTACATTTTATATTGTATTGTACATTAGTCTCCCGAGTCATTAGGACAAGTGGGAGATTGTTGGAATTGGTGTCCTAATTCTCCCAGAGTCTCGTTGTTTTGTAAAGATACACATTGTTTAATGAATAAAATAAGTGTTATTTAATTCTGGCATTTACTCATATTCAATAAACAAAGCTCCTTGGTTATCTTATGTGAACTTAAGCATATATATTTGTTATACAAGTGGATCACGCCTTAAGTAATAACCTAAATCGGTTTGTAGTATAAGAATTAAGGTGAGATACCTGATCCTGATGACATTACGGATATGACCCGCTTTGTAGAGGTTTGTAAGTGTTGTAAACTACTATAGATGGTTTATCCGGGCCATTCATATGGAGACGTGGAGCGGGGGTGTCCTACATAAAGAGTTTGTATAAGACATGGACCACGAGATGACTAGACTCTGTATATAACACCATTGATACTAGAGACTTGCATCTCACCTAAACGACCATAGGTGACACGACCTCAATCCTGAGTGTTTTGTGAACTCCTGCCTTTGAGGGTGATCCTTTGATTAGTATGGGTGAGAGTGGCCAGATTACCAACTCAACATGCCTACCTTTTTGGGGACTTATCTAATCTGGGAGCTGGGAACTCAATTCACAATATGGAATTCACTCATTTCCCAAAGCAGGGATAAGTAGAGAGATTTCTCCCTTAAGTGCTGATTTTGGGGCTTGAACATAGTGGTCACAGCTTTTCTTTGGAAGAGAAGACTCAATCATAGTAGGACTATGATTTATGTTCATTAGAGGGATTAGTGGTACTTAAGAAGACAGATGTAACTACAGGGACATAACGGTTGTTGGTCCAGCTGTATTTACAAGCGATCTGTGAAGGGTTGTCGCACTGCTACATTCATTTGTTCGTGATTGTTCATGCTATTGCAGCCAACTTATTTGCTGGGCGATCGAGTTCGCGTAGAGGTCTTCTACTGCATCTGAGTTCCAAACTTGAAGAGGATCTTCAATTGGTATGAGAACTTTCTCCCTTTGTATTTTAGTGTTCAAAGCATATCGTTAATTACTGTATGTTAGAATGTATATGTTATATTTCGATCACGGTGAAATCAGAAAGATTCGAATGCGCTCATGGATGCTCTTCGTCATTGTAGCAGCTTGTAAAGGTGCCAAGGAAGCTATGTGGCTCAGGAAATTCCTGGCTGATCTCGTAGTGGTTCCATACATGTAAAAGCCCATCACCCTTTATTGTTATAATAGTGGTACTATGGCTAATTCTCGATAGCTTAGGAGTCACACATGCGGGAAGCACATAGAGCGGAAGTATCATCTCATTCGAGAGATTGTGCATTGAGGAGACGTGATCGTCACGAAGATAGCTTCGATACACACCATTGTTGATCGATTTACAAAGGTCGTCATGACTAAGGTGTTTGAGGGTCACCTGCAGAGTATAGGTCTACAGGAAATGCCACATCTAGTTTAAGGCAAGTGGGAGATTTTGTACTGGGCGTGTTTTATGCCTTAGTTTCTTATTTTATGTACTTTTGTATTAGGACTTTTATGATATACACCCCACTAGGTTTAGGACAATTGGGAGATTGCTGGGGTTGATGCCCTAAATTTCATGGGTCATGTAGTTTGTAATTATATTGTACAAATAATTTATTTATTTAATAAAATTTGAAGCATTTTATTTTACATTTAGTAGCATTAATAAAAAAATAAATAAACAAACATCAAAGGTTATCTTCTGTAGCTTAAACATGTATGTGGAGACATACAGGTGGATCATGTTTAAGTGATAACCTGATGTGTTTGTAGTAGATGGATAAGGTTGGGTACCTTATCCTGGTGACTACGAATAAAACTCGCTTTATAAATGTTACAACTGTTTTAGAGTTCTACAAATGATTTGATCTGGGTCATTCATGTAGAGATATATGAGTGGAGATATTCTATATAAAAGAGTTTGTATAAGACCGAACCATGAAATGAATAGTCTCATTATATAACACCGATAATAGTAGAGACTTACATTTCACCAAGATGACTATAGGTGACATGACCTGAATCTTGAGTGAGTTGTGAACTCCTACCTATGAAGGCAGTCCTTTGATTTGTGTGGGTGAGAGTGGCTAGTTCGCCAACTCAATATGCCTACCATTTTAGTTATCTGTCTAATTGGGGAGCTGGGAACACAACTACACAAGATAGAATTCACTCCTTCCTTAATGTCGAGGTAAGTAGATAAATTGCTCCTTTAAAGGCTGATCTCGAGGCTTGAACAATGTAGTACCACATTCTCTCTTGGCCTTGGAGGAGTTTGGTCATAGTTGGACTATGATTTATTGTTCATTAGAGGGATCAGTGGTACTTCAGGAGTTCGATGTAACTACAGGGGCAAAATGGTAATTTTGGCTAACCTGTACGTACGAGTAATTTGTAAATGGTCATTGTACCATTGATTGATTATATCCAATAGACACAAAAAATATATCTGTAGCGTGAAGAGTGCAGTTGTCTGTTTTTAGTGGAATGACCAATAGTTAATGGAAGTTGGGTAATTTAATTTAAAAAGTTTCAATCTACAGGTTCATAAGGTCCCCTCAGTAGCTCAACTAAGATAATTGAGAATCACATTAATTTTGGATTAATTTGAATTGTTCAAATTAATTGAGAGAATTAATTACATATGATATAATTAATTTAAATTAATTATATGTGATATATTAGATACATTATAATATAAAATTTATCTTGAGAGGAAATAAATATTTAAATATAATTCAAGTATTAATTATATGGATTAGATTCATATAATTAAATTTAATATAAATTTGATGTATATTAAATACCTTAAATTATTGAGAGAATTTTAAACTATAGATTATATTATATTTGATATAACATAAACTATAGGTTATATGTCATATTACATATAACATATTGTGTAATATGTATATTATATAGTAAGGTTGTTACTATATAACTATATATTAAATAAATTAAAATTAGTGGATATATTATTGACAATATATGTGTAGGAGAGTCCAACTTCTAACTTAGATGTCGATGGTAACAAATTCGAGCTATGAATGATTATGCATTCATCATATAAATATATCCACGACAAGAATAAAGTCTGACAAAAAAAATTATATAATAAAGTGTGAGATGAAAAAAGATCAAAAGTATGTGTTCTCACAAAATAATAAGAAAACAATTATATAATGCAATGATTAAAAATAGGCAAGACCCATAAACATAAGCATAATTGTGTATATGTTGGAGGCAGAGAAATTTGCCTTCAACGTCCCATCTACATATACTATATTTTTATTCTCATCTACCTAATTGTAGCCACTACTTTAGTCTTTGTCCAACATACCTTTCTTATCTAGATCATGTAACCTATTACTTATTATACCCAACTATATTGCATAAATCACCGTTAAATTATAGTGATGACTTTTCTTTTCATTCTTTTCTTTCGACCAATCCTTTTATTAGTTTAAGAGTCAACCTCAATCAATCATTGATTTGTAGATCAAGGATCCAACTTATTTCGATCTTTTTCAATAGACTTAAGGTCAAATCACTGCAATCCTTTCAACGAATTTAGGACCAAACCATTACAAATCATTTTTCGGGTTCAAGATTAAACTATTATACACAATCTCAAGGCATATAGGCACATTTTATTACAAAATTTCTATTAAAAAACTCTTGAAAGAATAGATAGACAAAAATTTAAGCACTCAAGATAATCTACATCTCGAAAATAAATCTCATTAAAAACAAATTTAAGAAGGTGAAGCTTCGAGGGAGTAATCAATAATAGATAATTGGAGAGAAAATGTAAGTAAGATTGGGAGAGAAGTGATACGTTAAAAGAGAAAAATGAGATTTAAATAGAGGTTTGAAGTTCAATTCAATAATAATAATAACTATGGCAACAACAATAATAATATGTGACCCTTGGTCACAATAATTTTTCTTTAAATTGAAAACCATTTTAAAAGTTCTTTCTTTTTGTTTTTTTTTTTTAAAATTTAAAAGATATATTTAAATAGCACAATTCAATTTCTCCGATCAATTTGTTTCTTTCTATATACGTGTATATAACAAGTATTATCACATTTCATTATTTGATTGATTCATGTATGTCATTCATCATTGCTCTAAACTTATTTGTTTATAACTCATTTGTTTGAAGTCTGATGTGAGTAATTCAAAATATGTCAGAATCGTCTTCTTGAGATCTACATTATAGACATAAAATCGTCTTTTCGAAATCTATGCTATTGACACTTTAAAACACTAAAAAAATCGATAAATAAAATCAAAATATATAGTATGATTCAAGCTAGTAATGCTAGTACTAAGGTTGGCATCACTTAACACTTCAAAACTCTCTAATATGATCACTTTCAGGCTGCCTACAACTATTGAACTATATGGTTTGTCAATCCCTGGCCAATGCACTTGGAAAGTTAGACACCCTTACAACTTTGGTGTCTTCCGATCTATAATATTTTGGAGTTCGGGTTTGCAATTTGAGGGATTAAAATTGATAGATTTATTGAAAGTGCATGAACTAAAATCGGACAATTTAAAATATAGAGACTAAAATTAAACAAAATTCAAACTTATTATTGAAAATTCCGACCTCATCTTCTAAGATCGTAGTAGCTAAAAATCTATGTAGTAAATATTTTTAGCTATTTCTCATTCGAGTCTCTCTTTTTATTAGCTATTCCTCTCAATTCCCCAATATATGAAAATTTTTAATAGATTTTTTGTGGAGGTTCAAAATTCATGCACAAAGAATAGCTAAATTAGAAAATTGGAGGAAGAGGCACTAACGGAGGATAATTTTGTTTTTATCCAACTTATTTTTCTCTTTAATTTTTGGGTTTATTTGAATTTAAACATGTGTAATTCTTTTTCTACTGACAACAAAAATGATGTTCGTATTTTTAAGAAAAAAAATATTTTAAATGATAAAATTGTTGAAAAATATTTATAAATAATAACAAAAAAGCACAATCTATTTATGATAGATTACAATCTATATCTATCATGACATAGATAGATACAGATAATAGTCTATCGCATTTTATCATAGTTTATCGTATATAAATAGTGAAATTTTACTATATTTATAAATATTTCGGTTTATTCTCTTATATTTGAAAACAACCGTACTTTTAATTTAATAAGTTGATGTATTTGGATTAAATTATATGCTTTCATAGTTATAGTTGATTGACATTGTTATTTGACAATAAATATCTTATATATTATTAAAAAAATTATTAATATCAATTTTTGCAACATGTCAAGTGTAAAAAAAAATAGAATTTCATACTTTCGTTTCATTTCTTAGGGGTATCCAACAAATAAATTTTTCATATGAATGGTTTTTCAAATGTAAAAATAAGGATTTAAAATCATATTCTTCTTTTAAAATTTTGAAATTTGGAATTATTTCTATCCAAATTCTGACTCCAAATAGAACGTAATTTCTTTTGATTGTATTTTCTCATCTCTATTTCCTAAAAAGAGATATACATCTCGAAATTAAAAAGTTTGAGACATGTTTGATATACTATCTAAATTTTGTTCTATATTTTCAAATTCAATGAGTTGAATGAATGGAACAAAAATCCATTTGTATTTATTTTTCGTGTCTAAATTTTAAATTTTAGAATATTATATAAGAAAAGATAAAAAATTCAATAAATATTTGATTAATCATGTGCTTATTTTCATTATACTAAAGATATACGTTATTATAAAATTTTAATAATGTAACTTTTTTAACAAAATTATTAAAATTATTTAAGACAGACAACATATTCTGAAATTCAATCTAATTTAGAAGATTCATAACCATTTTCTATGGTTTATACCATTATATTTAAATTGAAACCTTGAAAACATAAAATACAAACTCTCTAATCTTCTGTAACACCCTAAATTTTGTTAGTAATGTAATTTCAGTAATTTATATTAATTAAAGACATTTTTGGAATTTTTTGGAAGTTCAATTTTGATTATTGAGATTTAATGTAAATGGGGATTTGACTTTTAATTTTGGAATTTTGTTTTGAAGAGGAAAGGATTTAATATGTTATGTTTAGAAGGAATGAATAAAAAATAAAATGAACTAAAGTAAAGTAAAATCAATTAAAATTTTATTTTTCATTTTTCTTTAAAAAAATAATAAATCTCTCCCTCATCCCTCTCCTTTGTAACCAAGACCCTCCCTCCATTTTCTTCTTCCTTGCCGCACACCTAGCCGCCACAGCCCTAGTCGCCGTGCACCTCCAACCGACCACCGTTTGTCGACCTCGAAGCGCTACATGTCCGCTTTCAACCGGTCCCACGTGCCACCAATCGTCCAGCCATCGACCTCCCTCCAATTGCGTTGCTTGCCATTCGTGGGTTTCGGCCGACCAAATCCCGAAAGTCTGACCACGCCGCTCGTCGTTGCGTCGTCCCTTTCAGCCGTTCGTTTCGTCCGCGAGTAACCAGAAGCTCTCCAGCTGCTGCCGTGAGCCTCTGTCCAGCCGGGCCGCTCGTCCAAATTCCCTCCAGCCGCCCATCCGCCGCCCCAGCTTCACCATTGCCGGTCGCCGTCGTCCCTACCGCGTCGGGTCCGCTTTGATCTTTGTCAGAATCTTGGATTAAGGGAAAGTGTAAATTGTTTTGATTGGATTCCTTGAGGATTTCTCGATTTAAGTTTGACTGAACCATGGACTGCGACCTAAAATAATTTGTCATGATGTTGGGTGTTAGGTTTGGATCTTGAGGTGTCCTGGTGTCTTTGTTTTGGGTGATTTAAGTTTGATCCTGTGGGCTTTCAGTTTCGTTGGACAAGGAAGAAGTTGAGCTTGCTAATTTCTAGAGTTTGCGAGTAAAGGTAAGTAATCTTACTACTGAAACTGCCTTTAAACTGGGTGATAAATTTACGATTTCTTTTGAGGATTTTAAGACTGTTTACAAGGATAATTTTGATTGTTCTGAGATTGAATGAACTGTTTAGAAGAGATATATGAGCATGTGATAATATGTCTGAAGCATGTTAATGTATGAGCATGATTTAGAATCTTATGAGTTATATTAAAGTGATGATTGAGCATGACCCTTAAATGTAAGTTAAGTAGCACTCCTACCAGAAAGTCTTAAAGTTAGATGAGGATTCGACATTTACTGATTCACATAGTTATGCGATTTATTATGAGAATGTGTAGGCCGTACTATATATTATGAAATCTCAAATACTTGATTGTTTACATAGTTTAGTGCATGAAAGGGATGTACTAGAGCAGATCCATTAACACTAGATTAATTACGTATGTTGAGGTTAATGAACATGACCTTGATGAGGAGATTTTAGAGGATTCATGATTAGGTGAATGTTATATGTAATAGGAAGTTAGATGTCATTTTTTTTTCCTTTCCAGACTATGTGACTGCATGAAAGTAATGCACGTCCAAGGACCTAGTACATGAAAGAGATGTACTAGGGCTGGTGTGTATGAAAGTGATACATACCTAGAGGGTACCGGGGTGTACGATGAGGTACATACTCAGTGGGTTATGTATATACAAAAGAGGTGTATGCTTAACCATGTGTACGAAAGAGGTACACATCCCTACATTTATAGAGAGGATCTGGGGTGTACGGAAGAGGTACATACTTAGTAGGTTAGGTGTATACGAAAGAGGTGTATACTTAACTAGGTGTACGAAAGAGGTACACCTTCAGTGGGTTATGTGTATATGAAAGAGGTATACATAACTATGTGTACGAAAGAGGTACACATTAAGTGGGTTATGTGTATACGAAAGAGGTGTATGCATAACCATGCATATGTAAGATATTGTGTTTCCTTCGAGATTCACCAGAGGTTGTGGGTCCTACGGGACTTATTTGAGGTAGTGGGCATATTCAATTACCTTAGGATAGAAATAAGTTTTTCATGTATATATGTATTCCATGATGACAAGAATAATTTATATGTTCCACTAGGGATAGGCGTCTAGAGGACATAGATGCCTAACTTGACCCCAGTAGTGGGGTTACTTACTGAGTATTTTATACTCATTCTTTCTTATATTAATGTTTCAGGTAAGAAGTAGAGATGCACCAGCGATGGTGCAGCGGGATTCGTGATCGTGCCACTGGGACTAGTTTTTACGTTTCCGCATCATGAGAGTTAGAGTTCTTTTCATGTTTCTCTTAATATTTAGTTTTGATGTTTGAAACTTATTATTAATAATTGTTTTTCATATGTATTTATTAACCTTTATGATTTATGGGTACTCTATTATTGTTTTTAACAATTGCATTTAATAAATGTCTTTTGAACTTTTCTTGTTTTAATTAGCATTTATTTCAAATAACTGAGCATCATTTTAAATTCTTTGCATGCATTTATTTTAGTAACGGCCTTACCTAAGTCTTAGGGGGTTGGGTCATTACATCTTCATTGATTCTCATAAAATACAAATTGATTCTCTTATTTTCAAAATTTTCCTTTCAAATCATCATCAATATTATTAGAATTCAAAATATACTTATATATCTTTTGATAAATCCAGATGCAGTTATTGAAAATGATGAATTAGATAGAAAATAAGTTAAAAAGAAAGTGTTGGTCCCTCTAATATGTACACAACTAAAGACACCATCATTGATAATTGAGACATTATGATAAACTACAAAGTACAAACCATAACTCATATAATACACAAAAGGATTTTACCCCACAGCCAAAATCTTTCTTAGATGATCGTTCACAATATTGACAACCCTACCCATAACATATAGCCAAAACATACTTATATAATTCAAACTATATCATATGAACAAACGACACAGTAAAAAGTCTTTTTAACATTTTTCGACAAAAAACTATGGACAATATTAAACACCGTAATCCTAAAAGACGTGAAGATTGTCATTCATCATCTCATCTGCCTAAGTTTTGGAGTCGAAGATTATGGCATCATATCTCACATGTCAAAAGGAGAAGTAGGAGTCCGAGGTCCGACTTCGTTTGTTGTCTTCCCATAAGCATCCGATGTCGATCTTCTTCGAAATCTGAATGATTCTCTACCTCCATAACAAACACAACTCAACCATGTTAATATTAACTTACCACATAATTGCTTCTATAATAATAAGAATAAATAAATAAATAAACCACCCCAAGGAATGAAATTATTACATCATTTATTATTTTCTTCAAATAATTACAAATGGACGAATAATAATCTATATCCAGAAATATCAACATCAATTAGCCTTGTGGGCATAGCCTAGAGATTGAATAAGCCACATTGAAGAAGGAAAAGGTCCTATAATTATAGGTTTTATTTTATTTTATTTTTTTATTAGATAAAACTAACATTATTGTGATTCACTTAAATTATTAAATATGCTCTATATATATCAAAGTCCAGCTTATAAAAAAAAAATTATATACCTTCAACTAAAATATTAGATAGATTTAAATATCGAACCATACATGTTCTTAAACCCAAAAAGGTATATACTTTTTAAATTAGATTGATACATTTCAAAAACTGTGTACTATTCTTGTAGAAAAGCAATACTATTTAAAATCTGATGAACATTTTGTCTTTGTCTTTTTTATTTTTAAAAATTAAGCCTTTTTCCTATAATCTCTTAGAATCATTTACATATTTCTTTTCAAATTTTTAAATAAATTTCAAAAACAAAAACAAACTTTTAAGGACTACTTTTTAATAAAACTTGACTTGATTTTGAAACATTGATAGAAAAAGATAACAAAAATAAATAAATAAATGAAATAAATGTTGATAAAAAAATTTTCAAAACTTAAAAACAATAAAACAAAATAGTTATCAAACAACCTAACTATTTGATTTTTAATTTATATTTTTTTGAAAACTAAGCTTATCGATATTACTTTATTATTTTTTTTTTATAAGGGAAGAACTTCATTTTGTTGTCTACTTTGTTTTAAAATAATTGATAATTGATAATTAATAATTAATAATTTTTAATTAATAATTTTCTTTTAAGAAGGATAAAAGAGCATTGTAAAAAAATTGTTAAGTAATTTAAACAATCACAACTTTTTGGGGAAAAAAACCAAAAGGCTATCAAATTTCCCTTTCACATCCTTAAAGTGTATTTGGCAAAAGATAATGATTTATAACTAAAGTTCCGTTTAGTAATCAATTTATTTTTATTTTTTATTTTTCAAAATTCCTCATCATTTTTTACATTAATTTACATCTATCTTAAGTAGAATGGCTGAATTGTTAACCAAATTTCAAAAAGATTAACATCTTTTAAAAAAATACATTTTTTATTTTTTAAAATTTGACTTGGTTTTTTAAACGAAAAAGTAGATAACAAAATAAGAAATTTAGAGATGGAGATGAAAATAGTATCTATCGACTTTATTTTAAAAAACAAAAACGAAAAACAAGATATTACCAAACGAGACTTAAAAAAAAAAAATTCTTCATCTTTTTTGAGATATTATTTCCTCTAAATTATACTGAAGGATAAAAATATCCACCAATACATCGATATAATTAATTTAAATGTTTTTTAAAACTTTTTAAATTTAATATTGATAATTTATCTATATACATCAACGTATGTTTGACTACCTATGCTCAGCAAATAAGAACGATTAGGTTTTGACATATAATTAAAAAATGTCTTTGGATATATAAAAAATCAAGGAAGTAGAAAAATTCCAACTAAGGAACCAATATTTTAGTTTCAAATTGTAACTTGGATGTGCTAAATCTAATTAAATTCATTTTTTATATTTGTTTGTTAAGAGGAAAAAAAGAATACTTGTAGTAGAAAAACTTGTGAGAAAGAACTCTTGTAATTATTGGAATTGGAGAAATAATTCTATGAATATACAAAATTTTCACACGGTAGATTGGATCGGGATTTTTCTCCAATTTTGAAAATTTCCCATAAATTCTTGTATTATTTTTTTAAATTTTTTTAATTATACTATTATTGAAATATTCATATGAAATTTTTCCAACAATTACCAACTCAAATTTGTGGCTTTAATCTATAATTATTAAAAAAAAAAACTTGCAAGACATTTTAACTGAGAACTGCATTTATCTTTATACAACCAGAAAGTTGGGAAAAACTGTGAAAACTACTACATGGCAGTTTTGTTATTTTCAATTATGGGATTTTTTTAATTGTTTAATTTTTTTGTAGTTTAAGCTGTCAGCTTTGATTTGTTGAATAAACTATCGGTGTACATACATCCAAAGGGGTACGATGGCCATTTTCAAACCCACACTATAATCAATACTCAATTAATTATTACCATTTAGAATAGACTGCCCAATCGGAAGGCCACAACTCACAACCCCACTAAACGACAAAGTAAAAGCCTCCATTTCCCCCCTTTTTTCCCATGTCATCGGAAACAAAACCCATTAACATTAAATAATAATAACAAAATCACATATTAATATCTTTTCACTTACAATATTAATTATTAAAATTTATTTAAATTACAAACTTACTCTCTTATTTAATATTTTTAATTAATTCGTCAAAATGAAAATAGTTCAACGTATATAATGTTTGTATTATCAAATTTGTAGTAAGAGATTTGATACCCTCCTACGTATGATAAGGAAAAAAAGAACTTTCAATTATCTTCTAGAGTTTTAAATTTAAATTTTATGTTTAATGAAATTAAAATTTTTGTAGTGTAGATTTGTGAATATTAGAAAATCAAATGATAGAAGTTAATACTAAAAGACTGAAAGTAAGTTTTTAGTAAAAAGAATAAATCGAGATTAAAAATGTAAATCTTATAATTAAGGAACAAAATTGAAACAAAACTTAAATTTTATTTTAAAGGTAAGATTGCAACATTTTAAACCTAAAAGCTATATTGAAATTAAACCTAAAAGTTCAAATAGAAAATAGACAAAAAAAAAAAAAAAAAATGTAGAAACTAAAAAGGTAACTTACCGGAAAACGGAGAAGTCGGTGGGGTGGAAGAGGCGGCTGGTGAGACCGGTGGTGAACCGTATTGGTAACCAGGTGGCTTTACAATCATAATTCTCCTCGAAACTCTGACAGCCTCCTCTGACGACGTCGTTCCTTCCTCGTAACTCTTCCCATTGGATTCTGCTCCCAAATAGCAAATTTACCATTTAGGAAGAGGTATTAAATTTTGAATGTTTCTATTTTCTCTTCACATCCATTCTTCTCAAACACAATTGGCCAATACAATCAACTATGCTCAATTAAAATCTTTGTTATGTATTTATATTCCCTATTACTTAGTTCATGTATAAATTCCTTTTTATTCAAAAAAAAAAAAAAAAAAAAAAAAAGAGGAGTGGAAATTATCCACCTTCAAGTCACTTGTTACCATCTACATATAAAACGTTTAGATTCTATTGGGTATCATTTGATTTTTTTTTAAAAAAATTGAACCTATTTTATTCAAATTTCTTACTATGATTTGCATCTTTTAGTGATTAAATTTTTAATCAAATTAAAAAAAAAAATTCTTTTTGAAAGCTACCTTGTTAATTCTTAAAATTTGACTTGATTTTTTAAGTCATGGTTGAAAATTAGATAACAAAAAAGAAATTTGAAGGTAGAGATAATGTCCATAAACTTAATTTTTAAAAATAAAAATGAACACAACCTTAGATATTGACGTTTAACATAAAATATCAATCGAACATCGGATGATATATAAATTTATCGCATTATAGTACTTCTATTACTACTACTACTTGAAGTGGAGTTTGATAATATATTATTTTAATATGTTAATCCACAAAATTCTTAAATATTTCTTTTATGGTAATGAGTGATTTTTCTTAAAAGATCTAATCGGAGAATATAATATTTTAATTAATTTAGTAAATTAGATCCTTATATCCAGGAAAATTAAAAATTTTATTTGTCTTGCTATTTTAAAAGAAAAATATTGGGATACAATTAAGCTACATTCAACCACTCAATTATCATTATCTAATTAATATTTGTCATGTGACAAATATTTACTTTCTTTATTTATATATATATATAAACTTTTTTATACTATATGAAATTAAGAGGCAACCAAAGATTTCATTTAGTTCTTATAATTGTACTCCGCTGTCAATTGAAACTAAACTAAATTTCAAATATTAAAACTAAATGATTAATTCAATATTTGGGATTAATTGGAATGTCTGAAACCCAAAATGTAGATCCAAATTATTATGAAAATAAAATTTGGATATTCTTAAAATTTAAAAGGTAAATTTAAGTTAAAAACAAAATTGAATCCTGAATTTGACTGAGTAACGATTTAGTCTCTATTCCCTAGAACTTATGAAAATTGAAATGGTTCGAGAATTAAATTTATTTATAAACTATAAGAAAACTGGTCCGTTATATTTAATTTTGATGAAAATTTTCGCATCATGAAATTGTTACTTGTTAGGTTAAAAAAATTAAGAGATCTTTGTGATGCGGAATTAATTATTATAGTCTGTCCAATAGATTATGATAATCTGTATTTCCGCTTAAACTATTTTAATCCAGTTAGAAAATAGTAAACACGGTATTGGGAGGTAGAGATAAGATAATAAATAATAAACAGGATAACAAACAGGAATTTGAAATAAAATTATTGTAGATAATCGTAGATCGTAAATAATTGTAAACAACGTTGTTATATTTAGACCTAAAGATAGCGTCGACTATAATAGAATGGTTAGAAATTATGGTCCGCGGTAGCGTACCCTTAGGGGAGGCGGATCGAGAAGCGAAGGTCGGGTGCTTGCGGAGCTTGCCGAGGCCGGAGTCCGGCGTCGGTCCGGCAAGCGTGTCATCCCACAGCTGGTCCAGTAGCCCCATCACCAACAAACCAGTGACGGCGACGGTGGACTTGAGGGAATTTTGCGGCGGTAGTTAGAAAGAGAGAGAAACTTCCGATCAATCAATAAACGCTCACAAAAGCGGTGGCGGAGCGGTGTGAAGTTATTTAAAGAGAGATGAATAAATGTCGAACAAGTTTGTAATTACACTAGGAGACATCTGGACCGTTGGATGGACCAGAAGAAGTAGTGACGTGGCAAATACATGGAATAGGCACGTATTGTGGAATCTGGATAAGATCAAATAAATGGGGATAGCACGTGATGCCAAAAGTCATGGAGGTGGGACCCTGTGACGTCAGCTCATGTGACTCTTTTACTTCTTTTTTATTATTATTATTATTTTTAACTTTTTACCAAGTGTGCTCGATGTCCAAATTGATATTCTATTTTTTTCAATTTATTATTAGAGAGGAGGATAAATATGTCCATGTTTTAGTAATTTTGGCATTTTCTTACAGATTGTTGGTCTGGAAAGATGTTTTTATCGATAGTATTCTCTCCTCATCAGAGGTTTAGGGAGTAGTCGGTCATGGATTTGCTCTTGAATTATTGGCTAAATATACCTCAACGGTTTAAAGCCCTAGACACATCATCCTAAAAGTCAAATGTTCTAAAATTCTTATCCACATTATCCCCTCTTTTTTTTTTTTTTTTTTTTGGGCAAATACCAATTTCTATCTCTGAACTTTGAAGATTGTATCAATTTAAATCTAAATTAATAGTTGTACCAATTTAAACTCTGGACTTTGAAGGTAATATCAATTTAAACCTCAAACTAATAATTGTACCAATTTAAACCTGAACTTTCATAAGTGTATCAAAATAAACATAATGAAGGGCTTAAATTGATATACTTATGAAACTTCAATATTTAAATCGATATACTTGTGGAAATTTAAAGTTTAAATTGATACAATTATTAGTTTGACGTCTAAATTGATACATTTATAAAAGTTCAGAAATTAAATTGATTTAATTAGTAGTGCGGGATTTAAATAATTGATACAACTCCAAAATTTATGGATGTAAATTAATACCAACCTTTTTTTAAAACAAAAATTTAATTATAGTTAGCAAGAAACTAACTACAAGTGCTGCTTTAATGAAAGAATTTCATTAAACCCAACAGACAAGAAACTAACTACAAGTGCTGTTTTAATGAAAGAATTTCATTAAACCCAACAGACGTCACAACCAGGAACGTGTAAGTTCCTTAACAAGGATAAAAAAAAGATAAATAGCAACCAGAAAATGTGCACTATTACAAAATCTACATTACTTGATACTTATAATTTTTAATTACTTGACGTTTCTTTAGAAAAAAAAAAAAGTCAAGTAATAACCTTTTAGAAAAGAAAATATCAAGTAAAAATGTTAAAAAAGCAGAGACTGACAGAATGTTTTAGATATTTTCATGCGAACCATAATTTGACATATTTTTTCATGTCAAGTATAATAACCTCTTACTTGATACGAATAAAATATCAAGAATAATTGACTTATTATTTTAAAGAAGTAAAAGGGTTAAATGCCCTAGATTGTCATTTTGTCTCCACTCATTCTCTTGCGGCTGCTGTGATATTTCAGTCGACCTTCAAGCATTATTCCGTCCGTTCGACCTTCAAAATTGTTGTCATCCGTTCTTTCTGTCAATGTTCGTTGAACATTCCATCCGTTTGCCGTTCATTTGACCTTCAAAATCGTTGTTGCTCGTTCTTTCCGTCAACGCCCGTTCGACATTCCCTCCGTTCGCCATCTGTTCGACCTTCAAAATCGTTGCCGTTTGTTCTTTCTGTCGACGTCTGTTCGACATTCAGTCCGTTCGCCATTCGTTCGACATTTTCTGGTTTGTGCTAATTGTTCTCCCTTGCGACTTCGATATTGTGCTAATCGTTGTTGCATTCTTCCTGTCGACATTGCGGCTATGTTTTTTGGTTTGTAAGTTTTATTCACCCTTTTAATTTCTTATATTCCTCCACGATTCGATTCTGTTGATGTAAACGTTCATTTAGAATTTTGGATACTTGTTATTAGTTTTGATTTGCAGGGAACTATGGCTTAATCCTTTTTGTCTGTGTGGATTTAGTTTACTTTCAACATCAAATTTGGTAAAAGCTTAATCTAGCATCATGAGAACCTTAACTCTTTCATATTTTCAATTCTATTTTATGAACTTTCATCTAATTGTGATATTAAGATTGTGTTCTCTCTTTTATAGTATTGACTATGTATTTACCATCATGATATTATAATATTTTCATTCCTAATTTTGAATTTTTTTAACTGTTTTTTCATTCTTTACTTACGGGGGTAGTTTATAATCTCTTTCTTTGTTTTGTACTTTTTTTCTTCTTATGTGTAAAATATCTAAGGTTTTATTTTCCAATCTAGCTTAAAGAACACACAATTCCTTATTTTTGTTCTTATTATAGTGAATATTGTTTGGTTGATAATGGGCATATTTAGATTTTGAAAGCATTTGATCCCATTTGAAATCATCTGTCTTTACTTTAGCATAATAGAAAAGTGGTTGTAGTTACTCTTTACACCATTTAATTCTTAAGATTTTGAATTTGGTAAAACATCTATTCATTACAATATTAGTACACATTTGAAGTTTTTGAGAGTTCAAGTTCTTAAGTTCTCTATAAATATCAATTTCATACAAATTTTATAAGTTATATGAGTTATCTAATGTGGAAAGAATTATGTTATGTGAGATGTGATCAAATTTTGTAGCATGCAAAAAGTGAAGACTTTATCAATAGTAGCTTATATCACATAAGTAAATGTTATTTGTTTATGACATATTATCACTTTATTAATTAGTAGTAAGTTAATGTGTTCGATCTATTATTGTAGGTACCTACACTCGTTCATTGTTGATTCAAATTAAGAGTCGGAGTACATTTTTGTAGATCGATCTCTTATATCCGTGGGCCAAAATATTCAAGAAGTTAGAGCGTGGAAACTTTGTAGTAGATTAATGGCTTCTGAACAAGATCAATTAGTTATTACTCTTTATAATCCTGAGTAAGTATAATTAGTTATTGCTCCTTATTCTCATGTTCTACCTTACTTCTTGGGTGACTTGAAAGCAAAATCTTTTTTTTCATGTTTTTTTTCCAATATAGAATTGTATTGAGATCATTGAACTTGTATACCAAATAATGGAATATGAGAAAATTAGGTCAAAAAATTTGCATGTTTGGTCTATGATGGAGTAAATTTTTTTTTTTTGTGCTTTTAGGCCAAGAAAATATTAATTTAATGAGCTACCTTCATATTCCATACTAATTAGTTGTGTATTTTATTAGTGATCATTGGTCATTAATTGTTATTAATGCGTATGATGACATGATGTACTATCTTGACTCACTGAGAACAAATTTGCGAGAAGATATCAAAAGAGTCGAAAAACCATATTTTGGAAAACAGTAAAGGCAAGTATAAGAGCATTAAAAAAATTAAAAGAATGATGTATATTTAGTGCATCTATATACATTACTACAAAATGGACATTACTTGATACTTGTATATTTTAATTACTTGACGTTTCTTTGGAAAACAAATATCAAGTTATGTGATTTTGAACAAGAAAATGTCAAGTAAAAGGATTAAAAAAGCGGAGATTGATGGAATATTTCGGATATTTTCATGCGAACCTTTACTTGACACAGTTTTCGTGTCAAGTAATATAAGGTCTTACTTGACACGTTTCAAGTGTCAAGTATACGAAGCTCTTACTTGACACTTTTGTCATGTCAAGTAAAAAAAAAAAAAATTGCCTAATAATATTTTTCAAATAAAATATCAGGCATTTTTGAAACCCTAGCCATTCGTGAAGTAGTCCATTGTGCCTTCGGAGTTTTTTTCTACTTGACATTTTTGTTGTGTCAAGTAAAATAGAAAACATTTGCCTAATAATATTTTTCAAATAAAATATCAAGCATTTTTTAAACCCTAGTCATTCGTGAAGTAGTCCATTGCACCGTCGAAGTTTTTTTCTGCTCGCCTCGCGTCTTCTCTCCCATCACACCGTTGAAGTTTTTTTTTTTGATCGCCTTGCGTCTTCTCTCCCATCGCACCGTCGACCTCTACAACCAATCATTTGTGCCGATCGTTTTGTGTCTAGCCATCAATTTGTGCCGATTGTTTTGCGTCTAGCTCGTTCGTCAATCATTTTGTGCCATTGATTTGTGTCGATCATCTAGCTCGTCCGTCGATCGATTTTCATCTAACCATCGTTTTGCGTCTCGTTCGTCGATCGTTTTGTGTAGCGTCGCTCGTGGATTGATCGATTTGTGCAGCGCCGCTCGATTGTTTCTCGTGGTTTGTTTGACTAGTCGACCCACCTTAACGGTTTTTCGGTCTAGCCATCGACTGTCTATAATGCTGCTCGATTGTTTCTCGTGGTTTGTTCGATCAGTCGACCCACCCTGACAATTTTCCGATCTAGCCGTCGACCGTCTGCAGTGCCACTGGTCTATCGACGTGCTCTGTTCAATTGGTCTAGCCACTCTTTGCTTTGTGCTTCAATCGCGCCGTTTGGTAAGCCTTATTTCATTTTCATTGCATCTGCCATTTATTTTCATGTGCCTTGTTTCAAGTTTATCTGTTCATTTTTGTAATTATTACCTTTTTTTTTTTTTTTATTACAAATTAGACATTATGAAGAATTCAAACACACGCATCCAAGAAGTATCTTATTGTCTTCTGACATATTTGGCCATTATATTGAAAACAATGTATAAAGAAAAATGTCCTTCAACCATAAATTAACACATCATTTAGAATTTGAAAGCATTTGATTCCATTTGAAATCGCCGGTCTTTACTTTAGTATAATACAAAAGTGGTTGTACTTGCTCTTTACACCATTTAATTTTTAAGATTTTGAATTTAATAAACCATCTATTCATTACAACATTTAGCACACATTTGAAGTTTTTGAGAGTTCAAGTTCTTAAGTTCTCTATAAATATCAATTCAATACAAATTTTATAAGTTGTATGAGTAATCTAATTTGAATTATTGTAATAATTTTTTGTAGTTCTAAGATTAGCTTATTATAAGTATGGATACATCATGGATGACAAAGAGTATACTATTGAAAGAGTTTGAGTTGGGTGCGGAAAACTTCATCAAATTTGGATTTTTCAATACAAATAATACTACTATACGTTGTCCTTGTTTGAAATGTAGAAATTGTGAAAGACATAATAGCAATGATATTAGAGATCATTTATATTTTAATGGGATTGATGAAAGTTATAAGATTTGGTTTTGGTATGGTGAGGAACTTCCTAGTTCAACCTTACATGGAAAATTCTTTGAGTATAGGTATGAAGAGAATGATGTTGGAAATATAAAAGAAATGTTTGAAATTGCTCATGAGCAATATTCAAAAGATCCCAATGGATTCGAAATACATAACAAATATGTAAGCTAACTTTGCTTGAGATTTTTTTTTTTTTTTTTTTTTTTGGTGTAAAGTTTATTTCATTCTGAATATTATACTTACTCTTTGACGAATGTAGGGAAAACCATTTTCTAGTCTCATTTGCAAAAGACTCGAAAAACAACATTCTGGAAAACAGTTAAGGTAAGTATAAGAGCATTGAAAAAATTAATAGAATGATGTTTATTTAATGCATCTGTATGATATGTGTATTAATTATTGGCTTTGTATTGTAGTGTCCTTTACAAGTGAGAACTATCGAATGTGGGTATTACGTTATGAAATATATGCAAGAAATCGTGACTAAAGAGAAGAATATTATAACAGATGCGGTATGTCTTTAAACTACTTATATATATTGTAACATTATAGATAGTGTAAATAGTAAATAAATATGTATATTTCACTTTCTATATTTTGTAGATTGACACAAGGAACTCGTACTCGCAACTTGAATTGGATGAAGTACGTGTGGAATGGGCTGAATATTTAGGACGCTATAACTCATGGACTTCCTATAAATTGTGTATGTGGCTACATGGGAATGCCCAATTTTCTTTTTGTGTAAATATTTTGTTAAACCATTATAGGTTATATACTTCAAAGAAAAGTGTGGTGGAGGATAGAATTTTAGTCTTGTGATTTTTGGAATACATAGCACATATAGATTGGCCTTACAATTTTGGAATTATCATATATTGGGGTGGGTTGATAGAGTATATACTGTTGTACGATGCATCTTATAAATTTTGGAATCATTCATATAGACATGAGTAATAGAGGAATGAAATTGTTTATTTTAGTATTCTCAATTGTTACGTTGGATATATTGGGCTGATGTGTAACTGTTTAGTTGATGAAATTATCTTATTGGAACAAATGTAATATGTGCAACTGTTTAGTTGATTTAGTTGATCAAATTGTCTTATTGAAACAAATGTAATGCAGGAAATGAGAAATGAAAATTAAATTTGAATGTTTAATTTGGAAAAAAAAGCATAGATGACATTGGAAATGTGTCAAGAGTTAGATTACTTGACCATTATTTCGTGTCAAGATAAAAATATATTTGACAAATAAAAAATGTCAAGAGTAATCACAATAAGTGTCAAGAATTAATACACTTGACATGTCATCAGTGTCAAGTGTATTATATTTCTTGACACGAAAATTGTGTCAAGAATTATTTCTCTTGACGTTTTATACCCGACACTTTTATAAGCGTCAACTACACCCTTTACTTCAAATTGGAAAAACGTTACGTAATCCAATTTCTATAGTAGTGGTGGGATAAAATTACAAGAATGTTTACAAAAGCTAAAGGAGACCTATCTGATCAATACACTTGGCAATCATAATAGTGGCATCCACTACGTTCTTTATTTCAAAAAGATCAACATCCAGATTTTTCAGGACTTAAATGGCATATGTTGAGTCTAACTACACAATTAGAGGTTGACACGACTCCTATCTCGATCGAAGAAACGGAAGATAAGTCAAATCGAATAGCCTCAAAACCCCTTCTAATGCCTAGATAGGCCTTTCATTATCGAAACTCACGAACCCAACACAGATAAGAGCGCCTTGAGAGTTACGAACAACCCAACCTTGTTATGAAATCAACAAATGAAGATAAGCAAAAAAAAAAATGTAAGCAAAAGAGAATCAACACAAATATTTACATGATTCACTAATAGTGTGTTAGTTATGTCCATAGGCAGAGGGAGAGCAGTTTCTTACTATAGAGAATAACTTGGATAAAAAATAAAGGTGTCATTAGGGTTAGAGAGTTTATATAGCGTTTTTCTATGAACTTTAGGGTAAAAAACGTAAATAATGTAAATATGAAAAATACGAATACAACATAGGTTTAGGGGGTGTTGCCCTCGAATCCCTACTAGAGCGTGTTGCATTTGAACCTCGACTCGCTGACCAGTCAATGATATTCCTGTACTTGGTCGACCCAGATATCACACATTCAAGACATTCTAACAAACCCAAATTGCCCTAAATTCCCGTTGTTGCATCAAGACGCATCTGTTGAGGTTGATATCCTAAATATCATAAGGTTCTATAGTTTATAATTTTATTGTACAAATATTTTATTTATTTAATAAAATATGAGATGTTTCATTTGACAATAACATTAAACCCACAAACCAATAAACTAACATCCAAGGTTATCTTCTGTATCTTAAACATGTATGTAGAGACATACAGGTGAATCATGTTTAAGTGATAACCTAAATAGTCTATAGTAGATGGATAAGGCTGGATAACTTATCTTGGTGACACTATGAGTACAACTCGTTTTGTAGATGTTACAATTGTTGTAAATGTTGGGAATGTCCTAGAAATCACAGTTCCTGTTAAACATTCTATTTTATCAATAATAATGACTTGTTAATTTTGCATCTTATTATGAAAATCTAATAAATGCATCCTTGGCTATAATCTGAATATTGTAACTTCGTGTAGTAACATAAACAGGATCAAGTTGACAGTGTATAGCCTAAATGGTCTAATAAGTATAAGGATGAAATTGGGTATCTCATCCTAGTAACACTATTGGATGCGACCCACTCTTGCTTTAGTTTTTGCCAAAATTAGTGAATTTAAATGCTTATGGATCCTTGATATTTTCATTGCATGTTATTTAACTCTTTCAATTGGTATCAGAGCATCTTTTAAGCTTTCAATTCGGTCTAATTTTGGCAAGGTGGATGTTTTTTCATGAGATATATGAAACTGATGCACTGCTATGGTTTTCTCTATTTTGGCATCTTAATTCCATTTAATTTCTCAATTAAATTTGTAATTGGCTCTTGTTTGATGAACATTTATGTGTTAGCAAGAGTTTGTAATTTATTTGGAGTTATTAGAGTTGAAATTAAGATGTAATTGAAGAAACAAGCGAAAGAGGTCGAACTGTTGTTCCAGTATTTTCAGCATCTGCCCAAATTTTGTTGCTGAGGTTCAATTGCTAAATGATCGTTTAGCTCCAAACGTTACATGATGAGAAGAAAAGCTAGACGATCATTTAGTAATATGTGTTGGTCGTTGTGATGTTGAACGCTAAACGATCGTGTACTTGCGGGAGCTAAGCAATGCGTTTATTTACCATGCGATAGCAGTACGCGATCATTTAGTTTTGCCGTGGGAATTAGACGATATGTTGATTTTGCTAAAGAATGGCGTTATACGATTGTTTAGCAACGATACGCGCTAAGCGATGCGATGAAGTGCTACGCGATAGCACTGAGCGATCGTTTGGTTGCAGAGCTAAGTGATCGTGTACATAAATGTTATGCGACGTGATGATGTTCTACACGATGGAGCTATGCGATCGTTTAGCTGTGGTGAATACTAAACGATGACTTGAATGCACTGGGCGATGGTGTTATGCGATCGTTTAGTACTATGCGATGGAGCTATGCGATTGCACTGCGATGGATCTATGCGATTGCTTAGTACTATGCGATGGAGCTAAGTGATTGCGCTACAATGGATCTATGTGATCGTTTAGTACTATGTGATGGAGCTAAGAGATTGCACTGCGATGGAACTAAGTGATCATCTGGTCCTATGCAATAGAGCTAAACGATCATTTAGCTTTCAGCAAACACTATGCGACCGTGTACTTCCTCTCAATCCAAGGCGATGATACTAGACAATTACCTCCAGGCATTACAGGATCGGCTTTAGCAGCATATTAAGGTTAGACCGAGAGCACCGGTTCCACCGGTTTACTCAAGGTTTACTCTGATTCATCCTCAAATGATTTTGGTTGGTCCGGTTCAGACTCATCCAGCCTGGTTCAAGTTGTTTTGGGTTTGTTTTGGAGCAGTTCGTGCGGTTCAAAGATGGTTATGAAGCTGTTTGTAATAGTTAGCTATCTGTTTGCTTATTTATGCCAAAACGAAAACCATAATAGTTAGTATTTAATTGTTTATGCATGAGATGTATGTGATAATTAAATAATTCATGTATATGTATATAGTATGCCATGTAGATTTAAAACCCCACTGTAGGAAGCATGTTACATACATTGACAATATGTTATAATTGTTATAATATATAGTATACATGTTAGGATTATGTTTAATATAATAGTTATATTAGATACCTTTGTTGAATGTTGTGAATGTTAAGCATGTCTAAATTTTGTAAGTTGTTATAAAATTGGTTAGACGTTTAAAATCCATAACAAAGAACAACTGCATGCTCACTTAGGTTAACAACTAATTTTAAATGTTAAAATAGATTGCCGTCTTATAAAATATGGTTACAAACTCATATCGGTTCATAAATCTGTTTAAGGCTGGGGGTACTTAAGTTGACAGTTTAAGGAACACCTCCTACCTGGGGATTATGACCAAACTATTGAGAGTTGTTAACTAATTTATGAGCTTGCGTGAGTGATGCGAGGTAATAAAATGGTTTATCACCTAGACATTATAGGTTAAATCCAATTATAAGAGTTATATTTGGATAAACCGCTTAGACTTAGGTTGTATGAAATTAGCCGCCATTCCTAAGTAAATTACCCAAACATTTAGAACACTTCAGTGGGAGATTAACAATATATTTGATATATAGTTATTAGCTCTCACATCCTCAAGAGTTCACACCCTGAGATCCATGCTCGGCTTCTTGTCGATTTTACCTTGACTGCTCCATACGGAAAGTGTTTGCATGGGTTAATAACAAGGTGAATGAAGAAAGTGGTTCATAGTAAGTGGGTGAAGGAAATGTGTCAAACATTATCCTACAGTCTCCTCCATTAGTTTGAACCGTGAGATTCCTATGTTGCGCCTGCTGTTGTTTTTATGCAGCACTAGCTAGTCGTTAACCGCGACGATCCCTACGGAGGGTTGTAACATAGGATTCGGAACTACCCAAGCTTCAGTAAGATGAATAGGATCTTATAGTTCCGTCTTGGATATTGTCTTCTCTCTCGGAGGCATATTCATACTGCCCTATAAGATCTGAAAATGACGGGTCATGTAACACAAATTTTTATTCTTAAACAATGCGCTGATACAAATATGGACATGAATGAATGAACAAGTCCATGTCCTTGTTACTTCTTCCTCGACAACGGTGCCATAAACTTGTTGATACGCTAGGATTGATGCTAAAAAGATACGCTATGCTATGTTCGAAATGATGCGATACTACCTCTAGATATGGATTAATTATGAATGTTCTTGTAGTATGCCATGCGTCGTCATAAGTTTCCTTACGTTGGAACCAAGTGTAATTCCACCTCAAGTTTCTCGGTGTGATCCGAGGTTGAACACAGGGACTGTTTGAGGTTATTGTGGCATGTTTGTGATATATGTGACCAAGTTTTCAATTTAATAAAAGAGTTTTGTACAAGTATATAAAAGTTGCGATAAAGTAAAGAAAAGTAGTAAAAAAAATGTGATAATAAAATAAGTACAGTAAACCTAAGCTAGATGATACAAGATACAGGCTTCATGAGACAAGATGCTGGGGTCCATGTTGGCTGTGAAAGTTATGCAAAGAACATAGAATATGGCGGCAAGTATTATGTATAACACAGAAAGAAAAAGATAACTAATATAAACAACGCAAGTTTCTTAATTGTGTTGAAGCCATTAGTACGGTTCCGTTTTTCTCTTGGCGTCCATCTTTTAGTGATCGGCCGTGCTCCCACATGTCTATGGTGAAACAGAGACGAACGTAATGAATACAAGGTTGCTTTCATGTCTGGAAGTACTACTCGCTTCAATTAACACATTCTTCTAACCTTCTCTCGATAGATCAGAATGGCATCTTCACTTCTGCTCTCACAGGTGAAGATGTCGCCTAGCATGCCTTAGCTAAACGCATTTACCTTTTTAACACAAGTTAAGTACTCGTTTAATTCATATTAACTACCAGGGGATTAGGAAGACATCATGGAGAAAGTGATTAACGGAGGAACGAAAGTAGACAGAAAATGGGATATGAAAGCAATCGAAACATTTAATATATCTATTAAGTGTTTGATACATGGTGTGAATGAAGAGATAAAGGAAGTGAAATACAATGATGAAAAGAGATAGAACAGATACAAACAAGCGCCAACGTGTTGACACCGATTCAGGTGGAGATCTGCTTGCTGGATTGGATGGATCAGATGGATGGATGAGCTTTCCTCTCAGGCTTGCTCAACCGGTAGCAGGGTTCTCAACACAGAGCTTCTCGACGGGTATTTGACAGAATAGAACTGAGACTCACCTCTCGGCCTTGTCTCGTCTTCTTCTTGGATTTCTTCAGTTAAGCACTCAGCTCAGCCTTTCCTCTCAACACTTTAGCAACTATTAGCCCCATATGTAGTAGCATATTTTTTCCTGAAATCTATGGGGTATTTATAGATGAAGATCTTTGACTCCAGCCTTGTGGTCCCTACTTGTTGTTATGGAAATTCCGAAGATGGAGGGATATTATTCCTTCTGTTATGCAATCAGACCGTCAAATCTTTACAACCGTTAGTTGTACACGTGTCTCAATCCTCTGCTTTTGCGTTGCTCAACTGCATCTTTTGATCGTGAGTTCGCATGCGGTGTTGTTTTTATTACCGCATACGGTTGAAAGTCAGCTCTGGATTGACTGTCACATTGCGCCATCATTGTGTTAATCATCTCTTCATTGTTGAGCCTTGAGCGCAAGCGGTGACTCGGTTCCCTGCAAAATAGTGTAAAATCTCATTTTCTTCCATCTTAAAGATGTTAGTGGGTTTAATTGCGATAATTTATAATTATTGTAATTCTGAGCTAATTTTCATACAATTGGCGCATATTTATTCTCTTTTGGCCACAATATCTAGATAAGGCAGTATAGATAACTTGTATTTCTACAAGTTATCACACCTCAAAATTTAGATATATGCTTGTCCTCAAGCATATCTTCTACTTAGGCAATAAAGCTTAATTCCTATCCTATATTTTGCGTCGATTGGTTGCTCCGAATGTTATACTTAGGCACATTACTTGACATCGCAATTTCTTCCTATCCTTTCTAATTCTTAACAAAGCCCTACTTTATTCTTCTTTATAACAAAATTCTGCTCAAAGATGCTTTTCTAATTTTTCACAATAGAATGTTTATCTCTTCTTTGTTAAAACAACTTGATATATCTATATGCGGTGGTCAAAACTTTGTGTTATTTATTTAGAGATTGTTAATCATGGTTACACTCTTCGTTTTGGCCTGTCACCACGGGTGTCATGCGAACATCCAACTATGGTTGTGTGCCAATTTCAACTTTAACTCATGATATTCAGAGGAGTTGTCTCTTGCATTTATTTTTCTTTTCTATTTCATATTGCATTGTTCTTGGAAACCCACCTTTGTTTTGGCTTGCTCCTACGGATGTCATACGAACATCCAACTACGAGTAGGATCCTTTCAAAACTAAACTCCTATCAGGTTGAGAATATTTTTAAGGATTTCCCTTGCGCTGACATTGGAGCTTTGTATGATTTTTTTTTTCAAACGAAAAATGAACGCATTTTCTTAATCATCGCATATTCTTGATCTTATCTACTCAGACCTTCCCCACCCCCAAATTTAAAGATAAGCAAGGTTCTCATTACGTTGTTTGGATAGACTAGACAAACACTTAGAATAAAAATTTCAAAAAGAAGGTTTGGGTAGAACTTTGAAAGATAAAAGGTAAAGTACTGCTAAACTAAGAATTAACTAAGTGTTAGTCTGAATTTACAAAATATGAGAAATGTTTCAAACTATAAACATATGATACATCATAGCAACGCAATGAAGAACACAAAAGTAAAAGATTGAGAACATCGCAAGTATTGACAAACGGTGATAAAGAAAAAGGCACAGGTAAAAATAGAGTGAATATATACTCACTGTACTAAATATTAACAAAGTATACAATTAATTACAAATAACGCAATACAAAATTTTGTGCCTATACAAGAATCAAAGAATTCGATTAACTCATAAAAGAATAAATGAACTTAAAAGAATATATAATGGTCGCATAGAAGAAAAAAAATATAGGAGGATTATTGCTGAGGGGCTGGCAGGTTTGGAGGCGGATTTTAAGGTGGTGCAAGAGAAGCTTCTTCAAAATTTAAGTGTTGCGGGAGATGTAAGGGCACCATTGAACCATGAAGATATGCGGTGAGAAAGTTGAAGTACTCTTGATTACGCTCCGCAATCATTCTCTTGTGCATATGAACTTCATAAATGTTGCACTACATGTTGATCAGCGCCTCTTTTGATGTGGCAGCACTGCGTTGAATATCATCAACGCGCTCTATTACTACCTCAAATCTCTGGTTGAAAAAGTGTTGTTGTTGAGAGAAAAGTTGTTGTTGTTGGGAGAAGATGGTTCTCATTTCTGCTAAATCAGCAGCCATGGAGGTGATGGAGGGTTGTGCCTACGATGTCTTGCCAGCATTGTTTTGGGGTTGGGCAGAGGTGTCTTCACCCAAATCGTGTGGGTCATTAACTTGCGGCGGTGGAATGGTGGGTTGCGGTGATGCTGCTGATGGTGAAGGTGGGGCTGCTGGGTAAACAGGTAAGAAGGTTGGGACAAGGAGGAGATTGGTAAAATATTCGTGAAGTGGAGAAAAAGGTTGGGCGGGTGAGCTAGGAGTACATGGAGGGAAAATGACTAAGGGAAGAGGGTTCGTAGGGTCTGGATCTTATGCTGGTGACTCTTGAACCCTTTCCTTTCCCTTATCTTCTCTGCGTCATCTTTTTGGCCTGGGTTCTTGCGGCACATTCAAATCGATCGCGGGCCTCTTTGCTGGCAGCTCGGGGCAATGTGGGGAGTCTTTGAGGAGCAGCCTCAAGATTTTTATGTTGATGAGGCCGTGGACCTCTAGCATGGGCTCCTCATTAATGCCTATACCCATAGACAGGCACAGACCTAAAACGATCCATGGAAAGAAGTACTGCCCCCGGATATGCCCCACCAATGATCTGATCTGCCTTGCGATCGACTGCCCTACGTCAATAAGAATGCCGCGTTCGATGCAGTATGCGACCATGACCCGATCCTTTGAGACAGTTCTGCCATGCGTTGTTGGGATCAGCCGCTTCTTGACCAATTAAACCTAGAGCCTTCCTTCCGGAAGCAAGGACTTGGCCTCCAGGGTGCGGATGCCTTTGAGCGAAACCGACCACTTCGTTTCCGGTTGCGTTAATATCCTCAGCTTGTCTTCCATCTGTTGCTCCATGGGATCATTAATAATTTTATTCCTTGGTGCATCAGGGTTGTCTTTCATTTGATATATTTCGTTGATGTCCCTTGCGCTAATGATACTGTTTCTCCTTTAAAGGTCATCACATCCTTGTTTCCATGAAGACGCCCATGGTAGAAGTCCCGCACCACTTGAGGCACGATGATGGATGGGCACTGGCAGAATGTGTCCCACCCATGTTCCACAATCACATTCGTGATAAGGTCAATAGTGGATTCGATGCAGAAAAGAAACCCATCTCATCAACATATCATCATTCTTCTTTTTCCTTGATGAATGCTTCCTGGCCGGTGCGGGTTCGATGCTCTCTGCAATTGCCTTGCCTTTTTCCTTAGCCAACGCAAGGCGGGCTGCTTTTTTTTGTTTCTTCTCCCGCTTTTTGCGTTGTTTCTCCTTCTCGCGCTTTGCGAGTTCTTTTCCCTTCTTCTTGTATAAGCGCCACTTATTGGCTTTGTGCTTTTTCCTTTTCTCTTCCTCCAATAATCTGTCCTCTTCTTCTTTCTTCCTCCTCTCTTCTTTTTCTTCTTATCTTTCTTCTCTCGCAAATTCTTCTTCAAATTGCTTAGAGGCCAGCAACAGACATTGTTCCTCCTCGTGCTTCCATATGCCTTCAAGTCTGGCAAGCTCCTTGTTTCATCGAATTTCTTCAAACTCCAATGTTCTTCTTATATCCCCCTTTGCAATGATGAGCTTGCCCCTCTTCATCTTTTCTTGCTTCTCCTCCTCTTCTTTTCTTTTTCTTTCTTTTTCTTCTATTGCGATAATTAGTCTTTGAGGGTCAATAGTGGACCCTCGCAGCGCATTCTCTCTGCGACGCCGCATTAGGGGGTTTCCTTTGCTTCTTCTCCTTCTTCGATCATAACCATTTGTGTTATTTTAGGTTGTGCCGATTCCATCAGCTGTGTTATTTTCCCCCTATCCTCCCTTATGGAGGTTTATTCTCCATCTATCTCTGGGGCTGCCCTCTGCCTCGCTTCCTCTTCTTTTCTCAGGCGCTTCTCTTCACACTGGCGCATTTTCTTTTCTTCTTTCTCCTTCTTCTTTCTTTCCTTCTTGGCCTCATCATCTTCATCATCATCCTTTTTCTCTTTATTCTTCCTTTCTTTGCGATGATGGGAAGATTCAGCCTCCCCAGCCTTCTTTCCCTTGTTCTTGTTCTTATTCTTTTTCTCAGCCACCTTTGATTACGCTTCTATTACAACCCTCTCCAACGCAACATCAGGGGCCTTCAACACAAATTCAGGCTTATTGGCCTCCTCCATCGCAATCTCTTCTTCTTCTCTTCTTGGAGATCCGTCATAGGCTTCTATGTTGGCAATCGCCTCAGGAATCTCTGGGGCCAGAACACCTGTTCCCATTTCTTCTTCAATCGCCATTGCCTCCGCCACCACCACTGTCCTTCGTAGGTAGTGGTTGATTTACAACCCCAGCCTCGGGCAGTCCACCTCATAGCTCCAAGGTATTCAGAATATTGCCAAACACCTCCGTATCATCACGTCTCTCCCTTTCACTCTCAGTCGAGATGACAGGTACTGGAACAGGAATGCTCTCAGTGCTTCATCCTCTTTTGAACAGAGGAGGCCTAACGGCTAGAGGGTTTGTCCGAGCTCTCCCGGCAAGTCTGGGAATAGTGTGGGCTTGAGCGGTGAGTCTGCGATTGGCAGCCAAAAATGCTGCCTCTTGCATGGCTACTTGGTCAGGGGTGGATGGTAAAGAAGATTGGTTAGGAGTTTGGTCAGCCATGGATACGAACTTGGGCTGACTGGTGAAACGCTGGAATGCTAGGAAAGAAGGAAGGTCTGGATGCAAAGGCGCTAGGGTTTCTGATTTGCAAAATGAGGTAAAGTTTCACAATGAGGGAAGGGATTCTTTTTATAGGTTAGGCCGTGGTGGGCCCAACGCAATTTTTGTGGCAACAGGCCTCAAGCAGCTCAAAAGGCGGGTTGATCGATTTCCCTCATTTATGGAATTTCAGAAAAAAATGTCCTTTCGTCTGCCGAATCATCATTACTTTGGGATATGAAACGATTGGACTTCACCTAAATTACAAAAAAGAATTTTTTTAAATATTTTATTCATATGGACACAAGATAAAGATTAACGCATTGTGCTCACCAGCGCAAATGCATTTTCCCTGAGGATGGGCGACAACGCATATATCCCCGCAACACACCCCTTAACCAAACGCATTTCTGGAGGATACCTCAACATAGTGCATTTAGCTAAGGAGGGGTAAAGAACATATACGAGCGCAACACACCCTTCAACTCAATACAGTTGAGTTAGGTGAATGCAAAGCAACTCTTATTAGCTTGAGATGCGTCCATTATGGCCTTGCATACTTGTTGTTAATTGTTTGATTTTCTGTTATTATTTCATCAACGCAAGTGTGATAACTTGTGGCAATAAATCTTCTTTATTACACAATCATCAACGCAAGTGCGATGACTTGTGGTAATAAATCTTCTTTTATTCTTAAACAATGCGCTGATACAAATATGGACATGAATCAATGAACAAGTCTATGTCCTCGTTACTTCTTCCCCGGCAATAGCGCTATAAACTTGTTGATGCGCTATGATTGATGCTAAAAAGATACGCTATGCTATGCTCGAAATGATGTGATACTACCTCTAGATATGCGTTAATTATGAATGTTCTTGTAGTATGCCATACGTTGTCACAGGTTTCCTTATGTTGGATCCAAGTGTAATTCCACCGCAAGTTTCTCGGTGTGATCTGAGGTCGAAGACAGGGACTGTTTGAGGTTATTGTGGTATGTTTGTGATATATGCGACCAGGTTTTTCAATTTAATAAAAGAGTGTTTTGTACAAGTATATAAAAGTTGTGATAAAGTAAAGGAAAGCAGTAAAAAAAAATGGGATAACCTAAGCTAGATGATACAAGATATAGGCTTCATGAGACAAGATGTTGGGGTCCAGGCTGGCTGTGAAGGTTATGCAAAGAACATAGAATACGACGACAAGTCTTATGTACAACACAGAAAGAGAAAGATAACTAATATAAACAACGCAAGTTTCTTAATTGCATTGAAGCCATAAGTATGGTTCGTTTTTCTCTTGGCGTACACCTTTCAGTGATCGGTTACGCTCCCACATGTCTGTGGTGAAACAGAGACGAACGTATGAACGCAAGGTTGCTTTCATGTCTGGAAGTACTACTCGCTTCAATTAACACATTCTTCTAACCTTCTCTCGATAGATCAGAATGACATCTTCACTTTTGCTCTCACAGGTAAAGATGTCGCCTAGCATGCCTTAGCTAAACACATTTACCTCTTTAACACAAGTTAAGTACTCGTTTAATTCATATTAACTACTAGGGGATTAGGAAGACATCATGGAGAAAGTGATTAACGGAGGAACGGAAGTAGATAGAAAATGGGATATGAAAGCAATCGAAACATTTAATATATCTATTAAGCGTTTGATACATGGTGTGAATGAAGAGATAAAGGAAGTGAAATACAATGATGAAAAGAGATAGAACAGATATAAACAAGCGCCAACGTCTTGACACTGATTCAGGTGGAGATCTGCTTGCTGGATTGGATGGATCAGATGGATGGATGAGCTTTCCTCTCAGGCTTGCTCAACCGGTAGCAGGGTTCTCAACACAGAGCTTCTCGACGGGTATTTGACAGAATAGAACTGAGACTCACCTCTCGGCCTTGTCTCGTCTTCTTCCTGGATTTCTTCAGTTAAGCACTCAGCTCAGCCTTTCCTCTCAACACTTTAGCAGCTATTAGCCCCATATGTAGTAGCATATTTTTTCCTGAAATCTATGGGGTATTTATAGATGAAGATCTTTGACTCCAGCCTTGTGGTCCCTACTTGTTGTTATGGAAATTCCGAAGATGGAGGGATATTATTCCTTCTGTTATGCAATCAGACCGTCAAATCTTTACAACCGTTAGTTGTACACGTGTCTCAATCCTCTGCTTTTGCATTGCTCAACTGCATCTTTCGATCGTGAGTTCGCATGCGGTGTTGTTTTTATTACCGCATGTGGTTAAAAGTCAGCTTTGGATCGACTGTCACATTGCGCCGTCATTGCGTTAATCGTCTCTTCATGGTTGATTGACGGGCGCATTGTGACAGAGATGCGTTGATCAGTTCTTCTTGAGCCTTGAGCGCAAGTGGTGACTTGGTTCCCTATAAAATAGAGTAAAATCTCCTTTTCTTCCATCTTAAAGATGTTAGTGGATATAATTGCGATAATTTATAATTATTGTAATTCTGAGCTAATTTTCATACAATTGACGCATATTTATTTTCTTTTGACCGCAATATCTAGATAAGGCAGTATAGATAACTTGTATTTCTACAAGT
The DNA here is from genome assembly GCF_027475165.1 of Benincasa hispida. Classification (NCBI taxonomy): domain Eukaryota; kingdom Viridiplantae; phylum Streptophyta; class Magnoliopsida; order Cucurbitales; family Cucurbitaceae; genus Benincasa; species Benincasa hispida. The sequence goes on along the minus strand of NC_143479.1, from coordinate 69,704,021 downwards.
TATCAGGTCACACTTACAAGAATTACTCAGTGTAGTAAAGATCTTGACTGAAAACGGTAACCAAAAGAACTATGTGAATATGAGTTATTCTAGATAATAATATTTGGTCAAGAACTGTCTTGCATCTGTGAAGGAATTCTTGACTGCCCCGCGGTAGCACTTGTTCTAAATCACTTAAGTATTGTTGTAAATAAATAAATATTTATTGGGTACATTATTAGTTTTGCTAAAAATGGATTTAAATGCATATTTAATAGAGTTTGTTTAAAATCTTTCAGCAATGTCGAACTCGATTATACAACTGCTTGCTTCTAACAAATTTAACGGATAGAGTTATTCGAATTAGAAATCAAATATCAATACAATATTAGCAGTAGATGATTTGAGGTTTGTGTTAACGAAGAAGCGTCCTCTAGTTCCCAATTCAACGGCAACTCGAAATGTTCGGGATGTTTATGATATGTGGGTAAGGGCAAATGAAAAAGCTCGGGCCTATATCTTGGCAAGTATATCTGATGTGCTCAACAAGAAATATGAGGTCATGCCCACAGCTCGTGAAATCATGGCATCATTACAGGAGATGTTCGGGCAACCATCATCATCTGTTAGATATGAAGCTATCAAATATGTGCATGTGACACATATGAAGGATGGGACCAATGTAAGAGAACACATTCTCGACATGATGGTCCATTTTAACATCGCAGAGGCTTACAGGGCTATGATAGACGAAACAAGTCAAGTGAGCATGATATTGGAATCTCTTCCTGAGAGCTATTTGTCGTTTAGGAAAAATGCTGTCATGAAAAAAATCACTTATAACTTAACGATGTTGTTGAATGAATTGCAAACTTATCAATCGATGATGAAACTCAAGGAAAAAGAAATAAATGTTAGTTCTTAACCGAAAAAGTTTTACAAAGGGTCTACGTCTGGTACGAAACCCATTGATGATAAGAAAGCTGGTCCTTCTTCTTCTAAGGATAAACCGTATAGATGAAAAAGAAAGGAAAAATGGAAAAAAACCGCTGCGAAGAAAAAAAACAAAACTTCCAAGGGAAAATGTTTCCATTTTGGAGAGGTTGGGCATTGGAAGCAAAATTGCCCAAAATATTTAGCTGAAAAGAAAGCAGAAAAGAATAAACAAGGTAAATATGATTTACTAGTTGTTGAAACATGTAAAGTGGAAAATTCTCACCTTACTTGGATATTAGATTCAGGCACCGCTAATCATGTTTGTACTTTTCTATAGGAAACTAGTTCTTAGAGAAGGCTTTCTGAGTATGAGATGACTTTCAAGGTGGGCAGAGGTGAATTCATTTCAGCTAAAGCAGTGGGAGATGTGAAGTTTTTTTTTGGAGATTCTTTTATCTTACTCAAGAATGTGTTCTTTGTACCAAGATGAAAAGAAATCTTATCTCCATTTCTTATCTTTTAGAGAATATGTACAGTGTATCTTTTGAATACAATGAAGTATTTGTTTATTCAAGAGGTGTTCATATTTGTTCTACTAGACTTGCAAATAATTATACATACTACGACCAACAGAAGCAAAATCTATTTTAAATATAGAGATGTTTAAAACAGCTGAAACTCATAATAAAAAGCGGAAAATTTTTCCTAACGCCTATCTTTGGCACCTCAGGCTTGGTCACATTAATCTCAATAGGATTGAGAGATTGGTAAAAAAATCGTCATCTAAATTAGTTAGAAGATAGTTCCCTACCTCCATGTGAATCATGTCTTGAGGGAAAAATGACGAAAAGATCTTTTTTTGATAAAGGTCTTCGTGCGAAAGAACCTCTTGAACTTATGCATTCAGACCTTTGTGGTCCGATGAATGTTAAAGCTCGAGGAGGATATCAGTACTTCATCAGTTTTATTGACGATTACTCTCGATATGGCTATATTTACTTAATCAGTCAGAAGTCTGAAACTCTTGAAAAGTTCAAAGAATTTATTGCTGAGACTGAAAATCAGTTAAGTAAAATAATTAAAACACTTCGATATGATCGAGGTGGTGAGTATATGGATTTGCAATTCCAAAAATATCTAGTAGATCATGGAATTCAATCCTAACTCACAGCACCTGGAACACCACAACAAAACGATGTTGTAGAAAGGAGAAATCGAACCTTGTTGGACATGGTTCGGTCTATAATGAGTTATGCTCAAATACCTCAATCCTTTTGGGGATATGCAGTACAGACTGCAGTTTATATTCTAAACGTTGTTCCATCCAAAAGTGCTTCAAAAACACCATATCAATTGTGGAAAGGACGCAAAGCAAGTTTACGTCATTTCCGCATCTGGGGTTGTCCAACACACGTGCTGGTACAGAATTCTAAAAAATTGAAACATGTTCGAAATTATGCCTATTTTTAAGATATCCCATGGAAACAAAAGAAGGATACTTTTTGATCCCCAAGAAGATAAAGTGTTTTTATTGACAAATGAAACTTTCTTGGAAGAGGATCATATTAAAACTCATCTACCTCACAGTAAACTAATATTGCGAGAACTATCTAAAGATACCACGGAAAAATCAACAAGAGTTGTTGATCAAGCTGGTCCATCAACAACGGTTGTTGTCCCATCACGTCCATCCCAGAAGTTGGGAATGCCTCGTCATAGTGGGAGGGTTATTGAACAACCTGAACGCTACATGGGTTTAACAGAAACTCAAACATCATACAAAATGATGGCTTAGAGGATCCATTAACCTTTAAGAAGGCAATGAAAGATGTTGACAGGGAACGATGGATAAAAGCCATGGACGATGAAATGGAGTCTATGTACTTCAACTCAGTCTGGGAACTTATAGATCAACCATAAGGTGTTACACTTATAGGTTGTAAGTGGATCTACAAGAGAAAACGAGACCAAACTAGCCAGGTACAGACCTATAAAGCCAGACTCGTGGCAAAAAGTTTTACCCAAAAAGAAGAAGTTGATTATGAAGAAACTTTTTCTCCTGTTGCCATGATGAAATCAATAAGAATACTTCTTTCCTTTGCCACATATTATGACTATGAAATATGGCAAATGAATGTCAAGACAACTTTTCTGAATGAACTATCTTGAAGAAAGTATTTTTATGTCTCAACTAGAGGGGTTCGTCGAAAGAGGACAGGAACAGAAAGTCTGTAAGCTTAATCGATCCATTTATGGATTGAAACAAGCGTCCAGATCCTGGAATATAAGATTTGACACTGCGATCAAATCTTATGGCTTTGAACAGAACGTCGACGAACCTTGTATATATAAAAAGATAGTCAACAAAATTGTAGCATTCTTAGTTCTATACGTTGATGATATCTTGCTCATTGAGAATGGAACAAGTTTTCTTTCTGACATAAAGATATGGTTAGCATCACAGTTCCAAATGAAAGATTTGGGTGATGCTCTGTATGTTCTAGGAATACAGATCTTTCGAGACCGAAAGAATAGAACATTAGCACTGTCTTAGGCATCTTATATTGACAAGATGTTGTCAAGGTATAATATGCAAAATTCCAAGAAAGGTTTATTACCTTTCATGCATGGAATTCATTTGTCGAAGGAACAATGTCCTAAAGCACCTCAAGAGGTTGAGGAGATGAACATAATTCCATATGCTTCTGCAGTTGGGAGTTTGATGTACGGTATATTGTGTACATGTCTCGGCATATATTTTGCAGTTGGAATCGTCAGCAGGTTCCAATCCAATCCTGGACACGATCATTAAACCGCTGTAAAAAAATATCCTCAAGTATCTTAGGAGAATGAGGGACTATTTGCTTGTATATGGACCTAAGGATTTGATCATTATGGGATACACTAATTCTAATTTTCAGACTGACATAGATTCCAAGAAATCTACCTTGGGATCAGTTTTCACTATTTACGGAGAAGCTATAGTTTGGAGAAGCATTAAGCAAATTTGTATCGCTGACTCCACCATGGAAGCAAAATAAGTCATTGCATGCGAAGTGCTAAGGAAACAGTATGGCTACGCAAGTTCTTAGCTGATTTGGAAGTCGTTCCAAATATGCACCTACCTATCATACTATATGTTGACAACAGTGGTGTAGTTGCTATCTCAAAGGAACCCATGAGTGACAAGCATGGAAAACACATTGAACGAAAGTACCATCTCATCCGGGAGATTGTAAGGACTCTAAATTTCATGATGCGGAAGCGTAAAAACTAATCCCAGTTGTACGATCAAGAATTCCGCTGCACCATCGCCGGTGCATCTCTACCTTTACCTAAAACATCAACATAAGAAAGAATGAGCATGAAATACTCAGTAAGTAACCCCACCACTGGGGTCAGGCTAGGCATCTATGTCCTCTAGATACCCAACTAAGGCACATATACACACATGAAACAGGTAAGAGACTGAGTCATATCCTACTATAGTTAAGTATGCCCACTACCTCTGGTGAATCCCGAAGGAAACAAAAACTGGTGAATCCGGAAGGCAACACAAAACTGGTGAATCCTGAAGGAAACACAAAACTGGTGAATCCCGAAGGAAACACAAACTAGTGAATCCTGAAGGAAACACAAACTGGTGAATCTCGAAGGAAACACAACTGGTGAATCTCGAAGGAAACACAAACTTGTAAATCCCGAAGGAAACACAAAACTAGTGAATCCTGCAGGAAACACAAACTGGTGTGCATCTAACTAATCAGTGAGGACATTCACACAGTCTCAACATTCAAAAATCAACACCGTACGAATCTATGACACACATGTAATCCTTGATACCATAACTCTGCCACATACACATAATCCTCAACAACATATTCTACAACATTCATGTATACCTTAACATCATAGTTCCACAACATACAAGTATGTCTCAACATCAGCAAATCAGATACCAACATATGGAAACATATACCACCTCATACTAACAATCAAGTGCCTAGGTGTATATGTAAACAAATCAGAACTCATGCCAGAACATACTTTGATTCAGGTCATACTATCAATCAACATGCTAACATTTACCATAACATACACTCATCATGCTAGCATACAACTAAAGCCTGGCCCGTGGGCAGTTCCAGTGGTAAGATTACTTACCTCAGAATTAAATCCAAATAAACCCAAGCAAGTTTATCTTCTTCTTTTCAAGCAAGACCTTGAAGTAACACCGTAATTGTGGCTTGGTCCAAAATTAATTTTAAAAACCCAATTCTGTTGGCTAACCAACTGCAACAAAATCAATCCTTTGTAATGCCGGATAACACACTTCGACCTTAAAATTCCTCCAAAGCTCGAATCTATGGTCCAAACATAATGGGTAAGCATTAAACAAAACCAACAATTTGATTAGCATTCAAATGAAAACCCAGACACTTATAAAATCTTATCGAAATCAACGGCGATGACACTGAACTGACGGCAACGGCGTGCAGGACCGAGTGGACGAATGACTCTCGACGGAACAAGGTAGAGGATCGGCTCACGACGGGAGTTTTGACGGCTGGGCTAGGTCGTTCGGCTTCAGACCTTGGCGGACAGTACGACGTGGACGCGAATCTGACCGACTGGGCGAGATCAACGTGTGGAGAGGTGCACGATAGAGGAGATCTGGACGATAGCTGCTTGCTGATGAGATCGAGCTAACCTGCGCGAACGACGACCCACGAACGAACGATCGACAAACTGGTGGCGGCTCGATCGGACGCACATTGCCGATTGGAGAGGAGATGGTCGGCGGCTGCTAGGGCACACAGAGAATTTCTTCACGTTGGGTGGGGGGGGGGAGGGAGAAGAAGAAGAAAAAGAGAAAATAGTTTTTTTTTTAATTTTTTTTAAAGGAAAAAGGTTATTTTAATAAAAGAAATATAATATATTATAATTTTCTTTTATTCTATCCAGTATATTGTATTTTACTTTTATTTTAACCTTTCGTTCATTACACAAATATATCTAAATATATATATATATATATATATATATATATTCTTAAAACTCTTTCCCTTTTCACTTCAAATTCCAAAATCAAAATCAAATTAACTTCCCCAATATAAATTTAAATTCTCAACATTAACTTAAAATTAAATTAATGTGACATAAATCAAAATCTCCCCTTTAAACAAAACTGAACTTCGAAATTAACAAAATTGTCCTCAAATTTTACGAAAATACAGAATTTGAATAATGAAAAATTCGGGATGTTACAAGATGTGCTCGTCACAAAGATAGCCTCTGAAGACAACCTTGTTGATCCATTCACCAAGTCCTCTCGGCTAAAGTTTTCAACGGCCCCCTAGTTGGACTAGGACTCCGAGTAGTGTAATCTAGGGCAAATGGGAGAATGTCTATGGTATTGTAGATGCCCTAGTTTATTGTATTTTTTCCATTATGTATCTCAACATCATATTGTATATTTTTGTTTTCACTGGAGTTTTAGTCCAAATGGGAGATTGTTGGGAATGTCCTAGAACTCGCAGTTCGTGTTGAACATTCTATTTTATCAATAATAATGACTGGTTGATTTTGCATCTTATTATGAAAACCCAATAAACGCATCATTGGCTATATTTTGAATACTGTAACTTTATGTAGTGACATAAACAAGATCAAGTTGATAGTATATAGCCTAAATGGTCTAATAAGTATATGGATGAAATTGGGTATCTCATCCTGGTAACACTATTGGATGTGACCCACTCTACAGTTGTTACAAGAAGTTGTAAGGTGCTACAAACGATGTGATCCACAAATCATTCATGTTGAGACATGAGAGTGAAGGCATCATATGCAATGAGTTCGCATATAGACTGGATCACGAAAATAGTCACTTTTCTTTATAACGACCGTTTACTGTTAAAACTGACTATTTCATTTATTATATAACCTAGGTTAATTCAATCTTAATCCTAAGCTAGCTATGAACTCCTGTTTGTTCGGGATTATCTTTTGATCTGACGGTGAAAGTAGTCCAACAGCACTGCTCAATAAGCTTACCATTTTGGGGATAAGACTGGATGAATAGCTGAGGACATAGCCTTGTAAGATAGAATTCACTCCTACCCTATTTAGGATTAACAGATAGGTTGTTCTCTTAAGTACTGACTCCAGGTCTTGAACAAACGGGGCCCCGCCTTCTCATGATAGAGAAAAGATTTGATTCATAGAGATTATGAATCAAAATTGTTCATTAGAGGATTAGTTGGAACTTAAGAAACAAGATGTAGTCACAGGTGTAAAACGGTATTTTTGACGTAGCTGTGATTACGAACAACTTGTGAAGGATCGACTTACTGATTATAGTTATTAAGTGAACATAATATATCTACAGTGAGGGGAGTTCAACTATGGGCTATAGTGGAGTTTCCCATTAGTTAACGAATGAAGGTTAGATCGGTCTAATGAGTTTAGCCGATTAATATCGAATCGTTGGAGCCTATGATCTGCAGGTCCGTGATGTCCCCCTACTAGCTCGCAAATGGATAAGCTTTAGGGTAGCTTGAGAAATTAATTTGAAACGTTCAAATTAAACGGAACAAGAGAAAATATATTATCAAATTAAACGTTTAATTTAAATATATGAAACGTTCAAATTAAATGGAACAAGAGAAAATATATTTAAATTTGATTTAAATATATGAAGATGATTATTGTCCAAAAATAATTTAATATTTGATATTAAATTAATTTAAGAAAATAATTTTGTATTAAAATGGTTTTAAAATCATTTTTTTTGTTTAAAAGAAAATGGAAAAATGGTTTTGCATGGTTGCACAAAATGGGGATTCAATTTTCTCTATTAGCTTCATCTTCATGCTCACACAAAGACCATTATCCTCTCTACATTTATTTTCCAAGCATGAGCTGCAAGCCATGCACGCCATTTCTTTGCATGTTCATCTACTACATAAAGAAGATTGGAGTCATTGGAGAAAGGTTAATGCAAAATTTTGAGAGAAAATTTTCTGTGAAGAAGAAACTGTCTTCTTCAATCGGCTGTTGTGAGCTCTTCTTGCTTCTACATTGATTCTCCAAGCATGAGCTTCAAGCCATGCACTCCATTTCTTTGCATGTTTATCTACTACATAAAGAATATTGGAGTCATTGGAGAAAGGATAATGCAGAATTTTGAGAGAAAATTTTCTGTGAAGAAGAAACTGTCTTCTTCAATCGGCTGCTGTGAGCTCTTCTTCCTTCTTCACTTCTTCAAGCTATTCTTGAGACCCACAACTCTGCCTAAAGCTCCAAGAACATAATAGGGAAGGCTTTGAGGTGGTTCACGTTGATATCAAGTGAAGACAACAGCTATACAAACATTTTCTTGGAGAGTTCATCAAAGGTATGTTCTGAAAACCCATTTTTTAGAAGAGCATGCTTTAGTTTTTGCCAAAGTTAATGAATTTGAATGCTTATGAATCCTTGATACTTCCGCTGCATGTTATTTAACTCTTTCAGTAAAGTGCTATGAATTAAATGATCTGATTTCGATCATTCAGGTGGAGACATGTGAGTGGGGTTTTTCTATACAAAGGAGTTTGTATAAGACCAAACCACGAAATGACGAGACTCATTATATAACACCGTTCATAATAGAGACTTTTCACTAGGATAACCATAGGTGACATGACCGAATTCTGAGTGAGTTGTGAACTCCTACCTATGAGGGTGATCCTTTGATTTGTATGGGTGAGAGTGGCCAGTTTGGAGATTCGTCTGATTGGGAAGCTGAGAACATGGCTACGCAAGACAAAATTCACTTCTTCCTCGAGGTTGCAACAAGTAGATAAATCACTCTCTTAAAGGCTGATTCCGGGGCTTAAACAATGTAGCCCCACACCCTTTCTTGGCCCGAGGAGGGTTTGGTCATAATTTGACTATGATTTATTGTGCATTAGAGGGATCAGTGATACTTAAGGAGTTAGATGTAACTATAGGAGCAAAACAGTAATTTTGGCCTAGCTGTACTTACGAGCAATTTGTGAAGGGACATTGCGTTGTTGACTGATTATATCCAATTGACACAGAAATATATCTGTAGTGCGAAGAGTGCAACTATCGGTCTTTAGTGGAGTGCCCAACAATTAATGAATGTTGAGTAATTTAATTAAAGGAGTATAATTAATTATTCAAGTACCATTGGAGCTTCAATCTACAGGTCCATGAGGTCCCCTCTGTAGCTCAATATGAATTAAATGAGAATCAATTTTAAATTACTTTAAATTGTTCAAATTAATTGAGAGAATTAATTATATGTGATATAATTATTTTATTTTAATTTAGTTGTATATGATATAATTACTATAATGTATTTGATACATTATAATATAAAGTTTATTTAAGAGGAAATAAATATTTGAATATGATTCAAATATTATTTATGCGAATTTGATTCATATAATTAAATTTAATATAAATGAGATTTATATTAAATATCGTTAATTTGAGAGAATTAAACTATACGTTATATTGTATTGGATACAATATTAAACCATAGGTTATATGTTATATTTGATATAACATATATTTAATATATATATTATATGATAAAATGGTTATCATACAAATATATATTAATATTTTATTAAAATTATTTTTTAATTAATTTCTTTTATTTGAAAAATAATTTTGGGAGAACTCCCTTCCCTTTTTCTCTATACTACGTGAAAGTGGGAAAATGTAGTGCATAACCATTATCTTCTTTCCCATTTTGTTTTTATAGAGAATCCTCTCTAAAAGAATTCTCTTTGAGAAAAGTTCTCAGGATGTTATTCTTCTTCCTCTCAAAATAAATCTCTTTCCCTCTCCAAAAACACAAAACCCATAAAGCTTGTGGGTTCTCATCCTAGAGAATACAAAGGAAATCAAGTGGTGGTGGCCATTTGGGTTTTGAGTTCGTTGCAATTCTAGAGAAAAGGAATTACGAAAAGAAAGTTCTTCATGGGTTAGTTTTTGTCTCCTTATTTCTTTTTCTTAATTGTTTTTTCAGCATGTTGTATTTTATCATTAAATGCATATTATTCTGTATTATTCTGTAACATTTTTAAACTTGTAAAATTTGGGATTTGGGTTCGATCCTCATTTCTGCTCAAGGACCTTCACCCTTTATCATCTACATTGAGCTTTCTGTAACCACACATCGGGGGGGTTACTTTTTTTAACATTTTTTAATTTGTAAAATTTGGAATTTGGGTCTGATCCCTGTTTCTGCTCAAGGACCTTCACCCTTTATCATCTACATTGAGCTTCCTGTAACCACACATCGGGGTCGGGGGGTTCAACACATTGGCTTCTTTAGCAGGATCCACAACAAGATAAGTCAATCATCTTGCACATGCAGCCAAAATCGGTCTTGGTCTCTAGTTCCAAAGTTAGAAATTGGTTTATGAAATTTTAAAAGGTTCCATAAGGCAATAGTCATCTTATACATCTCTTTAGTTCTCAGTTTACTCCTAGTCCACTGTGGACCTTTCTTCCCTACAAGAGGCAAATGAGCCAAGTAAGATAGGAAAATATTCAACATAGGAAAATATTCAACCTCTCATTCAAAGAGAAAAAGTACACAACCACAAAGCATGACTAGCAGAGACTTCTTTGATCGCCTGTAACACAAACAAATAATATGTTAAAGTCAATTTCATGCTTTTGAATATTTTTTTGTGTGGAATGAAGTTATTATAATCTTCCAGACTCAACTCTTAGCTCTTAGAGGAAGGCCTCCTTTTGGGAGGAATAGAGATGACTGGCTAGATGATAAGTACTTTTGACAGAAAAGATGTCTTAATTATCTATACTTCAGATAATCTCATCCTTGTAGGGATAGAACCCCTAATGCAGTAGAAGAACAAGAATCAACTCGTAATTAATTTTAGAATTTAAAATACCAGTACACTGGCAAAACATATAAAATATGAACAGAAAAATTCTCAACCTATTGTATAATTCAGGTTAAACATGCTTTATCTTTTGGTGATTTAATTTTATAGAGAAGGGAATGTCATCACTTACTCTCATTGACAACTTAGATGAAATCACCAATTCTCCTTGGGTTGGAAATTACGAACCCCTTTGTATTGTGTAGTGACCAAAAAAAATGTGAACACTAATGTTTGTGAATCTTCCTATTCTCTAAGAAAATGAGGCTATTGGTTTATGGGAACCAATCTCAAATTTTTGGGATTCAAAATCACAAGAATGATGTAATATTTTTAAGAGAATTCTAGAGCTATTATTTCTAAATAAGCCTTTCTTTATATATATATATATATATAATTCACCTTTACAGATATATAAGGTGTGAGAGTTTATTGGAGAAAGAGAGTGGTAAAAGTGGACAATGCTCCACGTTCTGATAACTCCTTCATACGTGAGTTATTTTTAGTTTTATTATTATTTAATTTAACAAATTAAATCAAATAAATAATAATTAGTTGAAATAATTAATTAAATCCAATTCAATTAATAATTTCATTTAAATCATATTTAAATGGACATCTCTCTCTTATTAATTAATTATCAAATTAAATATCATATATTTAATTTAACCTACATTTGAATCATATTCAATTGTATTTCTCTCACAACCTATAGTTTTAATGTGCATATGCATTAATTTTAACCTATAGTTTTAACGTGAATCCAATTCATATGAAATTAATATTTGAACTCCTTCAAATATTTATTTCTCTCATAAATTAATTTTGAATCATATCCAAAATTAAATTTATATTATAAAGTTCAATTAAAATATAAAATTTATATTATAATGTATTACCATACCTTATACTATTTTCCTAAGTGAATTTGAAAATTTCAAATTTTATTCAAGACATAATTACCTCAATACCCTTTACGAGCTAGGAAGGGGACCTAGAAGATCCAACGATATAAGATTAATTGATTAAACTCATTAACCACATTAATAAATATTCGTTAACTATGGGTACACTCTACTAAAGGCCCACAATTGCACTCTTCTCATTGCAGATATATTTTCGTGTCCACGAATATAGACTAATAACAACAAATTAGTCCTTCACAAGTGTTCGTAACACTAACTGAGTCAAATTACTGTTTTACCCATGGGTTACCTCTATATCCTTAAGTATCAGTGCTCCTCTAATAAACTACTAGTTTATTGTCCAACCATTAAACAAAAACCCCTTTTGGGCCAGTGAGAGAGTAGAGCCCTTTGTTCAAGTCTTAGAGACACCACTTAAGGGAACAGTCATCTACTTACCCTAAAGGTGGGAAGAAGTGAAATCCATCTCGTGTTATTATGTTCCTAGCTCTCCACTCAATCTTGTCTCCAAAATGGTAGATTTATTGAGTTGAGGAACTGGCCACTCTCACCTATACAAATCAAAGGACAATCCTTCGTGAACAGGAGTCCATAATATACTCAGGATTAAGACGAGTTGTCTAAGTCATCCTATTGAAATAAAAACCTAACTAGTCAACGGAGCTATATCTAGTGGTTACTATTTTGTGGTCCAGTTTTATGCAAACTAATTGCATAGGATATCCCCACTCGCATGTCACCTACATGAATGCGTTGGGCCATTGCGTTTATATCAAATACAAAGTGGGTCATATCCATAGTGTCACCAAAATAAGGTATCTAACCTTATCCCTACACTATAGACCTTTTAGGTTGTATCTTGAACATTGATCTCCATATGTCTTCACATACTGTTCAAGACCTATAACACAACCTAGGATGTTAGTTTATTGGATTTAGGGTTATTAAGACAAAACTAATACAACACAATCAATAACTCTTATTGAAATAACATTGAGAACTCTTTATTGATGACAGTCAATTAATTACATTTACTATATATGAGTTTTAGGACATAAAACCCAACAATCCTTTGACTGGCGGTTTCCAGAAGGGACATTAAAGAAACGCTCTAGCATTCCTCGTCTTATAAATTTTTCACCCTCCTATTTTTTAAGCTCATTGCTAACTCACATTGATCTAAAATTACCTTCTTTACAAATCCAAGGATCTGAATCCATTTTAATATGAGCATTGTTACTCATTTTCCATTTATACCGCTAACTAAAAATCTCTTTACCCCATAAAATAATTGCCCATATTAAAGAATGATTATTCCCATAAGGGCCTGTAGAAAGTCATCATCTTTAAACTACTTGCCTGTTGGGATTTAGCAAGCAAGTTATTCAAATTCTTAGGATACACCAGCATAACTTGGTTAAATAGACTGATATGACTTTAGTTGATAGTGTCCAAGTCTTTGGTGTCAAATATCTGTAGATACATTATAATAAGAGAGCAAAACAATACTAGCAATAAAAATATTAAAAGAATTTCACATGTCTCAAAACTTGAAAAAGATAGCTTAGATATGATAAACAATGAGACTGTACTCAACATCCTAACCTGAAAAAACACAAGACATTAGGTAATGTAAGTAAATAGTTTACAAAATATGCTTCACGTGTTGGGATGTATGCCCTAAAGCCTCGTTGTTATATGTTATTTGAATCAATGGTTGGTTAGTTTTATATGCAATAATTTATTAAACAGAGATCCATGATTGTCTGATGTGACTTAAATATGTATGTGGAGACATATAGGTGGATCATGTTTAAGTGATAATCTAAATAGTCTGTAGTACATGGATAAGGTTGTGTGTCTTATCCTGGTAACACTACTGATACGACCTGCTTTGTAGTTATTATAGTTATTGTAAAATGCTATAAATGATCTGATCGTGATCATTCATGTGGAGACATGTAAGTGGAGGTATCCTATAAAAAGAGTTTGTATAAGACTTGACCACGAAATGCATAGTCTTTCTTTATAACACCATTGGTAGAAGAGACTTACATTTCACTAAGATGACCATAGGTGACTTGGCCTGAATCCTGAATGAGCTGTGAACTCCTACCTATGAGGGCGGTCCTTTGATTTGTATGAGTGAGAGTGGCTAGATTCATCGACTCAATAAGTATACCATTTTGGATATTTTTCTGATTAGAGAGTTGGGAACATAGCTACACGAGAAGAAAATCACTCATTCCCTATTGTTAGGGTAAGTAGATAAATTACTCCATTAAGGAATGACTTCGGGTTTGAACAATGAGGTACTTCGCCCTCTCCTAGCCTGAGAGGGGTTCTATTATAGTTAGACTATACTAATTGTTCATTAGAGAGATCGATGATACTTAAGAAATTAGATGTAACTACAGGGGTAAAACGGTAATCTGAACTAACTATATTTATGAGTAATTTGTGAAAGATCAATGCACCGTTAATTGGTTATATCCAATGGACACAAAAATGTATCTATAGTACGAAGAGTGCAGTCGGACTTTAGTAGAGTGATCGACAATTAATAAAGGTTGATTAATTTAATTATAGAGTTTAACTAATTAATCAAGTATTATTGGAGCTTCAATATATAGGTTTATAAGGCCCCCTTGTTAGCTCAATAAGAACTAATGATAATAACAATTTTTGGTTTAATTTGAATTGTTCAAATCAAATAAAAGGAATTAATTGTATAAGAAACAATTAAATAATGAATAATGTATGTTGATACATTATGAGAGAGATAACTATTTGAATATGATTCAAGTATTTATTATATGAATGAGATTCCTATAATAACCATAAATATGATTCATATTAAATCTATATAGTTTTATGAGAGAAATGAATATTTGAATATGATCAAATATTACTATGTAAATATGATTCATATAGAAGCTATATGTTAAAATTCATGTGAATATGATTCATATTAAATTTATATAGTTTTAGGAGAAAAATAAATGTTTGAGTATGATTTAAATATTAATGATATGAATATGATTCATATAGAAACTATATATTAAAGTTTGAATATGATTCGTACTAAAACTATATAGAGAGAGATTTTTATTTGAATGTGATTCAAATATTGATTTATGTGATTTATATATAAAAACTATAGGATATATTATATATGATATAATATAAACTATAGGTTATATGTTATATGTGATATAACATATAATTTAACCTTTATATATTAAGTTAGTTAATATATGTATTTATATTATTATTAAAATTCAAATTGTTTTGAATTTGAATTTTAAAATTAAAAGGGGAGAGAGTTATAACTCCCTCAGCCCCCAACCTCTGATTTCACGTAAAAAAAAAAAATGGGAGAGAGAGATACAATCTTTTTCTTCCTCTTGGTCTCTAAAAAAAAAAATCTCTCAAGATCTCCTTCTTCCCTTCTTACCAACATTAAGTGCAAAACCATAAAACTTTGCACGATTCTCATCCCTGAGAATAACGAGGAAGACCTCGTGGTAGTGTCCTCTTCATCCTATACGTGTAGTTCGTGGTGCCGGGTTCGTGAGATCGGAGAAGAAGACATACTATAGATAGGAAGCGAGAAGACATAACTTCAAGGGTATGTGATATTCCTTTCCTTTCTTCTCTCCGTATTTTCATAGTAATAGCATGCTTTGGTCTTGTTTATCCTTAGTTTCCATCACTCTGTATTTTGAATGCTCTGTAAAACAAATTTAGAGACAACAACATCCAATTGCTTTCGCTACAGGGAATTCCAATAATTTCAATTAGTATTCGAGCTAGGTTGAGCCTCTAAATTTCGTGTTCAAACTTTAATACAGAGTTTTGGTGGGTAAATGTTCTACATTTTTAGTGTTGAATGTTCTGTTTTTGCACATTGAATGTTATGTTTTGTTTTGGCACATTGGATGGTTCAATGTAAATTGGTGAAACATGTATCCTAGAGCATACTCTAATGTCAATCTCGAAAACATCCAATGGGCAAAAACAGAACTTTCAACATTCAAAATATATAACATTTACTCACCAAAACTTTGAATTAAAGTTCGAAAATGAAACTTAGAGACTCAACCTGACCTTAGTACCAATTGAAGGGATTGGAATTCCCCGCAGCGGAAGCAATTGGATGTCGTTGTCTCTAAATTTGTTTTATATCATGAACTTTGTTGAGGTCTTCCTTTTGTGTTTTATAAAAAATTATTTGGTTGAATAATATGAATCTTGCATTTAGCACCATAGAGATATTGAGTTTTATGCCCTAAAACTCATAGATAGTAAATGTAACATTTGACCGATCATTAATAAAGTGTTATTAATGTTTATTGCAATAAATAATTATTGCCTATTTTGTATTTATCTTGCCTAAATAACCCTAATCCAATAAACTAACATTCTATACTGTTGTATAATCTAGAATTGTATGTAGAGACATACGGGGATCAGTGTTCAAGATATAGCCTAAAGGGTCTATGGTAGATGGATAAGGTTAGGTACCTTATCCTGGTGACACTATAGATACGACCCACTTTGTATTTGATATAAACGCAATGATCCAACACATTCATGTAGGGGACATGCGAGTGAGAGTATTTTATGCAAAGGGTTTTCATAAGACCAGACCACAAAATAATAACCTTTAGATGTAAGTCCGTTGACTAGTTAGGTTTCTATTTCACTAGGATGACATAGGCAACTTAATCTCAATCCTGGGTGAATTATGGACTCCTGTTCACGAGGGATTTTCCTTTGATTTGTATGAGCGAGAGCGTTCAATTCGTGGACTCAATAAGCCTACCATTTTGGGGACAAGACCGAGTGGGGAGCTGGAAACATAATTTCATGAGATGGAATTCACTCCTTTCCGACTTTAGGGTAAGTAGATGAGTGTTCATCTCCAGGACTTGAATAAAGGTGTTGGGATTGGTGTCCTAAATCTTTCTTGTATTCTCGTAGTTTGTAAACTCTGTATAAACAAATTATTTTTATTAAAATAATTGTTATTTTGTGAGCATGCACTCAATTCAATAAACAAAAATAATAGGTTATTTTATGTAATTTAAACATATATTTAGAGACATATGGGTGTATCATGTTTAAATGATAATCTAAACGGTCTGTAGTAGATGGATAAGGTTGGGTACCTTATCCTGGTGACACTACGGATATGGCCGGTTTTGTAGATGTTATAATTGTTGTAAAGTGCTACAAATGATCTGATCCTAATCATTCATGTGAAGACATGTGAGTCGGGATATCCTATATAAAGAGTTTGTATAAGACCGAACCACGAAATGACTAGTCTCATTATATAACGCCGTTAATAGTAGAGATTTACATTCCACGAAGATGACAATAGGTGACATGATTTGAATCCTGAGTGAGTTGTGAACTCCTGCCTATGAAGGCAGTCCTTTGATTTGCATAGGTGAGAGTGGCTAGATTGTCAACACAATATACCTACCATTTTGGGGATTCGTCTTATTGGGGAGTTGGGAACACAACTACACAAGATGAAATTCACTCATTCCCTGATGTCGGTGTAAGTAGATAAATTACTCCCTTAAGGACTAATTCAGGGTTTGCACAATGTGCCACACCTTTTTTTGGCTTGAAAGGGATTTTTTCATAGTTGGACTATAACTTATTGTTTATTAGAGGGATCAGTGATACTTAAGGAGTTAGATGTAACTATAGGGGCAAAACGTTATTTTTGGCTCAGCGGTACTTACGAGCAATTTGTGAAGTGTCATTGTACCATTGACTAGTTATATCCAATGGACACGGAAATATATCTATAGTGCGAAGAGTGCAGTTGTCGATTTTTGATGGAGCGACCGACAGTTAATAGATGTTCAATAATTTAATTAAAGGAGTTTAATTAATTATTCAAGTACAATTAGATCTTCAATCTATAGGTTCATAAGGTCTCCTCTATAACTCAACGGGGATTATTGAGAATTATTTTTGGATTAATTTGAATTATTCAAATTAATTGAAGAAATTAGTTAATTAATTATATATATATATATAATTATTTTGAATTAATTATATGTGATATAATCAATATAATGTATTTGATACAGTATAGTATGAAGTTTATTTTGAGAAGAATTAAGTAATTGAATGTGATTCATATAATTCAATTTAGTATAAATTTTATTTATATTAAATATCATGCATTATTCAGAGAAATAAAATTATAGGTTATATTGTATTTGATACAATATGATAACTATAGATTATGTGTTATATTTGATATAACATATAGTTATATATACATATAATAGGTTAGTTATTATATATATATATATATATATATATATATAATCACTAATTAAATTAAATTAATTTTATTTTTAATTTAATTTTAAAATTAAAGGGAGGGTGTTACAACTCCCTCCCCTTAGTTTTCTCTCAATCAGACGTGTGTATAGAATGGGTAGTTTAATTTTGACGTCTTCTTCGACTTCTTTAAAGATGTGAGATTCTCTCTGTGATCTCTTTGGTAATCTCCCAAGAACAAAGAGAAGAATTTATTTTTTCTTCTTCCTCTCTAAAATTCCTCAACCTCTTCCTAAAAGTCTTAGCATAGCCCACCACTCCTGCTCATTCTCATCCCCTAAGGAGAATACAGGAGGTTCTCTTCTGGTAGTGGCCATTTGGGAATTCAGTTTTTGGAGATCGATATCTAGACGAAGAGTTCATGATCGAAAGGAAGGATCCCATGAAGAACTGGTTCTTCAAGGCTAAGTTGTTGTTCTTCCCTTTTTCCTCGATAAAAATGCTGTAAATTATACTGTTTATCATAAATTTGAATGTTTTGTAATTTTATTCTATAAAAAGTAAATTGGGATGATCCCACCTTCGCAGTGGACCATTCAAAAGGGTCCTACTCTCTCATTGGCCCGAGATGATTTTTTTTTTTTAATGATTATAAACATGTTGTTCATCAGAGGAGCACTAGTACTTAAGGATATAGAGGTAACTCAGGGATAAAACGGTAATTTAACCTAGCTAGTATTGTGAACACTCGTGAAGGATTAACTTGCATTAGTCAATATTTGTGGACACATAAATATATATGCAGTGAAAAGAGTACAACTGTGGGTCTATATTGGAGTGTACCCACAATTAATGAATATTGATTAACTTGGTTAATGAGTTTAGCCAATTAATTTCATATCGTTGGAGCTTCTGATCTGTAGGTCCATTAGGTCTCACTAGTAGATCATAAAGGGTATTGAGGTAATTAAATGAAAGGATCGGATCCCGTAGTGAAAGTGTTTATGAGAATGCCTTGCATTCTGCAATTCCATTTTTACATAGACAAATTCATTAAACTAAAAGAATATAAACATGTAAGTTAGCATGCTTTGGGAAAAGATTAGAACAATTCTTACATTTTTAGATTCCTAAGCTTCACGAACAAACCTCTTGAAGTTCCAACGATCTTGATCACGAATGATTCTTGAACAATCTCGAACACTACCACGAGAGTAACCTCGTTATTTTTTAGGATCCCAATAGAGGGATAAGTGGTATCCAACTATTGGGAGAGTGAGAGGAGAAAAGGCTTTTGAAGAGTAGAGAGGATTTTCTTTGTGGTTTAGGAAAAATTTACACAATTAAACTCATGCCCCAAAAGAGCCATATTGAATGTTTTATATAGAGAAGGACTATTTCCCTTTTCCACAATTAATTAATTAAATAACAATTATTTAATCACAATTAATTATATAACACTTATTTAATTAATTCACACAATTAAATAACATTTATTTAATTTGGGTTGTATGTCCTAAGACTTGCAGTTTATAATGTCAAACATATTCTATTTGCAATAAAGATGTTATTGACATTTATTCAATAAAATGATTGTTTAGTATGTAAATTGCACTTGTAAAGACTAAATCCAATAAACTAAGATCCAGGCCTATTACATGAATACTTGGAATTTATGTAGGGATATAAAGATGATTAAGTTTGAGTAAATAGTCAAAACGGTCTATGGTATATAAATAAGGTTGGGTACCTTATTCTGGTAACACTATAGGATGCGACCCACTTTGTATCTAGTACAAACGATGTGATCCTGAATCGTTCACGTGGAGACATGTGAGTGAGGGTGTCCTATGAAAAGAGTATGTATAATACTAGTACCAATAAATAAGTCACTCTTACTTTATAATGTCGTTTACTATTTAAGACTGACTGTTTCAAATCGATGACCTTGGTAACTCGACCTTAATCTTGTGCTATCAGTGAACCCTTGTTTATTTGGGATTATCCTTAGATTTGCATAGGTGAGAGTTGGTTCAACAACGCCGGCTCAATAAGCCTCCCATTTCAGAGGTAAGATCGGGTAGATAGCTGGGGACATAGGGTGTAAGACAGAATTCACTTCTACCCATCTCTACAGTAGAGAGGTTATTCTCTTAAGTACCGATTTCAGGTCTTGAACAAAGGGTCCCACCCTCTCATTGGTCCGAGTGGGACTCGGATTAGTGATTGGATCACAAACCTTTTGTTCGTTAGAGGATCAGTTAGACTTAAAGAGCAAGATGTAATTTCAGAGGTAAAACAACAATAGACCCAATCGTTATTGCAAACAACTAGTGAAGGGTCGACTTACTAATTATGATTAAATCAAGTGGACAGAAATATATCTACAGTGAACCTTCAACAAGAGTTGTAAGATGTGTTGAATGAATATTTTCAAAGAAACTATTGAACCTTCAACAAGAGTTGTTGAAAAACCCAACACCTCAACAAGAGTTGTCAAAGTTGGATCATCTAGTAGGTCAAATCCACCTCAAGTGTTGAGGGAACCTCGACATAGTGGGAGGGTTACGAACCCACATGCCCATTACATGGGTTTAAATTAAATCTTAGCTATTGTAGCTAACGAAGATGTTAAGGATCCATTGTTTTCCAAGAAGGCTATGGAGGATGTTGACAAAGATGAGTAGATCAAAGCTATGGATCTCGAAATAGAGTCTATGTACTTCAATTCTGTTTGGGATCTTGTAGATCACTTAATGGGATAAAACCTATATGTTGTAAATGAATCTATAAGAGAAAATGGGGTCTTGATGGGAAGGTGGAAACCTTTAATAATAGTCTTGTGGCAAAGGGTTATACCAAAGTTGAGAAAGTCCATATTATGAGACTTTCACGCCTGTTACCATGTTAAAGTCTATCCAGATTCTCTTGTCCATTGTCTCATATTATGACTATGAGATCTAGAAAATGGACGTCAAGACTACCTTTCTGAATAACAATCTTGAGGAGACTATTTGTATGGAGCAACCTGAGGGATTCATAACCCAAGGTCAAGAGTAAAAGGTTTGCAGGCTTAATCGATCCATCTATGGATTGAAGCAAGCTTCTTGATCTTGGAATATAAGATTTGATACTATGATTAAATCTTATGACTTTGATCAAAATTTTTATAAGTCTTGTATATACAAGAGAATCATCAACAATTCAGTATCTTTTCTAGTATTGTATGTAGACGATATCCTACTCATTGGGAATGATGTAGGTCTATTGACTAAAGTTAAGAACTGGCTAGTGACCCAATTCCAAATGAAGAATTTGAGAGAGACTTAGTTTGTTCTGGGAATTTAGATCTTAAAAGATCGAAAGAAAAAATCACTAGCTCTGTCTCAAGCATCGTACATTGACAATATGTTTGTCAAATTTTCGATGCAGAAGTCCAAAAGAGGTTTACTCCCTTTCAAACATGGAGTTTTATTGTCTAAGGAACAATGTCTTAAGACACCTCAAAAGGTTAAGGAAATGAGATGGATCCCCTACGCACCGATCGTTAGCAGCCTGATATATGCGATGTTATGTACTAAACCTGACATTTACTATGCAGTGGGGATAGTAAGTAGATATTAATCTAATCCAGGATTTGATCACTGGACCGCTGTTAAAAACATCCTCAAGTATCTACGGAGAATGAGGGACTACTTGCTTGTGCATGGTTCTAAGGATTTGATCCTTATAGGATACACGGATGTTGATTTCCAAACTGATAAGGATTCTAGGAAATCTACATCAGGATCAGTGTTCACTTTTAGTAGAAGAACAATAGTTTTGAGGAGCACCAAGCAAGGGTGTATTGCTGACTCCACCATAAAGTTTGAGTATATAGCAGCTGTTGGGATTGGTGTCCTAATTCTCTCGGAGTCTCGTAGTTTGTAAACTTTGTACACATTATTATAAATAAAATAAGAGTTATTTTATTTACATTTACTCATATCCAATAAACAAAGACCCATAGTTATTATATGTAAATTTAAGCATGTATATGAGATATACAAGTGGATCATGCCTTAAATAATAACTTAAAAGGTCTGTAGTATAAGGATAAAAGAGGGATACCTTATCCTTATGACATTACAGACACGACCCACTTTGTAGAGGTTTACAAGTGTTGTGAACTACTACAGATGGTCTGATCCTGACCATTCATGTGGAGACATGCGAGCGGGGATGTCCTATACAAAGAGTTTGTATAAGATTGGACCACGAGATGATTAGTCTCTTTATATAACGCCGTTGATACTTGAGACTTACATCTCACTTAAACGATAATAGGTGACATGACCTTAATCCTGAGTGTTTTAGGAACTTCTACCTATGAGGGCGGTTCTTTGATAAGTATGGGTAAGAGTGGCCAGATTGCCAACTCAACAAGCCTACCTTTTTGGGGATTTGTCTGATTGAGGAGCTGGGAAATTAGTTACACAAGATGGAATTCACTCATTCCTCAAAGCAAGGGGTAAGTAGATAGATTGCTCCCTTAAAGGCTGATTTCGAGTCTTGAATATTGTGGCCACATCGTCTCTTTGGAAGACAGGACCCAGTCATAGTAGAACTATGACTTATTGTTCATTAGAGGAATCAGTGGTACTAAGGAGTTAGATGTAACTACAGGGGCAAAATGATAAATTGGCCCAATTGTACTTACGAGCGATCTGTGAAGGGTTATCGCACTGTTGATTGGTTGATATGGATACAGAAATATATCTATAGTGAGAAGAGTGCAGTTGTCGGTCTTTAGTGGAGTACCCGACAGTTAATAGAAGGTAGATCCCATGACTAAAGAGTTTAGTCAGTTATTCACGTACCGCTGGAGCTTCTAGCTACAGGTCTATAAGGTCCCTTTGGTAGCTCGATGGATTCAAGTTGAGAATCAGTTCTTGAGGTTAGTTTGAAGTGTTCAAATTGAGTAAATTCAATTATATAAGATATAATTGGTGTGATGTATGAGATACATCAAGTGAAGGATTAATGTAAATATGATTTACATTAAGTACCATAAATTAGAATAAGAATTATGGTTTATATGTTTCATGAGATGAAATATTAAAACTATAGGTTATAAATATAATATGGTAAGTTGGTTATCATATTTATTTATAATAAATTAATTATGTGGTAATTAACTTCTTTTTCTCTAATAACCAATTGAGTAGGAGGTTATTGGTGGTTTTATGGTCTGTGAGATAAAAGGAAAAATGTTTTACTAATTTTTAGAGAGTTGCCTCTTTCAAAAAGAACTCACGGATTAAGCTATCAAGTGAAAGAGTTTCACTAAGCGATAGTTGTTGAGAGACTAAACGATCGTGGAGCTTTGAATATACGATAGTCATTCAGCTGATCGTAGCAAAACGATCGAGTGGCTAAGTCTATACGATAGGTTTCCTTTACTACACGATCAAGCATATCGTCTATATGATAGAAAATGTATCATCTCCCACTTGCTTGATCATCTACACGATCATTGTCCTCTAGTCTCTTCCTCAAGCCAAGATCATATAGAGCCCACAACTCCTGGATTCTCATACTGGGAATACCAAGGTAACCATTATGGTAGTGTCCTCATTCACTTTGTGAATTGAGTGTGACTCGATTGGTTTCATGGAGGCTGTTCGTTGTGTTCGTGCTATTGGTAGCAGTCTGTTCGTTGTGTTCGTGTTGCTGTGGACGCTTGTAGATTGATCAAGGGATTCATGAAGAATGGTTCTTCAAAGGTATGCATCCTCTATCCCTTGTATCATCTTAAATCATGCTGTAATTTTGCTTTGTGCATGACCTGTTAGTTTCCATTTAGACTGTAATTGTTTTATGTTCAATTTGAATGGAATTGGGAACGATCCTTTCGCTTCTCATGGAAATCCTCAAGCTTGATTTCCTTGAATTCATATCAGAGCAAGGTTGTTCTGATATTCCAAATACCATTTCTATTTTGAACTTCTTTTATAGTCGTGGTGGGTTTTAAGGTTTCTGCATTGTTTTTAAGAGTTAAATGTGTTTGTGGATGTGTTGATGAATGTTTATGGGTTAATTGCCTCTGTTTAAAGCTTTCTTTAAGTTTATAAAGTGTTAATTTGTAAGGGCCCCTGTGTTTTTTGGGCATAATTAACAAGCAATCGAGTCTGTAATTCAAAGTGTTTGAAATTGTTGAGTCAATCATGATGAAGTTTCGAAGCATGGAGATGTGATTCTCATCGAGGAAGAAGACCTAAGGTCGATCGTTGATGCGTTATCTTATGTGATGAAAATGTGGAATGAAATGCTGTGATGGAAATACGTTGAGCAACAAGTTTTCTCAGTGGAATCCAAGTATAAACCCCACTGAGTTTTCTGGCATGTCCAGGATTGAACTTAGGAACTTAGGAAAACAATATGTGGTGGTAATTTCTCAGAAGACTTTGCGGTAACCAAATAAATCAATAGTATTTTGGTTTGTTGTTTGCGGTGATAAAATAAATAAATGCAGCGGATTTGAGAAAAGTTCTACGGTAGATACACTGAGTATGTGGAGGAATGGGTTGAGAAGGCCTTTAGCTAGCATTTCCTAGGAATGCGTCGAACTATGCAATCATGCTACACTCATGCAACAACAAATCATTTTCCAATGCAATTGCGGTGCTCCTAAGTCTAGGATGCATGTGTTGAATGCAACAATGTCCATAGAGCTTATTTCTAGGTCTCTACTCTTTTCCTATGCGATGATTCAAGATGTACACAAAGACAAGGTGACTACACATAATCATATCCTATCTCTAGGATGCATGCAATGCATTAATAGCAGACAATACTTATTCCTAAGCTCCTATCTCTTGATTATGCGTTCTAATCTAACTCTCCCGAGCCTAGATTCTAACTTGAATTTTCCAAGCCTAGATCCTATCCTTAAACTACCCTCCCGAGTATCTCTAATAGACGAATGAAGCATACATAATACAAGATAATCGCATAGAATGAAGATCCCCAGTTATGTTAGCTAAGTGTTTCTCAACCCATTCAACAGATTTAGCTACTCATGCATAATAAACAGAGAGTGACAAATATTAAGAAGTAAATTCCATTTCTATGAATAAGTTTGAGTACAAAATGAAAATGGAAGTTAAGGATAGAGAGCCTGGTAGCAATCCCTTGCTTCCCAAGGCCTTTACACTGTCAACTCTATTCTATTCAAAAGATATTCCTGCTTCTGCAGAAGCTGGCCCTCTCTCTTAGCTTGAAGCTTTCGGCACTCTCCCAAGTTCACTAGAACGATCTATCGGTACAATCTCGCTTCTCTCACTTATGCCTTAAAATAAAAGAAAATCTAAGAACAAGGCTATTCTAACTATGAAAAAAATTATCTAAGTATCCGAACTCACTGAACTTCTTTTCTAAAGGTTGCCTTCGATATTTATAGAGCTTTGGGGTGAAAGGCGGTTTCTCTCTTATGATTGCACAGATGGGATGGCTTTAATTCTTTGATTGATGCGCCGAATATTTGTCACCGAAAAGCTGAGTGTACTTGTTATCGTTAGCGGCTTGTCAACTTAATTCGAATTCGACCGTCATCAGCTTTCTGTCCCATTGTGATTAATTATGCCTTTCACCCAGATGCGCCCACCAAGTTGCGCCGACTCTATGCAGCAATCCTTCTTGAGCAGATGTTTGCGAGCACAAATCACCACAAAGCCTTATGGTAATGTTGCGCTCGACCATTGATTTCTTGAGATCGCGCTTTTCGCCTATGTCAACGCATATTCTGCATAAAAATACAAAAATTAACTTTTTCTATGCGATGAATGCATGCGACCGCAATGTTATGAACTTAATGATTTTTGGTCGCAATCTAACATATTTTATCAACACAAACCTTCATTATTTAATAACTTAGCACAGTAATAACGTGCATTTTTGCTCGTTATCAATTGCATTGTGTAGCCTAAGGTAAATGATCATTGAGATTTGGCTAAATGATTGTGTAGAAAAGTTCTGCGCGATCATGTAGTATTTACTGCTAAACGATGGGGTAAAGTGTTTACTCTATCCCGTAGCATTGGTTTCCGGATCGTATGGATGTTGGAGGTAGACAATCGTATAAAGTATTTGATGTTCATCGTTTAATAAAAGGTGCGCTCGTGTAGTTAGCATGCTTCATTACATAGTCACTGACTACACAATCATGCAGTATATGATACCTTGGTGCTTGCTCAACGATCGTTTAGACAGTTATGCTTCACCGTATAGTCAAAGGTACACGATTGCGTGCCTTCATGCTTCATCACATAGTCAAAGGTACACGATCATTCCTAAACGATCGTTTAGGCTCAGGAAGCGTTGGTAAACAATTGAGTAAAGGGTTTACTCTCTTGTTTAGGCAATCACAAGGATTTGGTACACGATCAAAGAGACGCATTTCTTCACCCAGACGGTTCAAGACCTAGTTCACCTATTTGAACCAGAGACTCATTGTTCTTTGTAATAGTTATCTTTTTTGTTTGAGGATTTGAGGCTATCTCAGTTCATCAACTTTTATTTTATATACATGAGATGTATGTTGGTTTATATGCCATAGTGTATGACATATAGATTTAAAACCCACTTTAGGTTATGCAATTATTCATGCATCTTATATTATAAGTGTTATAATATAGTCTTTAGCATGATGAAATTACAAGCATTATAATGGAAATTAGAACTAAAATCGATAAAAAAAAAAAAAAAAAAAAGAAAAAAAAGTGTTGCATGCGGACTTAGGTGAACTCATGTTTTAAAAGGGTTTTAAAATTGGATTGAGATAGACCTAAGTTCAAGGTTCTAATGGGATTAGATACTGAAGATTAATCTTTTAAATCGGTTTAATAGGATTAAATTGATTGGCATAAAAGATTAAATTTGTATTAAATCTATCTATAAGAGACCTTTTGTCTAAGGCGGGTTCTGTCTAGGCTGGGATACTTAAGCTGACGGAAATAGAATACCCCTGCCTGGGAACCTACCTAGAAAGGTCAATTGATCAAAGACTTCGTTAAAGAGTTTAATGAATGATGATCAAAAGTTGCTCAACTTTCCAAGGTAAAAGTTACTCTTGGGCAAACCTAAAAAGTCACTTAGTTAAAATCCTTAGCCGTGTTTTTTCTAAGTAAATTAAACCCTATGTTATAAAATACTCAGTGGGAAGAAGAGATATATATGATATGTCAATGATTCCACTTACGTTTCTCCCTGAATATTCACGCCGTGAGATTCATGCTTGGCCTTATGGTGCCCTAGGAGCATCCCCCTTCGGATGGTGTTTGCATGAATCAATATCAAGGTAGACGGAGAGAGTGTTTATAGTAAGTGGGTAAAGAGTGTGTGTCAACACGTCCTACGGTCTCCTTCATTGGTTTGCATTGTGAGATCTTCTTGCACTCCCTCGTGGCACCCTGGGAGCGTTCCCCTCCGGATGGGTTTTATGTAGTTGGTCGATATCAAGGTGAACTCCAGAAATGGATAGGGTCACTTTAGTTTTTGCCCAAATCAGATTTTTTTTCCTTCGAATTGGCTGCTTGGGACGGAACTTTAGGGCCTAAAGTGACGAGTCACACTTACGGGGAATTGTTAAGTAAGTTAATGATTTCTTGACCAAATTAGTGATGGCTAGTCATTATAGGAGCAAGAGTTGTTTTGGTATCAGTGGCTGGTTGAGAATGTCTCAATTCAAAGGATGGATAAATTGACTATCCTTCGGTGGCTTTTGTCCTAAACTTTTGAAGCATCATTGCAAAATTAGATGTCACACGAGGTCCATTTCAGTTTTGCTTAACCGTATTGGATGTTGTTTGTTTTTTCAACGAGTATTTGCTAAAACCTAATGTAGGTCAATGAGTTTGTTTTTTTAGCAACATGTATGATTTTCTGTTAGTTTCCTCTAGTTTAACCGATTATAGATAGTGGAAAGAGTTCGTTAAAACATATTTCGTGGTAAACGACCTCGAGTTTGTCATGGATGAGGAGTGTCCTCAAGTCTCGACTCTTGATGCACCGCTAAATGTTCGTAATGCATATGAGGTGTGGATGAAGGCTAACTCATTGGGTCGACTTCACATTTTGGCTAGCATACCTGATGCTTTGGCAAAAAGGGTTGAGAACATGGTCATTGCACGTGAGATCATGGACTTGTTGCAAGAATTGTTTGAACGTCAGTTCTTACTTTTTAAGCACAAAGGGATTGATTGTACACAGAGGAGATGTGACTGTCACGCAGATAGCCTCATAAGACAATTTAGCTGATCCATTTACAAAGGCTCTCTCGGGCTAAAGTGTTTAAGGGTCACCTAGTAGGACTAGGTCTACGAGATATTCATCATTAGGGCAAGTGGGAGAATTTATGGATATTTAATGCCCTAGTTTATTGTATTTGTACATTTTCTTCTTTCCGACTAAACTCAACATTATTGAATATATTTGTATATATTGATCCACTGGAGTTCTAGTCCAAATGGGAATATTGTTGAGTTTTATGTCCTAAAACTCACAGTATGTAAAAAGATAAACATATTCTATATTCAATAAACTTATTATTGATTTTATAAATTGCATAAGTAAAAGTCTAAATCCAATAAACTAAGATCCATGGCTATTATATGATTACTTAAACTTTATGTAGAGACATAAAGATGGATTAAGTTCGAGTAAATAGCAAAAACGGTCTATAGTACATGATTAAGGTTAGGTACCTTATTCTGGTAACACTATTGGATGCGGCCTACTCTGTAGCTGTTACAAGTTGTAAAGATACTACAAACAAAGTGATCCAAATTCGTTCATGTATTGACATGAGGAGTGGAGGCGTCCTATGCAATGAGTTTGCACAAGATTGGACAAAGAAATAAGTCACTCTTACTTTATAACGCTTTTTTCTGTATAAGACTGACTATTTCACTTTGATGACCTCGATAACTCGATCTTAATCCTGAGCTCACTAGGAAATTCTGTTTATTCGTCATTATCCTTAAATTTGCATAGGTGAAAGTTTGCTCAAAAGCGCCAGCTCAATAAGCCTACCATTTCAGGGGTAAGACTGGGTAGATAGCTGGGGACATAGGGTGCAAGACGGAATTCACGCCTACCTAATTTAGGGATAGGAGAAAGGTTGTTCTCTCAAGTACTGAATCCAGGTCTTGAACAAGAGTTCCCACTCTCTCATTGGGTTGAGAGAATCTGGTTTAGTGACGGGATCACAAACCAATTGTTCATTAGAGGATCAGTAGGAACTTAAGGAACAAGACGTAATCTCGGGGGTAAAACAAACATTTGACCCATCCATTATTACGAATAACCTGTGAAGGGTTGACTTACAAATTATGGTTAAATCATGTGGATATAATATATCTACAGTGAGAAGAGTGCAACTATAAGCTTTAGTGGAGTGACCCATTAGTTAACGAATGTGGATTAATTCAGTGCAAAGAGTTTAACCAATTAATCTCGGATCGTTGGATCCCATGACCTGTAGGTCCGCGAGGTCCCCCTTACTAGCTCGTAAATGGATTAACTTTAGAGTAGCGTAATAAGCTAATTTGAAACGTTCAAATTAGAATTAAAAGGAATTGGATAATTAATTAATATTTAAATATGATTTAAATATTAAATTCATGAAAGTGGAATTTGTGTAAAATTAATTTTAATATTTGATATTAAATTAATTAGAATTAATTAAATTTTCTAATTAATCATTTATTATTAATTAAAAAATTAATTTTTTAAAATTAATAATATTTTTAATTTTAGTAGTCAAATTTGAAAGTTGAAAAACACAAAATGGAATTGTAATTTCTTCCATTATCATCTTCAACTAGCTCGTACTATACCCACTTAAGATTTGCTTCAAATCTCCAAGCATGAGCTGCATTTCATGTAGCCATCTTCTTTGCATGAAAGTCCTACAATAAATAAAGAAGATTGAAGTGGAAATGAGGCATGCATAAATAGAGTTTTGCTGAACAATTCGAGTTGAAGAAGCTATTCTTCAAGTGGGTTGTTGCAGTGGGTTCTTCTCCAAGTTCCCTTCATTCAAGCTTATCTTAAGCCCCACAACTCAATCTAAAGCTCCAAGAGAATAGTGGGGAAGATCTTGAGGTGGTTCACAACGAGATTTAGATAATATTTGCATGGGTCAATAGGAAGGAAGTCGTATGGGTCAATATCAAGGTGAATGGAGAAAGTATTTATAGTAAGTGGGAGAAGGATGTCTGTCAACACATCCTGTGGTCTCTTTCATTGGTTTGAAATGTCATTTCCATGCTTGGCTTCGTGGCACCCTGGGTGTCACACCCTCCCTAGATTACCCTCTTAATCCAAGAAGAGATGTGAAGACAACAATTGTCAACCCTTTTATGACAACCACTGTCCAACATACTTCTGAAAATCTGTATTCTTAACACCTATTGTTTTGTTGTTTATAATTCTCTAGAACTTTAACATATAATTCCAACAATAACTTTAAATATATAATTTACTGCTAACCAGAAATATCGACATTAACATTCATAATAGAATTAGGAACCAAACTCGAATACAACACCAACGCTACTCTGCTCCCCCCTCCCACCTCCTCGACATGGACATAAAACTAATAATAGAGTATTATGAGCCACCTAAACTACAATCTTCCTGAAGTGACTGAACTATTAGGCCTTGGGATATCGATCGCTACCTTGAGAGGAAAACATTTTTAAATAGTGAGTTGAAAAGTCCAGTGAGTGACTATCTTGAGTAAAACATATTTTAAATCATAGTTAACATAAACATGTGTATCAAAGAAACATTTATTAAATCATAATCAGGGTTTTTAAAATGGAACTAAAATCATAAAAGTACATCATGTAAAAATCCTGAAATAATTTATTAACATCTTTCTGAAACTCCACTACTCTGTGCCTGAATATGTGGGAGACCCCTTTTGTTCAATCCCTACTAACCTTAGTTGAGAGAGAGCCCTTTTGCTCTATCTCATGAACGTAGATAACATAGTCATACGAGCATGTAGAGCTGGATTGGGTCCTTAGCACCTTACCATACCTTCAGTGTCAAGGATCCCTAGCATCATTGTAATCTGGGTACCTTACCATACCTTAGGTACCAACATTCGAGTAGGGTTTGTACATGGCACAAACATTTAAACATTTAAGAACATATACAGAATATGCATATTTGAAATAATCATACTTCATGGTTTCATATAAATGCATAGTGCCTTGTAAAACATGGAATATACTTGATTAATTTCATCATGCAATAAAATATGGCATAGGCTTATTGGAAAACGCATGTTAAACTCGTAAATAACTTCATCATTTAAAAAACATGGATCGTGTGATCAACATTCATTTTAAGGCATGCGTCGGAGAAAATCATGATATAATAACTAAAGGAACCGGTTAAGGTCCTTGAGTGGAAGTGGAGATCAGTCCCAAATC
Source organism: Benincasa hispida (assembly GCF_027475165.1). Taxonomy (NCBI): domain Eukaryota; kingdom Viridiplantae; phylum Streptophyta; class Magnoliopsida; order Cucurbitales; family Cucurbitaceae; genus Benincasa; species Benincasa hispida. The sequence continues at coordinate 69,672,449 of NC_143479.1, read as the reverse complement.
CCAATTTTACAGAATCATGAGTTTTACAGAATTGAATAAAACATTATGCATTTAAATTAATTATAGCATGATTATTAAGAAATTGAGAAAAGAGAGATAAGGAGACTTACCCTTGAAAATATAATCTTCTTGTATGATTTCTCCTCTCCAAAATGGCCACGAACTTAAAACCCTAGTTTGGACACCATCACTCAGAACTTCTTGTATTTTTTGTAAGGGAAGAGAATCTCTAAGGAGTTTTATGGGCTCTTAGGTTTTTTTTTTTTTTTGGAAGAGAGGGAAAATTGAGAGGAGAAGAGAGGGAAGGTCTAGATTGATCTGTAAAATCATTGGTGATCCAATTTTGTGAAGAATACCTAAATCCCACAACCATTTTCCCTCACACGTAGTGAATTGAGAGAAATTAGGGGAAGGAAGTTATTTCCCTCCCACTAATTCAAAAATTAAAACTAAATAAAAAATACATAAATTTTAATTTATAAAACTATTCAATATATATATATATATATATAATAACTACCTCAATATATATATATAACTATAGTTTATATGACATTAAACATATAACCTATGGTTTAATATTATATCACATACAATATAACCTATGCTTTTACTTCTCTCATCAATGGTATTAAATATAAATTTCATTTATATTAAATTTAATTATATGAATCCAACTCATATAATTAATATTTGAATCATATTCAAATATTTATTTCCTCTCAAATAAACTTTATCTTATAATGTATCAAATACATTATAGTAATTATATCATATATGATTAAATTAAATTAATTAGATCACATATAACTAATTCTCTCAACTAATTTCAATAATTCAAATTAATCCAAAATTGATTCTCATTTAATCTCTGTTGAGCTACAGTGGGACATCATCGACCTGTAGATTGAAGCTCCAATGGTACTTGAATAATTATTTAAACTTCATTAATTAAATTATTCAACATCCATTAATTGTCGGACACTCCACTAAAGATCGATAGTTGCACTCTTCACATTATAGATATATTTCTATGTCCATTGGATATAACTAGTCAACAGTGCGATGATCCTTCACAAATTGCTTCAAAGTATAGCTAAGCCAAAATTATCGTTTTGCCCCTATAGTTACATCCAACTCTTTAAGTACTACTGATCCCTCTAATGAATAATAAATCATAGTCCAACTATGACCAAACCCTTCTCGAGCCAGAAGAGGGTGTAGCATCACATTTTCAAGCCCCGAAATCAGCCCTTGATGGAGCAATTTATCTACTTACCCCGATGTTGGTGATAAAGTGAATTCTATTTTATGTAGCTGTGTTCCCAGCTCCCCAATCAAATGAATCTCCAAAATAGTAGGCTTGTTGAGTTGACGATCGAGCAACTCTCACCCATACAAATCAAATGACCGTCCTCATAGGTAGGAGTTCACAACTCACGCAGGATTCAGGTCATGTAACCTATGGTCATACTGGTGAAATGTGGGTCTCAATTATGAACGACATTATATAAGGAGACTAGTCATTTCGTGGTCCAATCTTATACAAACTTCTTTGTATAGAATACCCCCGCTCACATGTCTCCATATGTATGATCAGGATCAGATCATTTGTAGAACTTTACGACAATTGTAACATCTACAAAGCGGGTCATATTCGTAGTGTCATCAGGATAAAGTATTCAATCTTATTCATCTACTACAGACCATTTAGGTTATCACTTAAACATGCTTCACCTATATGTCTCTACATACATGTTTAAGCTACAGATGATAACCTTGGATGTTAGTTTATTGGTTTGTGGGTTTAATGCTACTAAATATCAATAAAAAATGTTATATTTTATTAAATAAACAAAATGTTTGTACAATACAATTACAAACTATAGGACCCTAGGAGATTTAGGGCATCAACCCAAACAATCTTCCACTTGTTCTAAAGCTAGTGGGGTGTACAATATACAATTCATACTAATATATAAGTATACAAAACCATAAACTAGAGCATAAAATGCACCCAACACAAAATCTCCCACTTTCTCTAGACTATATGTGGCCTATCCCGTAGATTCATACTTTATAGGTGACCCTTAAACACCTTAATCGTGAGGGCTTTTGCAAATGGATCAACAACGTTGTGCTCCAAAGTTATCTACGTGACAATCACGTCCCCTTGATGCACAATCTCTCGGATGAGATGATGCTTTCGCTCTATGTGCTTCCCATTCTTATGACTTCGAGGCTCTCAAGAATTGGCCACAACATCACTATTATCACTATAAAGGGTGATGGGCCTTAACATATTTGGAACCACTTCCAAATTAGACAAAAATTTCCTGAGTCATACAGCTTCCTTAGCAGCTTCACAAGCTGCTACATACTCAGCTTCCATGAAGGAGTCAGTAATGCATCACTGCTTGGTGCTCCTCCAAACTACTGCTCCTCCTTTAAGAGTAAACACTGATCTTGATATGGATTTCCTAGAATTCTTATCAGTCTGAAAATCAAAGTCCGTGTATCCTGTAAAGATTAAATCCTTTGAACCATACATGAGCATGTAATCCTTCATTTTCCGTAGATACTTGAGGATATTCTTAACAACAGTCCAGTGATCATATCCTAGATTGGACTGATATCTACTGACTATCCCCACCGCATATCAGATGTCAAGTTTAGTATATAACATCGCATACATCAGGCTGCCAATGCATAGGGGACCCGTCTCATTTCCTTAACATCTTGAGGTGTCTTAGGACACTGTTCCTTAGACTAACTCCATGCCTGAAAGGGAGTAAACCTGTTTTGGAGTTCTGCATCGAAAATGACAAGCATTTGTTCAATATACGATACCTAAAACAGAGCTAGCGTTTTTTTTTTTTCGATCTCTAAAGATCTGAATGCCCAAAATAAACTGTGCCTCCTCTCAAATATTTCATTTGGAATTGGGTCGCTAGCCAATTCTTAATTTCAGCCTATAGTCCTACATCATTCCCAATGGGTAGGATATCGTCTACATACAACACTAGAAAAGCTACTGAACTGTTGATAATTCTCTTGTATACACAAGGATCATCAATATTTTGATCAAAGTCATAAGATTTGATCGCGGTATCAAATTTTATATTCCAATATCGAAAAGCTTGCTTCAATCCATAGGTGGACGATTAAGCCTGCAAACCTTTTGATCTTGACCTTGGGTTATGAATTCCTCAGGCTGCTCCATATAAATGGTCTCCTCAAGATTTTCATTCAGAAAAATAGTCTTGATGTCCATTTTTCAAATCTCATAGTCATAATATGAGGCAATGGATAAGAGAATCCAAATAGACTTTAACATGGCAACAGGTGAGAAAGTCTTCTCATAGTCGACTCCCTCAACTTGGGTATAATCTTTAGCCACAAGTCTAGCATTGAAGGTTTGTACCTTCCCACATTTTCTCCTGTAGATCTATTTGCAACCTATAGATTTAACCCCATCAGGTTGATGTACAAGATCCCAAATAGAATTGAAGTGCATAGACTCCATTTCGAGATCCATAGCTTTGATCCATTCATCTTTGTGTACCTCTTCCATTGCCTTATTGTAAGACAATGGATACTTAACATCTCCTCAGCTACCTTAGCTAGGATTTCTATTAAACCCATATAACGAATAGACGGATTCGAAATCCTCCAATACGTCGAGGCTCCCTTAACACTTGAGGTGAATTCAACCTACTAGATGATCCAACTTCAATAACTCTTATTGTGGTGTTGGGTTCTTCAACAACTCTTGTTGAAGGTTCAGTAGTTTCTTTGAAAATTTCATTCAACACAATCTTACTATGGGGCTTATACTCCTTTATGTGGTTCTTCTCTAGAAATGTAGCATTTGTTGACACAAAAACTTTATTTTCTTTAAGATCGTAAAAGTAATCACCTTTTGTTCCTTTGAGGTAGCCTACAAATATGTACAATTTTGAATGAGGTTCCAGTTTCTTAGGATTTTCCTTAAGCACATGTGTCGGCTAACCCCAAATCCTGAAATGGTGTAAACTACCTTTACGTCCATTCCATAATTCTAAAGGTGTTCTGGTAACACTCTTGGATGGAACACAGTTCAAAATATATGTTGCAGTTTGTCCTGCATAACCCCAAAACGAGTCTGGTATAGATACATAACTCATATAGATCGAACAATGTCCAATAGGGTTTGATTTCTTCTTTCTGATACATCATTCTGTTGAGATGTACTAGGTGCTGAGAGTTGGGATACAATTCCATGTTCTATCAAATAGTTCTGGAATGTAAGATCCACCGATTAGATCAAAATGTTTTAATCGTTTTATTTAATGCATTTTCAACTTCAACCTTAAACTCTTTGAACTTTTCAAAAGCTTCAGACTTCTATTACAATAAATAAACATACTCATATCTAGAATAATTTTCAGTAAAAGTGATGAAATATTCAAACCGTCCTCTTGCTTTAACATTCATAGGTTTGCAAAGATCTGAATGTACAAGCTCTAAGGGTTCTTTAACCCTATGACTTTTTCTAGTAAAAGATCTTTTAGTCATTTTTCCTTCAAGGCATGACTCACACACTAGTAAAGAATTTGTTTCTAACTCGCTTAGAAGTCCATTCTTGAACAATCTCTCAATCCTATTGAGATTAGTGTGTCCTAACCTTAAGTGCCAAAGATGGGCATTTTCTTTCGAAGGAATTTTAAGTCTTTTATTTTGAGTTACTACAGTTTTAAACATTTCAGTATTAAGGAGGGCTTTAGTTGCTAAAGGTCTTAGTACATACAAATTATTTTCCAGCTTATCAAAACAAATATTAATACCATTCTTGAAAATAAACATTTTATTTACAGAAAATTGTATAAAGTAGTTTTGTTCCAATAAACACTTTACAGAAATTAAGTTCCTCTTCAAACTAGGAACAACAAATACTTTTTCAAGTAAAATATATCTATTCTATAAAGTCGGTTGGAGTCCTCCCACTCCCACAGCTTAGACGACGTGTAAGGTTCCAACATGCATCATCATCTCCCCAGCATTCAATTGCCACCAGGAACTAATTCCCTAAAATGAAGAACAAACATGATTAGTGGCACCTGAATCAATTATCCAAGCAAAATCATCATTCTCCATGAAACAAGTCTCCAATACATATCTTATTTACCTTGCTTGGCCTTCTTCTTTTTTGCCAAGTATTTCAGACAATTTTTCTTCCAATGTCCCTTGTGGTTGCAATGAAAATAGATTCCATTTGCAGCCTTGGCCTTCTTGCCCTTCTGGGCAGCAGTTGATAGGTTAGCTTTCCCCTTTCCACCTTTCTTCTTCTTCCACTTTTTGGTGTCAGAAGAAGAAGGCACAGACTTTGTTCAAAAGGACAATCCTCTAAAGAACTTTGAAGTCGAGGCAATATTTGCCTCTCCTTTTTGTTCCTTGCTTTTCATCAAGGACTGAAAAGTCTAAAGTTCATTGAGCAAGGTGGTCAGGTTGTAGTCAATCATGTTCATAACAGTATTGCTACAGAATTGTGGAAAAATTTCAGGTAAGGATTCCAAGATGAAACCTAATGGGCTTCATCATTGACAGACCCATTCATCTTTACTACGTTTAAGTGGATTATCGTATTGAGAACGTATGCTCTAACAGATGCCTCTTCTTGCATACAGGCATTAAAGATGTGTTTCAGAGCGTCATGCCTGAGCTGTGCGGACGGTTGTCTGAACATCCCCTGTAGGGACTCCATGATCTCACGGGCAGTGATCATAGGCTCATGTTTCTTGGCCAGGACTTCAAAAATACTAACCAAGATATATGCTCGGGCCTTTTCATTTTCCCTTATCCAGCACTCGTATGCCTCTCAAACATTTCGAGTGAAATTTTGAGCAGGAATAGGAGGGCAATCCTCCATAAGGACAAGACCTAGGTCATCAATGATCAATATTATGTTGATTGTGTTTTTCCACATTGTATAATTTTCACCGGTAAGTTTGTCGACGGAGAGAAAATTATGTGTCGGGGAAGTCATAATTAATAAATTTCTGAAACTATAAAAATTATTTATATTAATAATCTATTCATTAACCCATTTGGAAAAACCAATCAACTTTAGCAAAATAATCTAATGCACCTTAAGTGACATATTTTTCCATGATGCTTCAGTGAGGCAGGACAAAAGCCACCATAGGGTGATCAGGTGCCTCTTCATGGAAATGAGACTATCTCAACCAATAGACAAAACAACTCTTTGTTATCGTTGAAGGAACTCTTATACAAAAGTACCTTTGAGCAGAAGCGGATCTTTCCAAAAGCATTGTGAGTAAATTACCACATTTACGTTCACACATACAGATATGCATCAAACTACTAAATTACCGACATGCTTAAAGATAAATAAATAAGAGACCAAGCAAACATACCAGTTGAAGACTCTCTTCTCGGCAGATCTCGCTCTTTCCACGAACGGATGCTCTCACTCTCGCTGGAACGGCAAGCTATCGTTCAGCAACACTCGATCGTCTACCACAAACAGACTCCACACGAACAGACGAAGATGGGGACGACACCACCACTTGGAATCCTTAGTATTCTCGGAGTGAGAATCCAAAGAGTGGGCTCTATTCGGATTTGGTAGAGGGGAGAAGGAAAAGATATCGTATACAACGATCAAGCAAGTGGGAGAAAAGGTGAGCCTATGTATAGACAAAGTGTTTGATCGTTTAAATGAGGTATACGGCCATGTAGGAAAAGGTAAGTGATTGTCTATATGATCGTTTAGTAAAAGCTTGGCGCTAAGTGATCGTTTAGTAAAACGTGGGCGATCGTTTAGAAATAAGTGCACGCATGTAAGCGATCGTCTAGTAAACTTGAGCTATCGTATTGGCGCTCAATTCACTAAGCAATAGAATGCAAACATTTCATGAGCTATTAACCGCATCCCTTGCAAAATGAAAATAATTTTCATTTTATTCTTCATTTACAAAAACCGAATGGAACTTCCCACTAACGTATGGTTACGGAGATAAGGCGGCCAATTATCCCATAACTGTCCAATTAATAAAATAATAAATATAAATATATTATATTCATAACCTATAATTTAATATCATATATTAACCATAGTGTTTTCTCCTTTACTAGATATAAACCATTTTTATATCCAATTTCCTCCAAATTAATGTATCTCATACATAAAGTCAATTATATCATATATAATTAACTAGCAATCATATCATATATAATCGAACTCCCTCTTGTCAATTTAAACATTTCAAACTGACCCAAAAACTGATTCTCAACTTGAATCCGAGCTACTAAAGGGGGACCTTATGGACCTATAACTCAAATCTCCAACGGTACGTGAATAGCTGACTAAACACTTTAGCCACGAGATCCACCATCCTTAATTGCCAGACATTCCACTAAAGATCGACAACTGAACTCTTCTTACCACAGATATAGATAACCCTTCACAGATGCTCGTAAGTACAACTGGGCCAATTTACCATTTTTCCTCTGTAGTTACATCTAACTCCTTAAGTACCATTGATCCCTTTAATGAATAATACAACATAGTCCCATTATGTGTGGACACCTCTCGATCGATGAGAAGATGTGTGGTGCCACATCGTTCAAGTCCCGGGATCAACCCTTAAGGGACCAATCTATCTACTTACCCCTACTTAGGAGAATGAGTGAATTCCATCTTGTGTAGTTGAGTTTCCAGCTCTCAAATTAAACAAATACCCAAAGTGGTAGGTTTGAGTCGGCGACTTGGCCACTCACACCCATACAAATCAAATGACTGCCCTCAAATGCAGAAGTTCCCAACTCACTCAGGACTGAGGTCATGTTACCTATGGTCATTCTAGTGAAATGAAGTCTCTGTCATGAACGACATTATATAACGAGACGTTAACACTTCGTAGTCAGGTCTTATACAAACTCTTTGTATAGGACGCCCCCACTCGCATGTCCCCACATGAATGATTAGATTAGACCATCTGTAGCAAGTCACAACACTTGTAACTATTCTACAAAGCGGGCCGTATCCGTAGCGTTACCAGGATAAGGTTTCCCTCTTATATCCATATACTACAGATCATTTTGGTTATTACTTAAGACATGATCCACTTGTATGTCACCACATACATGCTTAAGTTACATAATGACAACCAAGGATTTTAGTTTATTGATTTGTGGTAAAGCAAATAAACATCCAATGTGCAAAGTCAAGTAGTGAAGAAAATATCCTATATCATACATCACAAACGTTCGTACAAAATGTGTTTACAAACTACAGGACACGAGACTTCAGGGCATCATCCCCAACAACTGTAACTATCAGCACTGAACTGAGACTATCTCGACCAATAGACAGAACAACTCCTTGTTACTGTAATTATCAGTCACCATTGTTCGGTCAAGAAATTGTTAAACTCGCTTAATATTTCTTGTAAGTGTAACCCCTCATTTTAGATTCAAGAGTTCTGCCCCAATGAGCCAGCCGAAGGGGAAAACTCATTGGGGAAAAAACTAAAGTAATCCTATCCCCTAGTTTCAGCCTGTAATCCTACATCATTCTCAGTAATTGACCCTAGTTGTACTGTCACCTCCCCCAAATCAGAATTCACCTCCATCAAATCAGACTTTGCCTCCCCAGTATAGTCTCCACTCTCGAGACCCACTCATCTAAGATTTGTAGGTAGTCTCTACCCTGAATGCTCGTCTTGTTTGAGTTGACATTGGGCTTTGGTACACGACAATCTGACTCACATATCTCAAATTCCTCTTCGTGGCAAGACTCGTGCTTGAATTGAAAAGGCATATGGTCCCCTTCTTGAGGTTCATGTCTACCAAATACCTTCTCCTGGTCAATGTCTGCCAATTCTTCTTCTGAGCTTCTTGACACTGACAACATCAGATCCTCCTCCTGAAGCTCCAAATACACTGGGCATTTGTCAACTCAAGTGTCCCTAAATTTCCTCTCTGCATCAGACATCGTTAATAGGGTGATCCCCAACTACATGACAAACATATTAAAAACAATGTTAAATAACGTTAAATACTAAAATAATGTGAAGTGGTACATTACTCAATGTAGGGGAGTTAAGATATCTTTCTACAATAACGTGTTGGACAATGAATGAGAACATGACCACCTTAGAAATCAAGGCACGAAATTATCGTTATGTCGAACTGTAGCTCTCCCAGCAATAGTGGATATAATCTCATATGTCCATACCTATAAAAGCATTTTAGTTTATAAGAAAGTAATGAAAATTCATTAGACATTTTATGGTAAAGAAAATGTAAGAATTGATATCTAGAACACGTGAGGAAATCTGGGTAGATTGTACTTCAGCACATAACTTTTATTTGTTTTCACCTTCTCCTTATACGAGGTGACCTTGTCCTTTAACACATTCTTCAGACCATTGAATGTTCTCTCCCATAAAATATGTCCCCAATTTAAGCTGTTGAAGTATTCAATGTCCTCCACGTCATCCAGCAATGATTTATCGATGCTACCTTTTTTCTTGTCTTTTTCTATCAACCCCAACTCATAATAATAAATAAGATTAACTTTCACTACGTCCAAGTCATTTTCAAAATCTAACGCCTTATAACATTCTTCAAACTCGGTGGGATGCACTTCCATCGCCATTAAATTCTTGAAATACTTCAATCGTAGTGATTCCGTCACTTCAACATTACAAACTAGTTTAGTAGGTGACCGCCACAATCCCGTCACCAGTAGGAAATCCTCCTTCAAAAATTCAACAATTGTCCCATCCAATTCAAAGGTCATGGAATTAAGCCTACTACTTTCCACCTCCCTTAATAAAATATGGTGGACTAGCGGGTTATTGAAGATTATATTCATATCAACAAATTTTCCAAACACAATCCTCCTAAACATTTGAAGTTACCTATCTATAAGTTTCCCTTTGATTATCTTATTTGTGATCCCAATGTGAGATGAAAGGCTTGTAGCCTGTCCAAGAAAATAGTCCTTCATAGCAATCTTCAGATTAGCCATTACAACTGTAGGTATAAGAAAAAAAAAACTGAATTAGTGCAAAAAAAAAAAAGGAACAAAAATCATATTATCGAGCATTCTGGAAAAATCTTATTTCAAGATCTCACTCTTTCCTCTTGTTCCTCTCGTTTTTTCCTCTCGTCTTTCCTCTCATTCTTCCTCTCATTCTTTTTTCTGGTGCATTCCTCTCGTTCTTTTTCTCATTCTTCCTTTCGTTCTTTCTTTTGTTCTTTTTATCGTTCTTTCTCTCATTCTCTCTCTCAGTCTTTTTCTCGTTATTTCTCTCATTCTCTCTCTTGTTCTCTCTCTCATTCTCTCTCTCATTCTTTCTCTTGTTACTGAAATTTTTACAAAAATCGAATTTCTTCATTTATAAATTTGACCAAAATTTTTTAACATGCGACAGTATAGAAATCGAATCGTATGCAAGAAACGGAAAACGTAAACCACAATTTGTACCATTATTACCTTAACTTTTAGAGGTGTAGAAAGGAGGAAAAGAGACAGATCACACAGCAAGTCACTAGTGGAAGAAGACAGAGAACAATTTTTGATGTTCGACGATACAAAAATCAAATCGCATGCAAGTTGTAGCGTTTGATTTTGACAGTATTAAGAGAGAGAAAAAAATGTAGTACTGAGGAAGAGGAAAGAAAATGAAGCAAGAGGAATGAAGAAGTCGAACTGAAATTTAAAATTTAAAATGTTCGATTTCAGTTTGATGAAGAACGAGAGTAATGAGTCCAAAATGTGATGAACGAGCTAGAATTTGTGATACATCTGCGACATCAAGGATTTTGGGGACTAAACGGACATTTTACCTGTGACTGATGTCATTAGAAGACCAAAATTCGAGTGTTTTTTTAAAGATGGACCAAATTTCGAGTGGGCCTCAAAATTTGATCCAACTATACAAATTTCCCCATGGGATTCTCCAGATGTTGAACAAGCAATCATCTTGATCCGCTTCAGCAAGACGTCCCTATCTACCTTCAGATTGGTGAATATAAAAATAAAAAATTGTATACTTGAAATTGATAATAAAAAATTTTAAATATTAAACTACAAGTTTATCTCATAAATTTTTTACTTTCATGGGTACTAATTTTGAGATATCCCATGAATTTTTATTCTTTTAATTTTGTATCTAATAAATTATCGTATTTTATAAAAGTGTATAATTGATACTAAACATTTTCTTCTAAGCAAAAAAATAAACTTCAAAACTTTTTTATTTTACATGCTTTAAAATTTAACAGTATTAAGTAGAGACATTTCGGAATTTCATATGCAAATTGAAATACTTCTAAATTTCAAGAATTTATTATATAAATCTTTAGGGAAAAAAAATAAAAGAAGAAAAAAATAAAAGTATGGTAAACAAACAAATGGGTAAGATAAGGGCACTAACTGCTTGATACGAGTCAGTGGGTCCCACGAAAGATACAGTTGTCATAAAAGAGTGGGACCCACTAGTGGGAGGTCACGTGATGCTTATCAGACAAGTGTAAAAAGGCTCCTAGTTTAAAGAAATTACGAGTAATGCCATTGTGAGTGTTGAACTACTCAATAATTCAAAGCCAACATAATTCTCTTATCAACTCAATTTATCGCAATAACAAATCGTTTTCCCTTTTTTTTTTTTTGGCCAAATTATATAAATACCTCTTTTATGATGGTCGTTTCAATTACATATTTAAAATTTTAGTGATAAAAATTAGACCATCAAACTTATCAAATTGTTAAAATTAAACTCTTAAATTTATAATAATTATATAAATTAGATCACTAGAATATAAAATTGAACATTCAGTCTTATACCATTGTTAAAAATTCTACAATTAGGTAAGTTTAAAGTTTCAATTTTAACATTTGTATTTTAAAAATTCGATATTTTACCATTGAAAGTTCGAAGGTATAATTGCAACTATCGTGATTTTTGCAATAGGTCCAACTTTTAAAATTTTATTATTATTTAAAAAAATCAAATTATCAACGTCTAAAAGTTTTATTTAAAAACTTATTCCAGAATAGTATTTGAATTAGTTTTCTTTTTCTTTTCATTTTCTCTAGTTAAAGTAATTATTATTATTATATCAAGTTCTATGAAAATTCGTTTTCTTTTTTTTTCTTTAAAAAAAAAATTGAACCGGAAGGAGATACAAAGTATAGTGACTAAAGTAGAACTTAGATATTATGTCTTATCAAAAAATTACACGATTTCTGTTTTAATGATGATTAACATTTTTTTTTTGTATGCTATGGTTAAAGCGAATGAATTAGATGAATATTTGCGTTTAAAAAAAAATTGGTAAAAGGTAATTTTGAAAATAATTAAGAAAATAAGACGCTTATTTGTCCATTCTTATTAAAGTGCATTGGTTTAAGATTGGTTTTGAACCAATGCACTCTAATAAAAAACAAACAAACAAAAAATATTTTTAGCCTCTCAATTTTTTATTTTAGTTCCATTTAGGTCTTTGAGATTTTAAATTTAACAAAATCATCCTTGAGTTTTACTTTTAGATCATGTTTACCCCAATGAAAAAGTAATAAATAAATAGTAATTGAAAAAGTGGACCTGATTACATTTTGTGTTGTTTACTTGTATTTTGTACTTATATTGATATCTGGGACCCACCCACGTCCAAATTTGTAATCAAAATGCGCAAATTGATGGATAAGCAAATGTTGATCAATCCAATTGCACTTGAAAATTACATATCGATACCATTACCGTTACTATTACAAATATTGGTACTGTTACAATATGAAAATTATAAATCTATCGCATTTACTGTCAAATTTATCTTACCATTATCAGTATCATGACTGACATTGTTTGACCTTAAACGGTGATAGTAACAGTAATAGTAATAATAAATGTGATAAGTTCATAATTTTAAGTATACATGATCAAAAGCAATCCAATTATATTTGCGACTGAAGTCTATTAAGATTTAATCCATCAATGGAATTACATTTCAATTACACCAATTTTCATTATGGATTGATAAACATGACCTTAATTCTATTTTAACCCTTGTATCTATTCTTACATCGGTGTATTTATGAGAAGTTGGCATAGTGTTTATTATTATTATTATTATTATAATAATAATAATAATAATAATAATAATAAAAGATTTTTCTAAACAAAAACATTTTACTTATTTTCCAAAAGGAATAGAAAATCACGCATCACCGCATTAGTCCACATGGATATTACCATGAGTGTTGACGACATTGATTAAAATAGACATTTTTTCAAAATTGAAAGACTTGAGTAGACGTTTCAGAAGTTAGGAACTAAAATAGATTAAAATTCAAGTTAGGGACCATAATAGGATTCCAAACTTGATTATTTTACAATGGGATAAATTAGTGAATAATAATTCTGCACAACATTAATGATAAATTTTAAACACTGATATTGTGACTCAATGTTAAAGTAAAATAATTACGATCAAATTTATTTGAAAGCTGTGAAATACCAGAGGTCGTATGTTATGTACATTAATTTTTTTTTTTTTTTTTTGGTGCATATATGCCTTGTAAAATGTAGACTCTGACAATACGACATATACTTCTATCTATGAAGATACAATGTCCTAAAAAAGAAAGACTCTAGAAATTATAAAGCATGTTTTAAGCGAGCTTGAGAAAGGAGAATTAATTGACCATGAGGAGATCGTGAGATTTATGATGCCCAGAAGAAAAACCTATTGGCTCACATTACTTTGTTGAGCAACATAAACAATGATATCATGCGTGATCAAAAGTTGATATTTGGTGAAACTTTTGTCACAAGGTTCGGCAACGCACTATTGAATTTGACACTTGAAGGCTCTAACCACAACAAGAGACAACACAGAAGAGAGATATCTAACATGATTATATACTAAGTTAACAAAAACAGACTCCATGACAGCATGCGCACATGGTGATTTTACAAAATAATTCAACATAAAATGTTTAGTGATAATTGACATAGACTCCTTCAATCCCCATAATTATTATACAAAAAATCAACAAACTTTTCACCACCCATTTGTCATTTCTCTAAAAATGTATTTAAAGCAAGCGAGTGGACTCCTTGATGATCAATTTGAGAAACCAATCCATTCTGATTTATGAATTATCATGAAATATTTATAAGTCCGCAGATAAAGGCAAATATATTGGCCCAGTTTCACACTTATCAAATAATCTTAAGAACTTGTAAAACTAGAAAGAATAAACAAAACAAAATCTATGCCCATCACTGGAAAATGCTGCGCTAATAAGATTTTACACACTGTAATAAAGGATTAGAAAAGAAATTAACAAGATAAAATTAAGGGGAAAGGGGTTCAAAAGATATAACTCAATCTAATTATCATTTTGATGGACAAAAGTTCATTTACTCCTTTGGAACTCCCAGTCTCCGAGTCGAATTGTACAGAAAACTGCAGCTACTCTAGAATCCAAATCGTGCCAGCATTTGGACTCAAAATATGTGAATGATATCGTATGCAAAACTTTTTCATGTCAAGAAAAGCACAATACACAAACGAAACAATATATTTGAGCTATGTACTCACTGTGGGTACGTATATGAGAACTACCTCTTAAAGAAAATACCATTTAGTGTTTTCTTTCAAAAAAAAAAAAAAAAAAAAAAAAAAAAAAACTCTTCAGAATGTTTTAGAAGTGTAAAGTTCGATAATTTTGAAAGTGTTTTAAGTAAGCCAAAATCTACTTTTATCATACTAAAAGATTGTCCCAAACACAATTGGTATATTATCAACTATTATATATAAACCATAAAGTTATGGAAAGGATACGTCCAGAAAAGCACGAACGACTGCAAAAATAGAACAAAGGGTTAGTGTCCGTAGGTTGTTGCATACCAAAACACACAAAAAATAATGAGTCATCACGAGACAAATGATATAGTGTAAGATAATCTCTTAATTTTATCATCTATAGTAAGCTGAGAAAATGATCAAACATTTTGTAATGTCAAACAGAAAACTTTGCCCCCTAGTCTCTACGAAGAGATGATCAGAGATCAATCTAGGCTTTATGGAAACTCAAGAACTCTGGAATTGATTCAAATGTCAAAGCTAGTAAGGAGATTTCTCATGTTAAACTGCATAGAAATAGTGTAGGAAAAGGAGATTTCTCTCCTTTTCTTTATACAATGAAAAGCAAAGGGAGATATCTTGTTTACATTATTTGAAATGGTAATCATAATTTAAAAAATATATATACAGAAAACATAAACAAATAAAATTTGTTTGAGAAAAACTTCTGATAATTTTATGGTACAAAACCAAAGGTAATCATAATGAAGGAAATAGTGAAGAATCTTGAATATCCTCCCAAATTTGATTATCTTCACCTTTGTTTTGAGACATCTAACACTTCCAAGGATTTGAAATACACTATTGATTTCCATGCTACATCTTATGTGTTCCTTCGAATGCTGTCCAGAGCATCCAACATTTACTCTTATACCGTAAGAAAATGCTGCATCTTATGTGTTCCTTTGAATGCTATCAAGAGCAATCCAACATTTACCTTTGGCTTCCCAGCAGAAATTCTATATCCTCTTAGCAAGAAAAGCCATGTTTTTCTCAGGCAATTTACCACGTCCTCTAAAATCTTTATGCAAGCAAATGTTTCTCCAACTTACATGATGACTAAATTTGTTGCAACTATTTTTGATAGACAAAATACCAACTTTCATTGAAAAAAATGAAGCATACAAGCATACCCAAAAAAAAAAAAAAAAAGAAAAAAAAGAAAGAAACTCATGACTGACGTGCACAGGGTGACATTAAATCTCACAAGGGACGAAATATCAAAAAACTCCCTTTCGATCCCTTCAAAAACTTTATAATCCCCCCCTCCCCCGCAACAAAACACACATCCCTACTTTCCATAAAATACCTTTAACCCATAACAGAGAGCAGAGGAGGAACTCCTCGATCAAAGCACTAAAAGAAAGGCAAAAAACACGAAGAGCGAAGAAGTGGTCCTAAAACAGCTGAGCATAGTCACCACTCCAAAAAGAGCCTAACGAACCTAACAAGGGACACCTATCAGCCAAACACTACCTTTAACATAGTTGACCTTAAGGGCTGACATAAACTCACAAGGTTTGACAATGTTGAACAGGTTATCCATTTGCATTTTTCTTCCAAATAGAAGAAGAAACTGCTAACAGCAGCAAATTGAAAATAATTCAAGTGAACATTTTATTGCCCCACCTAGTTGCTCTAATCTTACATCTCGATCTCTCATAATAAGAACAAAGAAATTGGCCTAGTTGCACTTTTCTTCCTAAGAACTCTAGTTCTCTATTCTTACATCTCGATCTCTCATAATAAGAACAAAGAAATTAGCCTTTTGAAGGCACCCCTTGATCCAAAATCTCCAAAACCCTGACCGCTGAGTCCCATTGAAGCCTTAACCTAACCTCAATGTTCTCACGCAAACATGGGAAAAAATAAATGGATTTAAATCACCCACTAATGACTAATCTATTGTTAGGAATAAGATAGTTTGGGATGCCTTTGTCCCACATTGGTTAGAATAATGTGGTACTTATGTGCCTTGGCTCTCTCACCCCAATAGCTAACTTTTGGGGTGTGGTTCTCCAAGGTGCTTAAGTACCTAATAATGGTATTAGACCCGGTTGTTGATGTTCCGGAGTGGAACCGGCAAAGGGTTCTGACCGGGTGTGGCCGAGTGAAATACCACTAAAGTAGCCGTTTGGAGTATTGAACCAAGGTAGTATGGGATGCCTTTATCCCACATTGGTTAGAATGGGATGACCAAAGTGGTACTTATGTGCCTCAGTTCCCCCACCCCAATAGCTAGTTTTTGGAGTGCGGTTCTCCAAGGTGCTTAAGTACCTAACAATAGTATCAGAGTCGGTTGTTGACGTTCCGAAGTGGAACCGACAGAGGGTTCTTACCAGGTGTCGCCGAGTGAAGTACCCCCGGAGTAGCCGTCGGGACATCAACTTTCTAGGGATGGGGTATTGTTAGGAACCAATGTAATATGGGCTGCCTTTATCCCACGTTAGTTAGAATGGGATAACCAATGTAGTACTTATGTTGCTTGGCTCTCCCACCCCAATAGCTAGCTTTTAGGGTGTGGTTCTCCAAGATGCTTAAGTACCTAACATCTAACTTCTCCATGCAGAACCAAACCCCTACAGCTTTGTCTTGGTAAAATCTCATCTGATTTCTCTGGGAAGGAATCACATCGGACCTTCAAAAATGGTAGAGTCCATCACCTCTCCTAACCAGCACTACTAATATTTCCAAGCTAGCGTTGAAACTACTATACTAAGAATTCTGAAAGTTCCATAGCCCCATACTTGTTAGGTATTAAGCAAATATGAGTAGCACTAATATATCCCGGAAACCACCCCTATTACCATAGAATTCCCCGAAAACCCTCATTAAATCATTTTTTATTAGCACAATCTTGAAAAAAGCCAAGTTGCCCATTGGAATATGGGAGGACCGGGATTTGTTCCCTTTTTTCAATTTTATCTAACTCAGTTCTTCTGGCCATTCAAGTTTCACTGTAGGAATTGGAAACCAATCCGGCCCAAGGCTCTAGAGACCTCTATCCTGCTGCAAGTGTCCAGTGATTAGAGATGAAGAAAAAAAAGATAACCCTTAACATTTCCACATCTCAGATGGACCATTGCCTAAAATCAAACTTGTTCGTCTATTTTATGTTTCCTTTTCCCAACAGTATGATCAAACAAACTCAAAAAGTTATCCCATTTTATTTATCCCTTTAGAATTAAATTTTCTGATCACCAAGGGTCCAATATATCTCTTATTTAGACAAGGTTTTCAAAATAACCTTAAACTACAATCTTTTCTTTCTTCAAAATCTACATTAATTCTTATGTTCATGAAACCCTCGATTGAATTGCATTTTCTTATATTATACTTAATAGGAAATGTGAAAATTGAACAAAAATCAACAATGTACGAAAGCCTAGCCAAGAGGATAAGAAATCACCCTAAAGGGGATCCCACGGGGTTAAAAGAACATTCAACTTAGAATTGGGCCTTCCCTCTTCTCACATCATACCGCCCTCTAAAAGAAATAGAACTGTACTGTCTTTTTTCAACTTGCCTCCAGCAAGATAACATTGACGATACTGCTGAGACCTGTCTTCTCCTTTGATTCGAAACTTACATATTCCAGGAGTAGGGGCAGGAGAGTGAAGTGGGTGAAAATACCAGCGGTAACTAATTTCTTCTAAATACAGAACAAATGTATGCAATTAACAAGAAAGTTTTGTAATTTAGAAACCCTAGAGTCATTAGATCTAAAAATTCTTATTGCTTATTAATAAAATAGAACTCAACAGAAGTCAGTTTCAAATAAATAAGACTATTCAATTCTCCTCTTGTTATCTCTTATTTCTTATAACTTTGTCCAATCTCAAAAATAAGGGCAGAGGATGCATACCATAAGCCCACTCAGAAAGCCATCAAGTAGAATCTGGTTCCAGCTTTCAAAATATGAACGAAAGGAAAATCCAGCCTTGGTTGCAAGTGCAAGCGAAGTAATTGCCATGACTATGAAATAAAATATGAATCCATTCAGGCCTGTGAATCCCAAAATTCCAGCAATTACTCCTCCAATTATAGACAAAAACGTCCGGCTGCAAAAGATAATAGAAGTTTACGATCTAAATTCACAAAACTAAAAAACCCAAATCACGATAATCAATCAAAATCATCTTTGGTCCACTTCTGTAGCAACTCAATTTGAATGCAAACAACACCTTGAAATTGAATCGTATCAGTCTCCGTCGCAGAGTGCTCAGGACCCAGTAAAATTTTAGGTCAACCAATTAAATCTACAGTTACATAAGCTGCTAATTAAGAAGATAGAAACAGAAAAAGAAAAGGTCTGTGACGGAAGGATTCCGACTCTAAGAAAATTGATAGGATTCTAGTACTTTCGATACAGGAGGAAATAAAAGACAATTGGTATCAGCAAGAAAGTAAAGTTCGTTGAAATATCGAAAAACCTGTAATATATTATCTTCAAGTTGTTTTGCAAATTTTCAGCATTGAAGATCGGCAAATCGTCGGCCGCATCAGACGATTTCTTCTCAGAAGTAGTGGAGGAGTATCCCGCCATAACTTCTGCCGCCGTATGATCTGAATTTAAATACGAGGGAACAGAAAATGGCAGGGAGCCGGCGACCGATAATGGCAGCGATGGAGAGGGAGAAGGGAGAGGAGAAAAAATCAGGGTCCGACTGTGATATAGATGGCAGAGGGGAGAACCCGGAGAAAGAAACAGTGTTGGAGAAAGAACCAAAGCGTCAAAAAAGATCGGGGATAATTACCTTTTTAGTGCTTAGGGGGAGTTTGACGAGTAGAGTAGTTTATCATGATCTGCGATTATTAGTAATTTAAATGTAGGTTATTTTAGATCATCTGTAATTTTTTTTACTATTATTTTTTATAATACAAATAATTACTTATGAAATATTATATTTTGAAAATATAATTAAAATTATATATTCCACCAATATATACAAAATTAATTGGATTTCAATTTATGTTAAAAGCTAACCATTTTTTGTCATTTTGGTAGATATCTTGGTTAACATGGACAAAAGAAAGCACATTAGGATGTAATTCATATGTTTCATAGGTAAAGCTTTCTTTTTTGGAGGTACAAAAAAATCTAAAACAAAATAACTGTAACACCCCAGGTCCAAGATTCAAACAAGAATTTGGAATCTGGATTCGGCACCTGATGGCCCCGACATTCCCCTGCGTCCCCTGCGACCTGGCTACGTCACATAGAATTGCTCCAAGCTGAGCACACTTAACTTTGGAGTTCTTATGATTGAGCCACCGAAAAGGAAGGTGCACCTTGTTAGTATAGATAATAACTTTCAATTCTTTTAAGCCTTTCTTAACCATACTTTTATGTCCTCAGGATCCCTCTCATTTGGATGTGATATTGGTTCATTCATATACCCCTCCTAAACTCGAGTTGTTACAATAACTAACTCATAATTGCATGATTAAAATATTCAGCAGCAAAATTACATACCAAATCTACTATAAACTTAAATGCATAATTGAAACAAAGTAATCATTATTCATTATCGAAAAGTAGTCTAAAACACGAGTTGATCAAACATTCTCTTGTAGGAGGAGATTGCAGTAGTCTAACTTTAGGGCTATGGGAATGGATGAGAAGCTTTTTGTATCTTGCACACTACAGAATATGATTTGTATAAGCTCCACCCTCTTTCGGTTATGCAATTCAGGAATATCTTGGAGTTGGCTCACGACTTTTGCACACAGTTCGATCTCTGTTGCACGTTTCTCTTTCGGCCATTCTGCAATCACCTTCAATTGGTCCTTTACAAAGTTCATCGCATTCCTAACAATCTCTGTCGTTTCAGATTGATATCCACTTCACTTCCTCTTACTTCCTCTTGAAGCATTTCCTCCTTCAAGCAATGTGCAATAAAGCAGATGAATTGAAAATCAGAGACCAACAATGTGCATTAGAAACCAAAAGATGCACAAAAGTTAATGATAATGTGAAATGAAGCACATGAACTGAAAATCAGAGACCTACAATGGACATATATAGACCACTAAATGTGCATTAGAAATCAAAAGATGCACAAAACTTCATGGTAATGTGAAGTGAAGCAATTCCCTGAAAATCGGAGACCAACCATCGTTCATACATACCAATAATGTGGAATCAGAAACTAGAAAATGCACAAAACTTCATCGTAATGTGTAACGAAGAATGTAATGTGAACCCCGAATCATAATTTCTCTACTTGAGTACATTCCCTACTAAGACTAGTGTGGTGAGTAGGTTGATATGGAAACTAGTGTGTAATGGTAGAGAAAAGAGTGGAGATTAGAAGAAAAAAACAAATTTGGAAGTTTGACTTTTGGGAAAAAATTTGGAAATTTGGCTAAGCATAGAATTTTATGTGGAATGCATTGGAAGGGACCAATGCGTTGGAAGGGTAGTGTTGATGCGTTAGAAGGGTTGGTGATGGCATGCAGCTGAAATGGAGGTGACGTGTTGGAAGGCACAAGGGTAGGCAAGGCATGCGTTGGAAGGCAGCCCATGCGTCAAGCGGTCAATGCACAGTACCCTTGCCCAATACGTCGAGGGGCCAGCCAAACGCCCCTGCCATGTGTTGAGTAGCCTTGGCCAGACGCCCCTGCCATGTGTCGAGCGGCCATGCCTGTTAAGCAAGTGCCCTGACCGAGCGACCATGTCTATGTGTCGAAGAGCCCTGCCGAGTGGCGATGCATCAAACACCCCTACCATGCAGCCAAACGCATAGCCCATACGGCCAAGCAGCCCATGCGGCCAAACACGCCCATACAGTCGAGCGAGCGAGCGATGGCCAACCTATGCAGCATGCTCATGCGTTGAGCAGCCAGCCTAAGCAGCACGCCCATGCGTCGAGCGGCCAGCCTATGTAGCACGCCTATACGTCGGTGGCCAGCACCATGCGCCCATTCCAAGCAAGCCGTGCGATGCTACCTAGTGAGCCATGCGTTGAGGATGGATAGTCACCCTATGCGTTGGTGATGGCTAGCTCTTGCGATGGCTAAGTTGGATTGTGATGGTAGTGAATTGGCTTGCTATGTGTTGATTATAGGCCATGCATTGGTTGTGGACTATGCATTGAGCATCTAGGAGTTGGACGCATATAAAGGATGAGATCACCTAAAGGACATCATCAAACCATATGTCTTCTTGGGAGGACTTAAGAATTTTAGGTGGTTGCATCTGAGGACATGCAATTTGAGGCTCCTGTGTTGGCTTCATAGGAGGAAGACACTTAGATTTGCGTTGATAAAAAAGATGTGTTGGTAGTGTGAGGGAGAAACACTTGGCAGCCAAGTAGGAGGTGTCGACTTTGGAGAAGGTTTGGACGTCTATAAATAGGGCCAAAAGATTTCATTTTCAGATCACAATTCAAAAAGACAGTAAAAAGAGTGGGAAAGTGAGTAAACCTTGCGTTGAAGCCAAAATCCATGCGTTGGTCATAGAATTTCAAAGAGGACGCATTGGACAGTGAAGTCTAGAAAGCAACAACAATTTGGGATGAGGAGTTCTCCCAATTTACTCATGCGTTTGGAGTGATTCTAAAGCCACCTAAAAGCTCTGAAAGTCTAGTTTTCAAGGTATGGCTGCCGGAGAAAAAGCTTGAAGGGATCGGGCTGGAAACTGAGAAGAAGACAGAAGGGTCAGGCTGTCAGATAAGCTTGGGCCAGTCTTGGAGATTCTGTGATTCCGGCCAAATCACGAGGATTTCTAAGCTCAAATTTTAGGATAAGTTTCCTGAGATATTTTAGAATATATTTGTAGAAGGAAATATCTCAAAATAAGGTATAGAACTATGAGTAATCTGAGCTGCAAGTTGAATCTAAATTATAGGGACGAAAAAGGGAAGCCCGAGGTAGAAAAGGAACTACTAGAGTGAAAAGTTCCTAAGCGATCGAGGTGAGTACTAAAACGTTTGACTAAAACATTTTGACTAAAATGTTTGACTTACAATATTTTACAGAAATCATATTTTAAAGAAGATTATTCTCATGCCAGCTAGTTTTACAAAGTAATTTTCAAGCAAACCATGAGTTATATTTTAAACGCATGCATGTGTGGGAAGTTTGTTAGAAAGCTATTTATATGTGTTAAATATATCCAACATGCGTTAATATCTTTAAAGCTATGTTTGTATATGTGTTATAATTTACATGCTTTAAAGAGAAAGTCATTTATGACTAGTTTTACTTAAAATGCGATACCGAAGGACATTTGAGAAGGTATCCGCCCAACTAGATACCGATGGATGTTTGAGAAGGTATCTATTGGTACTGAAGGACGTTTTAGAAGGTACCAAACCAACCGGATACTGAAGGACGTTTGAGAAGGTATCCTAGTAGCTCGATACTGAAGGACATTTGAGAAGGTATCTGAGCAGAAGTACCTAAGGTATGACGGTACTTAGTATGGCCACGTGCACGTAAGTAGTTAGAGTCAGAGATTGAGCAAAAGGGTTCTCTCTTGATTAGTAGTTGGTATTGGGATTAGTTTTACCCACAATAGGGTTACTTTCAACTGAGAAACAGTTTTACTATTTTATGATTAAAATAGCTTTATATGCTTTATGCTTGGAAAATGTTTATACTGCGGTACAAGGTACTGTAGAAAGCTTATATTTCAGTTAAACTCTTTATTGAGATTTTTGCATGAGAATCAATTATCTTTCTTAAGTCACTCACTGGGCTAGCAAGCTCACCCCATTTTCAAATGTTTTTCTTTTCCCCAGGTAGCGGTCAAATCCTCAGAAGATAGCTCTACATCTGCTCTGCCACTAAAGGATAAAGAGATTTGTAACTCGTCTGTTTAGGTGGTTACGGTTAACATTATGCACATGTTATGTTAATATTGTTCATATAGGGACTAGGATTTTTGGGTTTTGGGACTTATGAATCTAGTGTTGTAATGACTCTAAACTTGCTATGTTTCAGAATTAATAAATTGTTGGCCCAAAGACATTCCGTTGTATATGAATTATATACTGGTATCAGAGTTATTTCGCAAGAGTTAGTATGTAGTAAGTATCAGCCAAAGGGTTGATAACTGCTGTAGTCACGCCCTTTCCTAGGCTAAAAGGGTAGTCTGGGACGGGGTGTGACATGTAAAATGAAGCAGAGGTCGAGAGTGAACATACAAGAACAAGTATGTTGCAATCAAAACCAAAACATGCAAGAAAATTCAAACTAATGCTTACAAAAAAAAAAAATAAAAAAAAAATACATGATCCTCATTATCGGTTGGGAAAGGAAAAGAAACAAACTTTTTACCTCCTCCCCTAACAAACTCCAATCAACATCATTCAACCCCTACCAAACTCCAAACGAGAACCTCCATCGCCCACCATGCATAATCGAACAAAGTGGCAAAGAGTATCCTTCGTTTGGAGCGACAGGGGGAAGAAGGAAGGGAAGCATTTGGAATGGCAAAGAGAAAGAGGAAGTTAGACGAAACGAGTTCAAATCTAGAGAAACATAATAACAAGGCTTTGGGACATAGATCCTAACAACACAACAATGAATGAATCTGCCTGATTCGCAGAATTTAAATGCTGATGATTTTTAAGAGATGAACATATAAGCAAAAAAAAAAAAAAAAAGAAACTATATACTGGTGTGGTACTCTCACCACACACATTTTGATGCTTAAAAACATGCATTTGAAGTACCAAACAAACATAAATCTATAGATCTGTGAAGGGTTATACAAAAGAGAGAGATGAAAAAAAGAGACCAAGAATCAACAAAGATGAGAGAGACGAAAGGAACGACAAACCTAATCTAATATGTGGAATTGACAGAGATGAAGGAGACAAGAAAGCTCTTAGGGGTGGAATCAATGAATGAGAGAGTCGGAAGAGAGTGACAAGAGAGACACTTTGATTCCTAGGTGGGGAACAGTAAATATTGTTTGCTAATTAGGGATATAATATTGGGCTGACGAGATAAATAACAAATTTTAAAGTTTCATTTGGAAAAATAGCAAAAAGTTTTCAAAATCGTAAAAATAGCAAAATGATTTTTAAAATAAAAAATACTAATTAGCAAATATCCAAATTACCCATGCACGCTAAACTTGATAAAGTCATACATCACAAACAAAATCAAATCCAAAAAAGCTAATTCAATGCAAATACACTATATTGTTATGCAAATATTGCATTACATTTAAATTAGACGTCCTTAAACACCCTTTGTTAGACAACAACCAAAATTACCACCAAAGTCTAAAATATTTCTTAATTTAATTGAAGTCAATCATATCACAAGAAAACCAGAACTTTAACAAAAACCTACAAAAAAAAAGTCACTGATAATCACCTAAACACTGCCGACCGATTCCTCTTACGACCACACAGCAGTAGTAAAGATGGTGTCTAGTAAATAATGGTGGAAAAGAGATCTGAAGTGTGAGAGAGGAAATGAGAAAAAGAAAGTGAATGAGATAGGAAGATCCATGATACTTATCAAAGCTAACTTCCGCAACAACGGGGGTTTCAATAAAAATAACGACGAGAGGCGGTCGATGGCGTGTGGTAGACTGCAATCAAATGGAATGGCAGGGATGATGGTGTGAATAATAATAGTTTCTCTTTTCCATCTTAAATTCCAAATATGTCGAAATGTTCTCATATCTTTCATAAGATAATCTTTCCCAATAAATTCAATTTTTATTCTACAAATTTTAAAAATTAAAATAAATCTTTCAAAATTATGAAACTTACATTCAAAATCTCTAATTCAAAATTTTAAAAACTAGAATATTTTAATTTTATCTATTATAAATTTAATTTATTAGATCTTGGACATCTATTAAAGTCAAATTAAGTCAAATCTTGATTTTATCAAATCCACGCTTATTCCAAAAATAAATAAAAAAGACAAAATCCATAGTTAAATTTGAATTGATTGAAAATAATTATTTTTGAAAGGTTGAAGGTAAATCAGTTAAATAAATAATAATTATTTTTAATCTTCATAACTTACATTATAATTGCACTGTATGTAAAGGTAAATCAGTTAAATCTAATAACTTTATATTACTATTACACTATATTTGTAGTATATCAGCTCATTACCAAATTATATTGATATTAGTATAGTTTTGAGGAACACGCAATATAGTGTTATAATTAGGAATTAAGAAAAATGATGGTTAAAATCCTTATAACTTCCACTACAACTACACTATATGTGTGAATATATATCCCGTAAATCTCATAACTTCATACTAATATAATTTGCAATAATACATTATAAGAATACAAAGGAATACATTGGAAAAAGATGAAAACAAATAAATAACAATATGTATGAATAAATGAAAAAGATTTAGATAAACATTTAATCTTGTAATAAAAAGAAAAAAAAACTAGTTAGATAAAACTAAATCTGCAAAGAAAAGAGAAATACATATGAGATATTTGCGGAGAAAAATCAAGAGGGATTATTTGTTTAAATGGAAAAATATATTAATCAAATTCAAAGAATTATTCGAAGAGAGATATTTGGGGAGAAAAGGTAGGAATGATTATTCGTTTAAATGCAAAAATATATTTATTTTTTGTTTTTATTTAATCAAATTCTGACGAAAACTAATAACTCAATAGTTAATAATTATACTGTATATATAAATGTTAATAACTCAGTCTTTAACAATTATACTATGTACTACAGATCAGATTGAGGGCAAATGAGGAATTAGAAAAAGTCAGATCACATGTTCTATAACAAATTTGCTAAAATTCTTATTGATTTTCCATTTTTCCAATTGAAACCTACAATTCTGCTATATACTCCAATTCTTCTAATATTTGGAGCTTTAACTAAAAATAGTTGGAGCCTCAAACAAGGGGTGGACTATTATAGCTCACTCCCCCTAACTCAAATCTAGGCCCAAATAGACTTTAAACTTTTAGTTCCTCATATTTTAAATGGGCCAATTTAGTTCATCGATTTTCAAGAATGTGTGTCACCACATACCCAAGATGAGGCAAAGCTGCCGATGTCCTCGAAAAGGATTGATTTTAAAATAAAACAAATAGGAGTTGCTACCAATATTTTTTACAGTGTAATTAGACATCGAAGTAAAATAAACAATTCTTAATTAAAAAATAAAAAACGGTATGCGAAAACTAGAGTTGAATTCGGGAGTCATTTGTGTCTGCAGAAGGTGTTAGCATGCCACAACACCCATCTAAAAAATGGGGTTAAAATTCGAATCTTGAACCGAAAATATTCTTTAAAATTGTTCTTTTGGAAAAAAATTAAATAAATGTCTTATTTTACTCTTCATTACTCTAATATTTGGAGTAATGATCTCATAAAATAAGTGAAAGAATTTCTATCAATTTGACTATATTAGAATTGAGGAAAAATTCCTCATCTCAAGAATGTAAGAAATTATTATAATTTCTCAAAATCCGTCATAGGAACAACCTTTTAATAAAAGAATGTTTTTTAAAAAATAGTAATTAAATTCATTTCTTTTTGGATCAAATTTCGGACTTCCAAAGGGAATTCTAGGAAATCAGACTCCCAATTTTTTTTATTCCATTGTAGGAATTTTCTTAAGGTAAACAATGTTGAAAACAAGTTATTAGCGAACATTGATTAGGAACCCCTTTAAAATAATAGACTAATCTTTAAACGATTAAAAACATAAAAAGTGTAATTTTAATGAATTTTTTTAAGTAACTTAAAAAAGAGTTTTTTGAAATATTGTTAAAACTTAGAGAAATCTAAACTAGAAAGATTTTAAAACTTTGAGAAATTTTAATTAGAAATCAAATAAGACTTAATATGAACAACATATAAGCAAAACATAATTAAACAAAACATCATATCAAATTAAACAAACAACATACTAATATTTTAATAAAAATGTATTGTAAATTGATCTCAAACTCCTAAATAATTGACTTCTCACCTCAAGAATTTTAGAAAATCCGACTCCCAAATTATCAAGATTCTTGTAATTTTAAGAAAAACATTATTGAAAACAAAGTTCTAAGAAAAACCAAATTAAAACATTTTTTTAAAACAAAACTCAAAATGATTAAATTTTAAAGATTTGAAAATAAGCTTAAAAGAACTGAAAATATTAGAGAAATATTATTATGAAAAGTAACTTCAACTTAGTAGATAAATTTACATTGCAAAAACATACAACTAATAATACATTTAAAACAACAAACAAGCAATAATATTTACAAGAATATTAAAATTTTAGTCAAATATATTGGAGGTCGATCTTAGACTCCCAAATAATCGACTTCATCACCTTTAGATCCTAGAAAATCGGACTCCAAAATATTTCTAGAATTATTGTCGAGTAATACTTTTTTGATGCAAAAACAAAATATTTATTGATTCAAAAGGAAATGCATGAACAAATATCGATGAATTAAAACGTAAAATGCATGAATAAAAATGACATTTAAAAACATTATCCAATGAGTTCCATGCCACAAATATTTCCAATATATATGTAAATGACTATGAATCCAAATTTTTTCATGAATTAAACATGCTTTACAAAATAAAAATTTAGATGACATCATAAGTGAAGGTAAATGAAAAACATCAACAAACATTTAAAAATATATCCAACAAAATATCAAAGGAGACTTACTATATAAGAGACGATGCTATGATTTTTCCTCTTATTTACAAATAAAGCAAGCTAAAAAAATTAAAATCGCTATGAAGCTTCAATTCCACGAGAAAAAATATATTGCGAATTTAGAAAAAATAAACAAAAAGTGCAAAAAAGGGGAAAAAAAAGGGAAACTGTAGAGAATACAGATTTCTTTTATAAAAAGAATAATAAGAATAAAGAGGTGAAGAAAAGTTAGATAAAGGAGAAATTTATGGAAGAAAAAGAATAGTGAGGGCGGAGATGAAAGAGTGGAAAAGAAAATGAAAAAAAAGAGTTTGGGAGAAAAAGTTTGAGAGAGAAGGGAGATCTAGGGGTTTTTTTTTTCTTTCCTCAAATGACCCATTAGCTACACGTTTATAGGAAACTCAAAAGGAAAAATTAGGAAATAGTGTAGTTTTTTAAACTATTTAGAAAAATATATATTTTTTTTAATTTAGTTTGTCAAGTCTTGGAAACTTGACAAAGGATGTCGAGTCTTCAAAATTCGACAAGTCTAAGTCGAATTTTGAAGACTCGACTTCCAATCAATTTTTTTTTTTCATTTTATTATTTTAATATTACACCTCTCTTTGTTATTATTTTTATCATCATCTTCTTAACTTACTCTAAAAATATCATATAAAATAATATCCCATTCATGTTTTCTTCCATAATTTAAAAATAATAAAGTGTAAATTAAAATATTCATATTAATACAACTATTATCTCATTTATATAAAAAAATTAAGAAAATCAATGTGTCCCACAAGATAGACGTCGTCTAAATTTCGAGCTGGTTGTTGTCGTCAACTTTGAACTTGAGGTTGCTCTGGGACCTCTGCAGGTGCTTCATAATATAGAATTCATTATGCTTTCCACGACCGCCGCTATGTCCATGCACGTATGAAGACGATGGACCAACCTTTGAATCATAATATCCTGAACCAAATGTTGGCATCATCATCATCAGACTAACATAATTAGTTTGGCTCTACGTTTGTATCATGGGGGCAATTTTTCCACATTGTGGGCAACCTCATCGAATTCATCTTCTTCTTCTCGAACAACTCCTTTACGCTAGGAGCTGGTGGAGGAAAATAGGTATATCATACATATAATGTATCTCCTCCATATAGCTCTGGTTGCCACTACATATAGCAAGAACCTAGTTCGGATCATTCGCAGTATCACAGAGTTTATTGTTATTCGATCTCTGTGAATTATAAAACAATTAGATAATATTTACAATAAATTTATATTAAAAATAATTAGATAATATTCATTTATTTACCAGATGACCCACAACTTCTCTCGGACAAATAACGTAGTGCCTTGTGATATTATTATACCAGTTGATGTAGTTTTGAGTGACCTCCTTGTCAAACTGCTCAATGAAATCCCCATTGCAATAAACATTGCACATAGTGCTATCGTACTACCAAATGTGTAACTTTTTCCGATCAATCTCCAGTTCTTAAGTCAATGGGTTCAGTATTACAAGGCGATGGGATATCTTGGTGAAAACTGAATTGTGTCATCACTCTATCAAGAAGATGTCACTCACCAATGTGAAAATATATGAGTGGACTTATCGTCCACCATATATCTTGACCATTTGTACAAAAATTGGGCAAAGTGTGCATAACAAGTTCGTAAGGCTCCCAAATAATCTGAGACACAAAATATTATATTGAAAAACATTAAAGACAAATACTAAAATAATCAATTTGGTTCAGTATTAATGTACTTGATCAGGTTGAAGCAGATCAAACATGTATCTATACTGGCTGGCTACATGTGTGGTTGTCCTAGTCACACAAAATTTATCTCTCCACCTAAATTTTAAAATTGATAATTTAGATTATGAATTAACTAGATCAATCATATAAAATTAAATTGAATTAAAATCATATCGAGAACCGTAGGCTCGTCCAACTAACTGAGCATCAACATGTTGTAGCTGTGACGTCATTGTTGGAAATCGCTCTGAAACCCATAGTTGTAAAAGTATCAGAGGCCCAACTATCTCGCAAACTTTAGGTTTGGTTGATTTGCACAGTTGTCTATAAAACCATGCCAAACATGCTCCACCCCAAGAATACAGTCCCACATCATAAAGGTTAGCTAACAATGGCAGGAACATCAAGTGAACAAAATGACTTGATTTGTCAGAAAAAAAACTTTCATCCATCATTTTCAGTATATATGCTCGTGCATATCTCATGACGATTTCCTCGTCTGTATCATCGACGAGCTCACGAAATTGTGTCCCTAACCATATTAAACTTAACTTCAATCCTTTAATTTTGTCAGCAGATGGGGCCACACCAAGGTATAACTGACAGATTTGTAATCAATCATCATACATCACTTTAGAGACTGACTCACAGTCAACAGGTAGCCTGAACAACACTTCTACGTCCATAGAGTGATAGTGCACTCTTCAATGGACATATGAAATATATACGTCTCAGGCCTCCATCTCTCGACCAATGCTGTGATGAGATGCCAATCTAACTAAATGAATCTCAATTTGGCAACCCCATAAAATCCAAATGTACGAAGTAGTTGTAGTATTCGAGGGTAGAGCGGGATAATGTGCTAAACTGAAGGAACTCTTATTCAAGAGTACCTACGAGTAAAAGCGGATCTTTTCCAATTCATTGTGACAGAATTACCACATATACATTCAAACATACTAATATGTATTCATAATGCTAAAGAGATCAAGAGGTCATACTAGATGAAGATTTCTTCTTCACAACGAGCCTAAAACCCAACCGTCTACTTTGAACAATCACCACTCGAACAGAATGAAATGAATATGACACCACCATTCAGAGCCCTCAATATTCTTGGAGTGAGAATCCAAAGTGTGGGCTTTGTTCGAATTTGGTAGAGGGAAAAAGGAAGAGATACCGTACTCAACGAGCAAACAAGTGGGAGATGAGGTCGTCTATTGCATAGACAAGATGCTTGATCGTTTAGGTAAAGTATACGATCGTGTAGGAAAAAGTAAGCGATCGTCTAAACGATCATGTAGGAAAGGGTAAGCGATTGTCTAAACAATCTTGTAGGAAAAGGGTGAGCGATCATCTCAACGACCGTGTAGGAAAAAAACTAAGCAATCGTCTATATAATCGTTTAGTAAATATCAGGAGCTAAACGATTGCTTAAGAAAAGGTAAATGATCGTTTAGTTAATAGCACGCGAAGGTATAATCGGTAAGCGATCGCTTAGCAATATCGTATATGTAAGCGATTGTGCAGGCACTATCGTATAGGCACTGATTTTCTAAGCGATGACACTCTCTTTAACGCAATGTCCGCGTATCTTATGCTTAACACACCGTCAGCTATTTATGCATCTCAAAGTGATCTTTCAATACACTCATCCATTATTAGAACAGAAGAGACGCCGTCCCATTTCCTTTATAGCCGTCCAATGAATGTGATCTCATCATATTCATAACATATAAATTAATATCATATATTAATTATAATATTTTCATCTACTAGATATAAATCATATTTATATCCAATTTCCTCCAAATTAATGTATCTCATATATAAAGTTAATCATATCATATTTAATTAACTCGTTCAATTATATCATATATAATCGAACTCCTTCTTGTTAATTTGAAGATTTCAAATTGACCCAAAAACTGACTCTCAACTTGTATCCAAGCTACCAAGGGGACCTTATGGACATATAGCTCGAAGCTCCAATGGTACGTGAATAGCTGACTAAACTCTTTAGTCATGATATCCACCATCCGTTAACTGTCAAGCATTCCATTAAAGACCGACAATTGAACTCTTCTTGCCATAGATATATTTCAATGTCCATTGGATATAACCAATCATCAGTACGATGACCCTTCATATATTCTCGTAATTACAGTAGGCTAATTTACCGTTTTGCCCCTGTAATTATATCTTCCTCCTTAAGTACCACTGATCCCTCTAATGAACAATACAACATAGTCCTACTATGTGTGAACACCTCTCAGACCATGAGAAGGTGCATGACGCCACATCGTTCAAGCCCTGGGATCAGCCCTTAAGAGAGCAATCTATCTACTTACTCCTACTTTGGGGAAGGAGTGAACTCCATCTTGTGAAACTAAGTTCCCAGCTCCCAAATCAGACAAATCTCCAAAATGGTAGGTTTGAGTCAGCGCTCTGGCCACTTGCACTCATGCAAATCAAAGGACTGACCTTAATGGCAGGAGTTCCCAACTCACTCAGGATTGAGGTCATGTTACCTACAGTCATCCTAGTGAAGTGAAGTCTCAGTCATGAACAGAGTTATATGACAAGACATTAACACTTTGAGGTCAGGTCTTATGCAAACACTTTGTATAAGACGCCCCCGCTCGCATGTCCACTACACGAATGATCAGAATCAGACCATATGTGACAAGTCACACATTTGTAACAATTCCATAAAGTAGGCCACGTTTGTAGTGTTACCAGGATAAGGTTTCCTTCCTATATCCATATACTATAGACTATTTTGGTTGTCACTTAAGACATGATCCACTTGTATGTCACTACATACATGCTTAAGTTACATAAAGACAATAAGGGATATTAAGTTTATTAGTTTGTGGTAAAATAAAAAACATCTAAATGTGCAAAGTCAAGAGGTGAAGTAAATATCATATATATTATACATCACAAGTGTTCGTACAAAGTTGTTTACAAACTGCAGAACATGAGACTTTAGGGCACAAACCCCAACAATCTCTCACTTGTCTTAAAGCGAAGTGAGGAGTACAAGTAACAGGTATAAAACAATAAATGAGGGCATAAAAACCCAGTGCAACAAAATCTCCCACTTGCCCTAGTCCAGCCGCGGGTGGTCCCGTAGACCCATGCTCTGACGATGACCCTCAAACACTGTAGCTGTGAGAGCCTTCGTAAATGAATCAACAACGTTTTTCTCCAAGGCAATCTTCATGATGATCACGTCTCCTCGATGTACTACCTCGCAGATCAGATGATACTTCCGCTCTATGTGTTTGTCGCGCCTATGACTTTTGGGCTCCTTGGAGATAGCCATAGCACCACTATTGTCACAATAGAGGGTGATGGGCATAGACATATCTGGAACAACTTTCAGCTCGGTCAAGAACTTTATGATTCAGATAGCCTCTTTAGCAACTTCACAAGCCGTTACATACTCGGCCTCCATCGTGGAGTCAGCGATGCACCCCTGCTTAATGCTTCGCCACACTACAGCTCCTCCATTAAGAGTAAATATTGACCCTGAAGTGGACTTTTGAGAGTCCCTATCAGTTTAAAGTCAGAATCCGTGTATCCAGTAAGGATCAAATCCTTAGACCCATACACGAGCATGTAGTCCCTCGTTCTCCAAAGATACTTGAGGATGCTCTTAACTGTGGTCCAGTGACCTTGGCCTGGGTTAGACTGATACCTATTGACTATTCCCACAACATAGTAGATGTCTGGCCTAGTGCAGAGCATCACATACATTAAACTGCCAACGACAGATGTATATGAGACCTGTCTCATGTCCTCAACCTCTTGAGACGTCGTAGGACACATGTCCTTAGACAAAGTGACTCCATGCCTGAATGGTAGTAGGCCTTTTTTGGAGTTCTGCATCGAGTACTTGAGCAAGATTTTGTTAATATATGATGCCTGAGACAACGGTAATACTTTGTTCTTACAATTCCGAAAGATCCGTATACCCAGAACAAACTGAGCCTCTCCCAAATATTTCATTTGGAATTGGGTTGCTAGTCAGTTCTTATCTGTAGTCAGTAGACTTATATCATTCCCAATGAGTAGTATATTGTCTACATACAATACCAAGAAAGCTACTGAACTGTTGACTATTTTCTTGTAAACCCAAGGTTCAACAACGTTTTGGTCAAAGCCATATGATTTGATCGCAGCATTAAACTGAATATTCCAAGATCAAGACGCCTACTTCAGCCCATAAATGGACCGATTCAGTTTGCAAACTTTTTGCTCTTGACCTTGGGCAATGAATCCTTCCGGTTGCAACATGTAAATGGTCTCCTCAAGATTGCCATTCAGAAAAGCTGTCTTGACATCCATTTGCCAAATCTCATAATTATAATAAGTTGCAATGGACAGGAGGATGTGGATCGACTTTAACATGGCAACAGGTGAGAAAGTCTCTTCATAGTCGACTTCCTCCACCTGGGTATAACCTTTTGCCACAAGACGAGCCTTGACACCTTCCCAACACCCTGTTTGCGCTTATAGATCCAATTACAACCTATAGGTTTTACCCCATCAGGCTGATCTACAAGATCCCATACAGAGTTGAAGTACATCGACTCCATCTCGAGATTCATGGCTTTGACCCATTCATCCCAGTCAACATCCTCCATTTCCTTTTTATAGGACAACGAATCTTCAACGTCACCATCTGTCACCATAGCTAGAATTTTAGTGAAACCCATATAGTGATCAAGCGGGTTCGTAACCCTCCCACTGCATCGAGGTTCCCTCAACCCTTGAGGTGGAATCGACCTACCAGATGAACTATCATCAACAACTCTTGTTGATAAAACAGGTCATTCAACAATTCTTGTTGAAGTTTCAGTAGTTTCTTTGGAAAACTCATTTAACACGAATTTACTACATGAACTGTGCTCCCTGATATGATCCTCATCCAGGAAAGTAGCGTTCGTGGAAACAAACACCTTATTTTCGGACGGATCATAAAAATAACCTCCTCGTGTACCTTTGGGGTAGCCTACAAAGAGGCACAACCTCGACCGTGATTCCAACTTCTTGAGATTTGCCTCAAGCACATGTGCTGGGCAACCCCATATGCAGAAGTGACGTAAACTAGCTTTACGGCTGTTCCACAACTCCAGAGGTGTTCTTGCAACACTCTTAGAAGGAGCACAGTTGAGAATGTTTATTGAAGTCTCCACTGCGAAATCCCAAAACGAGTCCGGTAAGGAAGCGTAACTCACAATCGAATGTACCCTGTCCAACAAGGGTTTTTTTCTCCTCTCTACTACACCATATTGTTGAGATGTACCCAGTGCTGAGAGTTGGGAAACAATTCCATGTTCTAATAAATAGTCCTAGAACACATAATCCAAAAACTCTCCACCTCGATCTGATCAAAGTGTTTTTATTCGTTTATCCATAGCATTCTCAACTTTGGCCTTAAATAATTTGAACTTTTCAAAAGATTCATACTTTCGTTGTATCAGATAGACATACCCATATCTTGAGTAATCATCAGTAAAACTGATAAAGCACTCATAGCCTCCTCGAGCTCGTATATTCATAGGACCACAAAGGTAAAAATGTACTAATTCAATAGGCTTTTTGGCTCGATAACCTTTTCCAGTAAAAGATCTTTTAGTCATCTTACCTTCAAGGCAAGATTCACACACTGGTAAAGAATTTTCCTCTAACTCGCTTAAAAGGCCATTCTTCATCAATCTCTCAATCCTATTGAGATTGATGTGCCCTAATCGAAGGTGTCAAATTTGGGCATTTTCTTTTGGAGAAACTTGTTGGCATTTAGATTGAGTTACAACAGATTTAAACATCTCTATGTTATGGAGGGAACTTAAGGCTAAAGGTCTTAGCACATACAAGTTATTTCCCAGTTTAGCTAAACAAATTTCAACACCATCCTTATGAATAAACACTTTATTCAATTTAAAAGAAAGAGTGTAATTGTATTGTAACAAACACTTTACCAAAATAAGGTTCCTTTTTAGTTCAGGAACTATAAAGACATATTTTAATATAAGAAACCTATTATGTAAAGTTAACTAGATGTCTCCCACTACCACAGCTGAGATGACGTGCCTGTGCTACTTGCAACGTCATCTCACCAGCCTCCAACTGTCACTAGAATCTAATCCCGTGAAAAAAAGAACATATATGATTAGTGGCGCCAAAATCTACTATCCAACCAGAATCATCATTCTTCACTAAACAAGTTTCTAATACAAGTAAATCATATTTACCTTTGTTTGCCTTGGCATCCTTCTTTTCCTTCAGACAATGAGGACAATTCCTCTTCCAACGCCTGTCTTGGTTACAGTGGATACATTTTCCTTTTTCAACCAGTTGTGGACACTTCTTCTAGACGACTAGTAGGCGTATTCCCTTTCCCTTTACCACCCTTCTTGTTCTTCCCCTTTCTAGAGTTAGAAGTTGAAGGTACAGACTTTGTTCCTGAGATAGAACTTCGATAGAACCTTTTAGAGGACGAGACGATATTTTCCTTACCTACCTTTTTCTCCTTACTTTTCAGCAAGGATTGGTAGTCTGCAACTCGTTAAGGAGAGTGGTAAGGAGGTAGTTCACTTTGTTAAGAATTGTATTGCTAACAAAGTGGAGGAAGCTCTCTGGCAATGAATGATGGATAATGCTGACCTGACTGCCCTCATCGACTTTAGACCCATTCATCTTCACCATGTTAAAGTGGACCATCATATTCAGCACGTGTTCATGAACAGAGGTGCCTTCCTCCATTTTGGAGCTGAAGATGTGAGCCTCATGCTTGAGTTGCTCAGACGGTTGTCCGAACATTCCCCGTAAGGACTCCTTGATCTCATGAGCTAAGACCATGGACTCGTGTTTCTTGGCCAACACGTCACTAAGACTGGCCAGAATATAGGCTCGGGCCTTCTTATTTGCCCGTGTCCAATGCTCATATGCCACTCGAACATTTCGAGTAGCGTCCTGAGGTGGAATAGGAGGATATTCCTCTGTAAGGACAAACTTCAGATCCTCGATGATGAGTATCATCGTGAGCATATGTTTCCAACTTGAATAGTTTTGACCATTCAGTTTTTCAACGCTAAGTAAATTGATAGTGGCTGAAGCCAAAAACAAAAACCGTTGCTGAAAAAAATGAATAATCTTTTATAAGACTTTACAAAAAAAAAACACACACACACATTTTTTAACCAACTAGTTTTAGCAAAACAGATTCCAAGTACCCTAAGTGAAAAGACTTCTATTTTGCAATGATCCCCCAGCGAGGTAGGACAAACGTCACAGGTGGGGTGATCAAATGTCCCTTCACTGTGATGAGACATTCTCAACCATTAGGTAGAACCAACTCTTGGAACTAAACCTAATAGCCACCATTTGTTCGGTCCAAAATAGTTAACCCTTAACAATCCTGCGTAAGTGTAACCCCTCGTTTTCGGCCCCAAAGTCCTGCCCTAATGTGCCAACCATAGTGAAAAAGTAGATTAGGATAAAAGACTAAGTAACCTTTTCCTCTTACAGGAAATTAAATAAAGAAACGAGTAAAATAGCCATCCTATAGGGGAACACACCCAGGGTGCCACGAGGTGATGTGCAGAAACTTTATTCAATCCAACGAGGGAGACCGAGGGATATGCTGTCGCACTTCATGCTCCCACTTACTATGAACACTCTCTCCATCCACCTTGATATTGACCTACTCAAACACCATCCATTAGGGGGACATGCCAAAGGTGCCTCGAGGCCGAGGGTAGATCTCATGTTGTAGACTATGAGGGAGAAACGCGAGAAGTGAAAATGAAGCATCAAATGTCCTAAGTACCTCCCACTAAATGTTCTACCTAGGGGTTTATTAACCTAGACTATCCGGCTATTGATAATGATCTAAGTCATTTATTAAGTTTGTTTAAAAACAACTTTTGTCTTTGAAATAAAAAAAAAAAAATCCAAGTAGTCACATTAAACTCTTTAATAGACTGGCCTTAATTTGCATGCATGCATCAAATCTATCTAAATTACCTTTCCAGGTAGGTTCCCAGGTAGGGGTGTTCCGTTACCATCATCTTAAATACCCCAGTCTAGACAGAACCTGCTTTAGACAAAAGGTCTATTATAGATAGACTTGCTACATATTAATCTTTTACTAATTCTTTTAGTTCTAGTTTCATTTTATAACCATTTATAAAATAAACAACTAAAACACTCGTGCCACATAACGAAGTATTTATAATGCTTATAAATATAACGTTAAATAAATAAAGCATACATAAATATAATCCTTATATTATATGATGCATGAGTATGCACTTATATAAATTAAATCATGCTTCACTAAATCATAACACTTATAATAAAGAGAATATGCATGACTTAAGGTGGGATTTTATCTATATATGCATACCATATGACAAATATATATAGCACATGTATAAAACTAGGATTAATGGATCGGGATGAACCAAAACAAAACCGGAATGAGAAAACAAACCAGTTCACAACCGAACCGGGTCTTGAACCACTAGGTGAAGCTCCCATCGTATAATAAACGCCTCTAGGTAAACGATCGTGTAGTGCACACTAGACGATAGCGTAAAAGCTAAACGATCGCATAGACAACAATGAGGCCGTGAAGCCTGATCGTCTAGACGATCGCTTAGTACACAAAAGGTAAACGATTTACCATGCAATTACTCCGCGATCGTATAGTCAGTAACTAAGCGATGAGGTTTTTCGAGCTATATGATCGTTTAGTGCGTGCACACGTTAAACGACAATTAAGCATCTGATACTCAACGATCGTCTACCTCATCGTCTACACAACTCGACCAACATTTAATCGTCTTCTTCCATGAAAAACAACAACCCTTGCTCCGACTTCATCAAGAACGACTCAAGACCCAAAATAACTTTGAATTTACAGACTCGAAAGCAATTAATTGTGCCCAAAAACACAGGGACCTTAACAATTAACTAGAGAATTCAACAAACCGAGATTACTTCCCAGAAATTTCCATTAATCCACATATCCACAAACGAATTAACAACTAAAACAGAGAGTAGACATGCTACACCCACCGTGAATGTAAATTCAATTCTTTTGCAGCAATGAATTGGAATATCAGAAACCGAGTGCTATGATACCAATTGAAGGAACTCTTATTCAAGAGTACCTATGAGCAAAAGTGGATCTTTTCCAATTCATTGTGACAAAATTACCATATATACATTCAAACATACTAATATGCATTCATAATGCTAAAGAGATCAAGAGATCGTACCAGATTAAGATTTCTTCTTCACAGCAAGCCTAAAACCCAACCGTCTACCTCGAACAATCACCACTCGAACGGAAGAAAATGGATATGATACCACCACTCAAAGCTCTCAGTATTCTTGGAGTGAGAATCCAAAGTGTGGGCTTTTTCGGATTTGGTAGAGTGAAGAAGGAAGAGAGACCGTACTCAACGATAAAACAAGTGGGAGATGAGGTCGTCTATCGCATAGACAAGATGCTTGATTGTTTAGGTGAAGTATACGATCATGTAGGAAAAAGTAAGCGATCATCTAAACGATCGTGTATGAAAGGGTAAGCGATCGTCTAAACAATCGTGTAGGAAAAGGATAAGCAATCATCTAAATGACCGTGTAGGAAAAAAAACTAAGCGATCGTCTATACGATCGTTTAGTAAATATTGGAAACTAAACGATCACTTAGGAAAAGGTAAACGATCATTTAGTTAATATCGCGCGAAGGTGTAATCGGTAAACGATCGCTTAGCAATATCGTATATGTAAGCGATCGTGCAGGCACTATCATTTAGGCACTAATTTTCTAAGCGATGACACTTTTTTTAACACAATGTCCGCGCATCTCATGCTTAACACACCGTCAGCTATTTATGCATCTCAAAGTGATCTTTCAATACACTTATCCGTTATTAAAACAGAAGAGACGTCGTCTCATTCCTTTATAACTATCCAATGAATGTGATCTCATCATATTCATAACATATAAATTAATATCATATATTAATTATAATATTTTCCTCTACTAGATATAAATCATATTTATATCCAATTTCCTCCAAATTAATGTATCTCATACATAAAGTTAATTATATCATATTTAATTAACTCGTTCAATTATATCATATATAATTGAACTCCCTCTTGTCAATTTGAACATTTCAAATTGACCTAAAAACTGACTCTCAACTTGTATCCAAGCTACCAAGGGGACCTTATGGACCTATGGCTCGAAGCTCCAACGGTACGTGAATAGTTAACTAAACTCTTTAGTCATGATATCCACCATCCGTTAGCTGCCAGGAATTCCACTAAAGACTAATAGTTGAACTCTTTTTGCCATAGATATATTTCTATGTTCATTGGATATAACCAATCATCAGTACGATGACCCTTCACAGATGCTTGTAATTACAGTAGGCCAATTTACCGTTTTGTCCCTGTAATTACATCTTCCTCCTTAAATACCACTGATCCCTCTAATGAACAATACAACATAGTCCTACTATGTGTGAACATCTCTCGGGCCATGAGATAGTGCATGGAATCACATCGTTCAATCCCCGGGATGAGCCCTTAAGAGAGCAATCTATCTACTTACCCCTATTTTGGGGAAGAAGTGAACTCCATCTTGTGAAGCTGAGTTCCCAGTTCCCAAATCAGAGGAATCTCCAAAATAGTAGGTTTGAGTCGACGCTTTGGCCACTCGTACCCATGCAAATCAAAGGACTGCCTCAATAGCAAAAGTTCTCAACTCA
This sequence comes from Benincasa hispida, assembly GCF_027475165.1. NCBI lineage: Eukaryota > Viridiplantae > Streptophyta > Magnoliopsida > Cucurbitales > Cucurbitaceae > Benincasa > Benincasa hispida. Next base: position 69,631,584 of record NC_143479.1, on the reverse strand, counting down.
CTCAGGATTGAAGTCATGTTACCTATGGTCATCCTAGTGAAGTAAAGTCTCAGTCATGAACGGAGTTATATGATAAGACATTAACACTTCGAGGTCAGGTCTTATACAAACTCTTTGTATAAGACGCCCCCGCTCGCATGTCCACTACACGAATGATCAGGATTAGACCATCTGTGACAAGTCACAACATTTGTAACAATTCCACAAAGCGGGCCGCGTCCGTAGTGTTATCATGATAAGGTTTCCCTCATATATCCATGTACTATAGACTATTTTGGTTGTCACTTAAGACATGATCCACTTGTATGTCACTATATACATGCTTAAGTTATATAAAGACAACCAGGGATATTAAGTTTATTGGTTTGTGGTAAAATAAAAAATCATCTAAATGTGCAAAGTCAAGAGGTGGAGTAAATATCATATATATCATCTCAAGTGTTCGTACAAAGTTGTGCCCTAGTATGAAGAACTTCCTCTCGATGTCTGCAAGATATTTCGCCAGTGTTACGATCTTTCCATACAGCGGTTGATCGATGAATGGATTGGTCAAACAAAACACAAGGATCAATAGGTCCTGGATTTAAATCCATGATCTAAAAGAAAAAAAAATCTTTATTTCTCAATTAAATAATGTACAACTTAATTAAGAAAATAATGTATAACTTTATAAATTATAATAAAAAAAATTAAATATACAATAAAAGTATCATCCCCACTTAATTAAATATACATGAAAAAAGAATTATTTATTTCTCAGTCCCTAACTGTCTGGAGCCTATCTTAGTAATAAAAGACACTTCTTTCGATTATGACTTAACTGATTACAAAACCCGCATCGTTGTCGAGTGATTGGTTCTGTCCAATCCATCTCTTTATGGTAACATGAACTCTTTGGTTTACTAGGTTTTCTCAACAACGATGGATCAACATGTAAGACGGGCATATCAGGGTGCATGATCCAGTAATCTTCATGCGGTATATGTTGAAATTGAGGAGAGTAACATTCAGCATATGTTGACAATTTATAGTAGTCCTCAATAAAATCTTCGTAGTTCATGGAATGCCAAATGCTTGCCACTTGTTACATGAACAGTACCGCTCAGACCCGTTTAGCCTCAATATTTGAACCTTTCCTCCTTTAGCATTGAGACTGTGACGTCCGGTCTTCACATGAAACACACCTTTATATCAATTGTATGACTGTACTTCATGTTTACTAGATCTTGTAGCCCATTTATTAATTTTTTTTATGTGCGTACCTGAATTTTTACTCTACTTAGGATTATAAACCAGGTGTATTTATCTTGATGCTCCAAAGCAGCTCTTATTTCTTCTCTTCTTTTCTCGAAATAATTTACGCACTTGAAGAATATTATTTGAGCAAGAGAATTTATCGGCAAAATTCGAGCTCCTTTGAGGATGCCATTTATGCACTCTGATAGGTTTGTCGTCATCCATCCGTATCTGAACCCATCATCATGTGCTTGAGTCCATTGCTCTATATCAATGTTGTCAAAAAAACTCAGACAGCTTCGGTTTATTCCTTTGATGTCTTCAATGACTTTATTAAACTTTCGAAAATTGACACCCGACACGATAAACATAATTTTTTAGTATAATAAATTTGTATTTTTTGCTAAAGTTGCTGATGATATGTCGTAAGTTGACGGTATGTCGTAAGTAGAAACAATGGTGACATTTTGGTCCCCATCCAACCATTTGCTGGATTATTCACTACTACGATGATGCCATCATGTTGATATGAAATTAAACACATCTCTTTGTGTGTTACAATTTATCTCAAGTGTTTTAGGAATCATCCCCATGAGTCTGCAGACTCTTTATCTGCAACGACAAATGCAAGTGGAAGAAGATGCTCGTTCGAATCAACTGATGTAGCAATCAGTAATTTTCCTCGATATTTGCCATACACGTGGGTACCATCTATCTGAATTATCGGTCGACATTTATTAAAAGCTTCTATACAAGGACCAAATACCCAAAATACAGAAGTTAGGATAGCATGATCTTCAGTAAGCGATTTTTTCACTCTCCACACTACACGTGTTTCGAGATTGGTCTGCTTAACCATATACAGCCACCTGGGTAACAATTTGTATGACTCATCCCAGTCACCGAATACTTTAGCCAACACTTTTCTTTTTCCCTCTCACACTCTATGGTAAGGAGCATGATATCCAAATTTTGAGTTTATGTCGGACTGCAGTTGTGCCACGCTGATAGATGGTTTTTCTCTTACGGCATCACAAAACTCTAGTGCAATCATTGATGAATTCAACTGCACATGACTTTTACTTAGTTTTGAATAAAAACATGTATGTCGCTCAACATACTTACTGATCTCAAACAAGCCATGCAATTTTTTCTTTATTGCACGAAGTCTCTATTTGCAACCTTCTTCCCACTTCTTACACTGAATTGCCCAAATTGTCGGTGTCGATTCCACAACCTCATATGGTGCGTGACATTTAATAGTAAAACATTTGATCGTGTGTTGTAGCATTTCTTTGTCTTGATAAATCATCCCCTTATATAATTGGGTATTGTCAACATCTACAGAGGCTATAATTGGATTGTGTTCTCGAATGCTATCTAGTACATTCATATCCAAATCGTTTAATGTATCTGAAGGTAACTCATGTTCACGACTATCAAAATTCAACTCTTCAAATTCATCATCCATTTCCATTTTGAAATCTTTGTACTGATTATTAGCCGCCATATCTTCATTATCACATGGCGATGCAACTGACTTCAGATCAAGATCAATACATTGAGTTGGATCTTCAAACTGACTAAAGGGTGCATTCAAGTTTATATCCAACCCTATCCTACTTACATTTACATACAAATGCACTAAATTCAGGAGTGACATCGCGATTGAGAATATCAAGTTCATAGTTGTTCATTCGGAATAGGAAATGGCATAAACCTTATTGATCCAGATGTTCTGGATTAGGATATCTATATATTATTTCTAACTAATTTGTTCTCATATCTACACTAAGTGACATCCCAACATTTCAATGAATTGTTCAAATACAATTCCAATTATTCACATTTATGCTAAAACTCCCACTCGATGGTTGGTCATAATCAAGTCCATCAATACCATCAATCATATTATCATTTGTAAACAACATAATTTTCAAACATTTGTCCGCCATTTTCTAAAAAAAAATGAAACAAACAATACAATACTAATTGTTTGACTCATTATCAAACTTAAACAAAAACAAAAGATGATAAAAAAATTCAAATATCATAAGAAATATATTAAAAAAGTTACAATAAAAATTACAATAAGGTATTAAACTAAACTAAACTTTTTAAACTATTTTTTGAAAGTTAATACTAAAGTTTTGCTATTTTTTCAAATTTAATACTAAAATCACAACAAAGTTAATACTAAACTAATCTATTTTTTCAAAGGTAATAAAGTTAATACTAAACTAAACATTTTAAACTAATTTTTCAAAGTTAATACTAAAAAAAATAAATTATTATAAGAAATATATTAAAAAATCGCAATAATTTTGTATTAAACTAAAAATACTAAAGTTTTTAAACTATAAACATCAACTTTTTAAACATAACAATATATTAAACTTTTTAAAACTATTTTTTCAAATTTAATACTAAAAGAATCTAATATCATAAGAAATATATTAAAAAAAAACACAATAATTTTGTATTAAACTAATAATACTAAAGTTTTTAAACTAAAAACATCAATTTTTTAAACATAACAATAAACTAAACTTTTAAAACTAATTTTTTAAAGTTAATACTAAAAAAATCAAATATTATTAGAAATATATTAAAAAATCACAATAATTTTGTATTAAACTAAAAATACTAAAATTTTTAAACTATAAACATCAACTTTTTGAACATAACAATAAACTAAACTTTTTTAAACTAGTTTTTCAAATTTAATACTAAAAGAATCAAATATCATAAGAAATATATTAAAAAAATTACAATAATTTTGTACTAAACTAATAATACTAAAGTTTTTAAACTATAAACATAAATTTTTTAGAGATAACAATAAACTAAACTTTTTAAAACTATATTTTCAATTTCAATACTAAAAGAATAAAAAAAATCACAATAATTTTGAATTAAACTTATAATACTAAAGTTTTTAAACTACAACATTTTAAACATAACAATAAACTAAAATTTTTAAACTATAAACGTCACACTTAAATAAAAACAAACAATAAAGTATTAACTTTTTTTTTATTTAAAACAAACAAAATACTAAACTTGTTAACTAAAAGACAATACTATAATATAAAATATCATATACAAACGACAAATAAACGAAATTACTTCTTGATCTTCAATTAAAAAATAATATTAAAAAAAATTAACATTAACATTAATATGGTAGACTAACATAAACATGATATATCTAAAATAGTATTAAATTCAGTGTAATATAGATATATAACTAATATTAAAAATTATTAACATCAATATAAGAAATAAAAGTGATAGATTTAGCATAAACAAATATTAAAAACAAAAAACTACTAATAAATAAAAATTAAAGTTCAACTCACAAATTCGACCATAGTTCTTTGTTTCCTTCCAAGTGACCATGTTCATTTTTTTTTTGGTATTTATCCAATAACAACTACAAAAAATAAAATAATATTAGAATCTATAACTTATATAAAAAAAAAATAGTAATTTAGTTGATCAAACATATACTTTTTTTAATCTTTGTTTTCCGAACAACAATAAAAACTATAAAAAAATAATAATATAAGAATAAAAACAAAATTTATAATTATTCTTAAAAAATAGAAATCTAGTAGAGTAAATTAACAAACCAGTATAATTTGTGATGAAAAGTGTAGAGACAATTTGTATGAAACAGAAGAATGTGAAATAAAAATGGAAAATAAAAATGGAGAGGAAATGGTTTCTGATGGAACGAATAAGAGGGAGAGGTAAAATGGGAGGAGAGAGTTTCTAATTCACAAAGAAGAGAGGTAAAATGGGATCTGAAAGTGTGTTTAAAAAGGCAAAGGAGAAAACTAGCTGGTGCAACTTTTGATCGCCCATGTAGTGCCAACGAGAGGACTTGACCATGCAGAAGATGCAAAAAAGGCAGAGGCATGGGAAAGGCAAGGAATCTTGGCAGATGACTTTGTCGAGTGTTGAACTTTCGACCTAAAGAGGTCGAATGTTGAACACTCGACAAACATGTAGAATATATGTCGAATGTTGAACACTCGATAAGCTCCATTGTCAAGCCTTCAACCTTCAATAACCTGCAAAACAACCATAAATCCCTAAATAGTTTGAAAACCACCATATTTTCCTAATTAATTTTCAAATTTACAATATTTCAATAAAACATTCAAACTCAAACCCTCTCCATTCGGAAAGAATCAATCAAATCAAATTTAAGAAGAATAAAATAAAATAAAATAATCAAATATTTTGTGATTGATTTGAAAGATTTCATGTGATTGATTTTATAAATTTTCCATGAATAAAAGATTTGACAATTCAAATTTTATTCTCCCTCCACAAAAAATATTTGAATATTATCTACTCAATTTTTTTTTTCATTTTTTGTTTATTTTATCTTAAAACTAGAAAATTCAAATTATGTAAATTTTTTTAAAAAATAAAGATGAAGAAATAAAATAGCAGACAAATTTAGTAGTCTACAGTTTGCCCCTTTCGCTCATCCTTGAAGAATTAGAAGGTGGATGAAGGTGTAGCTACTAATTTTAAAAGGTAGAATACTTCAAATATAAAAGGGTTGTCAAGGGCTAAAGATAAACAAACGCCTCATGAAAAAAAAAAGTTGGAGGCCAGAGATAAAACAAGCGTCATTGCAGCAATAAAGTGTCGAGGGACAGGAATAAAACAAGCATCATCACAACAATAGGGTATTCAAGGGCCAGGGATAAAATAAGCACCTCATGACAAAGAAAAAAAATGAGCTGGAAGCCAAGGATAAAACAAGCGCCTCATGACAAAGAATAAATGAACTGGAAGCCAGGGATAAAACAAGTATCATCGCAACAATAGGGTGATAAGGGCCAAGGATAAAACAAGTGCCTCATGGCAAAGAATAAATGAACTGGGTGTTGGAGGTAGCAAGCATACAACAGAAGAATTCGGGATCATTAAGCACTTCAATTCATTAATTTTAGCAACAATTTAAGCATGTTCATACAATATGAAGAGGGTTTCAGAAATAGCTTTGAAGAACTCCTTTGATCTTCAAATTCAGTTCCATTCTTTTATGCTATTAAATGTAGACCACCAGAAGATCTTTCCTACTACTCTCTACGACTTTAGATTGAATTGTTGGACTCAAAATGAGTTGAGATTAGGGAAGAATTTTAGAGGAGAACAACTGGGTTTTCAACCTTGAAGAACTCTTCTTCAAGCTTTTGATTTCAGAAATCACAGATTTGCATGCCTACCCTTAGCTGAAGCAACAAGGTTTTTATCCAATCACAATGCATACTAAGAAGATACCACCTACTTGGTGATTAAAGAGGAATTAGATGAGTAATCTGGGTGGGTTTTTCCATAATGTTGATTTTACGAAATCAAAATCAATTTTCTGTAATTTTGGAAAAAATAAAAAAACCAAATTGATTTTAAAAAAATTAATTGAATTTTCTTTAAAATTCAGATTTTAAATCTATTTTTGAAAATTACATTAAAACAAAAATGATTTTCTAAATTTGAATTTTCATAAAATCCAAATTTCAATTTTAAATTTAATTTGATTTAATTAATTAAACAATTTAATTAATTCTATTAATTTAATATCAAATATTAAATTAATCTAACATCAATTCCTCAATCATGAATCCTTATTCATGTAATTTGATATTTAAATCGAATTTAAATATCAACATAGTCTCCAATTTTGTTTAATTCAGTTTTTAAACGTGTAATTATATCGCATATAATTACTAATTCCTTTAATTTGAATTTGAACATTTCAAATTCACTCATCATGGTATTCTAAGGTTTAATCCATTTGTGAGCTAGTAGGGGGACATAATGAACCTATAGATCATGGGCTCCAATGAACCAAGATTAATCGACTAAACTCTTTAAACCGAATTAACCATCATTCGTTAACTATCGGGCCATTCCACTAAAGCCTAGTAGTTGCACTCCACTCACAGTAGATATATTGTGTTTACTTGATATAATCATGATTAATAAGTTAACTTTTCACAGGTTATTCGTAATAACGGCTGGGTCATTAGCTATTTTACCCTCGAGATTACCTTTTGTACCTTAAGTCCCATTGATCCTCTAATGAACAATTGATTTGAGATACAATCATCAAACCGAGTCCATTTTAGGCCAATGAGAGTGTGGGGCTCTTGTTCAAGACCCGGAGTCAACACTTAAGGGAACAACCTTTTTACTATCCTTAAAAGCAGGTAGGAGTGATTTCCATCTTGCACTCTATGTCCCTAACTATCTACCTAGTCTTACCTCTGAAATGGAAGGCATATTGAGCTGGCGCTGTTGAGCCAACCCTATGCCCTCAGCTATCTACTGTCTATTCCAACTACATAGCAAATATCCGACCTAGTACATACCATTGCATACATGAGGCTACCTACTGCAGATGCATAGGGAATTCGTCTCATCTCTTCAACTTCTTGAGGTGTCTTAGGATATTGTTCCTTAGAAAAAATAATTCCATGTCTGAAAGGTAATAAACCTTTCTTGGAATTCTGCATCAAACATCTGACAAGCATCTTATCAATATACGATGCTTGAGAAAAAGCTAGTGTTTTGTTTTTATGATCCCTAATGATCTGAATCCCTAGAACAAATTGCACTTCACCCAAATCTTTCATTTGGAACTGAGAAACTAGCCATTTCTTAATATCAGTCAGTAAACCTACATCATTCCCAATGAGTAGGATAACGTCTACATACAACACTAAGAAAGCTACTGAATTATTGATGATTTTCTTGTGGACATAAGTCATTAACATTTTGATCAAAACCATAATATTTGACTGCAATATTAAATCTTATATTCCAAGATCGAGATGCTTGTTTCAACCTATAAATGGACTGATTAAGCTTGCAAACTTTTTTCTCTTGACCTTGTTCAATGAACCCATTCGATTGATTCATGCAATGGTCTCATCAAGATTACTATTAAAAAAGGTAGTCTTGACAACCATTTGTCATATTTCATAGTCATAATATGTGACAATGGATGAGAGAATTTGGATAGATTTAAGCATGGCAACGAGGGAGAAAGTTTTTTCATAAGTCATTCCCTCAACCTGGTTATAACCATTTGTCACTAATCTAACCTTAAAGATTTGAACCTTACCATCTACATCTCTCTTTCTATTATAGATCCACTTGCAACCTATGGATTTTACTCCTGTAGATTGGTCTATAAGTGACTAGACAGAATTAAAGTACATGGATTCCATTTCCTGATTCATGGCTTTAATCCATTTATCTTTGTCCGCATTAACCATTCCTGTTTATAGGATAATGGAACCTCGGCATCATCATTTGGTATGATAACTTGAATTTCTGTTAAACCCAAATAATGAGCAGGTTGAGTTATAATCCTCCCGCTACGTCGAAGCTCCCTCAACTCTTGAGAAGGATGTGCTTAACTGGATGAAGCAACATTAACAACTCTTGTTGAAGTACTTGCTTCTTCAACAACCCTTATTGAAGATCCAGTAGTTTCGTTGGAAAGCTCATTTAATACTTTTTCACTTCTTGGTTTATGTTCTCTAATGTTGTCTTCCTCCAAAAAAGTAGCATTTATCGATACAAATACTTTATTCTCTTTTGTATCATAAAAGAGTCCACCTCACGTTTCCTTTGAGTAGCCTACAAAAAGGTATAAATTTGAACATGGTTCCAATTTCTTGGGTTAGCCACTAGCACATGGGTCGGACACCCCAAATTTTGAGATGTTGTAAACTACTTTTACGACCCCACCAGACCTAAAAACTTGTTTTAGAAACACTCTTTGATGGAACTTGGTTCAAAAGATAGGATGTAGTCTCCACTGCATAACCTCAGAATGAGTTAGGTAGAAAAGCATAACTCGTCATCAACCGAACCCTGTCTAACAGGATTATGTTTCTCCTTTCTGATACACCATTTGATTGATATGTACCAGGTGCTAAGAGTTGAGATATGATTCCATGTTCTATGCCATAGTTCTGGAATCCAATATTCTTATACTTTCCACCTTGATCAGATCGAAGTGATTTTACCTTTTTACCTAATAAATTCTCAACTTCAGCTTTGTACTGTATCAAACTTATGTTGCATTAGGTAAACATACCCTCATCTAGAATAATCATCTGTAAAAGTGATGAAATGCTCATACCCTCATCTTGCCTTAACATTCATCAGACCACAAAGGTCTGAATATACAAGTTCCAAGGGTTCTTTGGCTCTATAACCTTTTCTAGTAAAAGATCGGTGCGTCATTTTACCTTCTAGACAAGATTCACATACAGGCAATGATGTTATTTTGAGAAACTAATCATTTTGTGTTCCGTTCTTATATACACTCTTTATATAGGATACCTCAACTCACATGTCTTCACATGAACAATATGGATCATATTGTTTGTAACACTTACAACTCCTGTAACTATTATAAAGTGGGTCGTATCCACAATGTCACCAAGATAAAGCACCTAATCTCAACCATATATTGCAAACCTTTTAGGTCATTACTTGAACATAATCCAGTTGTATGTCTGCCATATACTGTTCAAGTTTCATTAAATGACCTTGGATCTTAGTTTATTGGATTGATTTAGTGCTATCAAAAGGTCAAATAAAATACTGCTTATTTTATAAATAAATAATTTATATTCACAAAATTAAAAACTATAAGGTGAACAAGATTTAAGAAACTAAATAAAAAAATTCCCACTTGTACTAAAATGAGTGAGAGTACAGTATATAATATAAAGTACAATACAATAAACAAGGCATCTGTTATACCCCAAAATCTCTCACTTGCCCTAGACAAGATGACACATATCCTATAGACCTAGACTCTCCAGGTGACCTTTAAAGACCTTAGCTGTGAGAGTCTTTGTAAAAGGATCAACAAGGTTGTGCTCCGAAGCAATTTTTGTGACGATCACATCGCCCCGTTGCATTATCTCCTTGATGAGATGATTCTTGTGCTCGATGTGTTTTCCTCGTTTGTGGCTTCAAGGTTCCTTGGAGTTTTCCACAACACCACTATTATCACAATATAAGGTGATGTGCATTGACATGTTTGGAACAACTTCCAAATTTGTCAAAAACTTCCTAAGTCATATAGCTTATTTAGAAACTTCACAAGCAGTTTCATACTCAACCACCATGGTAGAGTCAGTAATACAACCTTGCTTGATGCTACACCATACTTTAGCCCCCTTCCCCTCATTAAGAGTGAACACTGATCCTAATGTGGATTTCTTAGAATCCTTATCAGTCTGAAAATCAGAGTCAGTGTATCCTGTAAGGATTAAATCCTTAGATACATAAGCATATAGTTTCTTGTTCTCCTAAGATATTTGAAAATAGTTTTAATCGTCGTCTAATAATCAAGTCCTGGATTGGATTGATATCTTCTGACTCTTCCTATTCAATAGCACATATCTAGCCTAGTACACAACATGACATACGTTAGGCTACCTATTGCAGATGCATAGGAAATCCATCTCACCTTCTCAACTTCTCGAGGTGTCTTAGGACATTGCTCTTTAGATAACTTAATTCCATGTTTGAAAAGTAGTAAACCTTTCTTTAAATTTTGTATTGAATACCTGACAGGCATTTTGTCAATGAACGATGCTTGAGACAAGGTTAGTGTTTTGTTCTTACGATCCCTAATGATTTGGATCCTTAGAACAAACTATACTTCACTTAAATCTTTCATTTGGAATTGAGCAACTAGCCATTTCTTAATGTTTATCAGAAAACCTATATCATTCCCAATAAGTAGGATATCATCCATATACAACACTAAGAAAGCAACTGAATTGTTGATGATCTTCTTGTAAACACAAGGTTTATCACTATTCTGATCAAAACCATAAGATTTGACCGCACTGTCAAACCTTATATTACCAGATTAAGATGCTTGTTTCAACCCATAAATGGATTAATTAAGGTTGCAAACATTTCTCTTTTGACCTTGTTCAACGAATCCTTTTGGTTAATTTATGTAAACGGTTTCATTAAGATTACCATTCAAAAAGGTAGTTTTAACGTCCATCTATCATATTTCATAGTCATAATATGTAGCGATGGACAAGAGAACCCTAATATATTTAAACATGGCAATAAATGAGAAAGTTTCTTCATAGTCTACTTCCTCAACCTTGATATAGCCTTTTGCCATTAATCTAGCCTTAAGGGTGCACCTTATCATCTACACCTCTTTTTCTCTTGTAGATTCATTTGCAACCTATAATTTTTACCCCTTCAAGTTGACCTATAAGTGACCAGAAGGAATCGAATTATATAGACTCCATTTCTTGGTTCATGGCTTTAATCCATTCATCTTTGTCTATATCAATCGTTGCCTCCTTATAGGTCAATGGATCCTCGACGTCATCATTTGGTATGAAGATTTGAGTTTTTTTAAACCCAAATAACGTGCAGGTTAGGTTATAACTCTCTCACTACATTGAGGCTCCCCCTCAACTCTTGAAGAGGATATGTGTGACTCGATGAAGCAACATCAACAACTCTTGTTGAAATGCTTGGTTCTTCAGCAACCTTTGTTGAAGATTCAATATATACTTTTGAAAGCTCATTTAATACAATTTTACTTCTTGGTTTATACTCCCTAATGCAGTTTTTCTCTAAGACAGTAGTATTTATCAATACAAATACTTTACTCTCTTTCAGATCATAAATGAGACCTCCTCTCATTTCTTTTGAGTATCCTACAAAAAGACACAACTTTGAACGTGGTTCCAGTTTCTTTGGGTTATAGTGTTGGGGTTGATGCCCTAAATCTCGTAGGGTCCTATAGTTTAAACATTTGTATGAACAAAATATTTGGTGATTTATAATATGAGATATTTTATTCACATCAGATGAAATATGAGATATTTTAGTTGCATTAACCACAAACCAATAAACTAAGATCCCTGGTTATCATTGTAACTTAAGCATGTATATGGAGACATATAAGTGGATCGTGCTTTAAGTGATAATCTAAATGGTTTGTAGTATATGGATAAATGAGGGAAGCCTTATCCTGGTGACCCTATGAGTGTGGCTCGCTTTGTAGGTGTTACAAGTGCTGTAAAGTGCTATAAATGATCTGATCTTGACCATTTGTGTATTAGACATGCGAGCGGGGATGCTCTTATTGGAAGGTACCAATGTGCAGCACAAGAAAACAGGATCTATAAGCACTCTAATTCATTAATTTTGGCAGAAAAGAAAGCATGCTTCAACAGAAAAAATGGGTTTCATGACATATCTTAACTTCCTCTAAGCTTCGATTCAGCTGCAAATCTCCACAGGATTTTGTTGTGGACCACCCCAAGATCTTGCTGTGAGACTCAAAATAAGTTGAAATTAAGGGAATTTGGAGAAGCTCACAACAACAACCATGGAGAAGAACACCGTTCTTCTCACCAATTTTTCTCAAAAAAAATTTCGGTTGCTCTTTTCCAAAACACTCCAAAATCTTCTATATATTGCAGACATTCATGCAAAAAAGTTTGCTGCATGAGATGCACCTCATGCTTGGAGTTAATGAAGAGTTAAAGTGGGTTGTTGGTGACCTAGTTCATGGAGTAAATGGAAAATCAATTTTTCCAACTTTGTGTTTTTCTTTTCTTTTTCAATTTTATCAAAATTTATTTCAAAAATCAATTTTATTTAATAAAACAAAAAATATTATTAATTTTACAAAATTAATTTCATAAATTAATTTTCTTTAATAAAATTAATAAATAATTATTTAAACAATTTATATAATAATAATTAATTTAATATCAAATATTAAATTTATTTTTAACACAATTCCACCTTCAAATATTTAAATAAGATTTAAATATTATTTCTCCAAATTCATTTAATTCTAATTTGAACACTTCAAATTAACTTATCGCGCTATTCTAAAGCTTATCCATTTACGAGTTAGTAGAGGGTGATCAAGAAGAGCTCTACACACATTTGTAGACTCATCTCTACGCTCCTTGATCACGAACGCTTGAACACAGCAATCTCAAATGCTCGAACAACATGACCGTTACATAGCACGAACACCACGCACTCGAACTCAACGATTGCCTCAGTCACAAATACCTCAACAACATAAAGAGCCTCCACAGAACCTCGACAGCATCGAGTTGAGTATGACACCACCAAGAAGGATACCTTGGTATTCTCGGTGTGAGAATCCAGAGGGTGGGCTCTATGTGGACTTGGTATGAGACAGAAGAAGGAGGATACAACAATCATGTAAACGATTAAGCAAGTGGGAGATGGCTGAAACCTATCGTATAGGTTGATGCCCAATCGTCTAACAAAGGCTAAGCAATCGTCTAGCAAAAGCTAAGCGATCGTTTAACTCATCGCTTAGTTCCGTGTCTGTCGCTTACAAACAATACACAATCGTTTACCTTTTGTCAAGCTATCGCTTAGTAAATCCGTATTTACTTGACAACTTCCGTGAGATTCTTTTTCCGAGAGAGAATTCACAAAATCAATTTTTTTAACATTGCTAAAATTAGGAAAATAATTTTCATTTGATCTCACGGTTACCATGAACCACCAATAACCTCCCACTCAATTGGTTATTAGAGAAAAAGATTTAATGATCCAATAATTAATATTATTATAAATATAAATGATAACCAGAATATCATACTATATTTATAATCTATAGTTTTAATATTTCATCTCATGAAACATATAAAGCATAGTTCTTTTTCTATTCCATGGTACTTAATGTAAATCTTATTTACATTAATCCTCCACTAGATGTATTTCATACATTATACTGATCATATCATATATAATCAAATTACCTCTTCTCAATTTGAACATTTTAAATCAGCACCAAGAACTGATCCTCAACTAAATACATTGAGCTACCAAGGGGACCTTATGTACCTGTAGCTCGAAGCTTCAACGGTATGTGAATAACTGACTAAACTCTTTAGTCATGGGATCCACCATCTGTTAACTGCCAGACACTCCACTAAAGACCAACAGCTAAACCCTCCTTACCACAAATATATTATGTATCCATCTTAACCAATCAGTAGTGTGACAACCCTTCATAGATCGCTCGTAAGTATAGCGACCAATAACCGTTATGCCCCTGTAGTTACATCTAACTCCTTAAGTACCATTGATCCCTCTAATGAACATAAGTCATAGTCCTACTATGACAGAGTCCTCTCTTCCAAAGAGAAGCTGTGGCCACTATGTTCAAGCTCTAGAATCAGGCCTTAAGGAAGCAATCTCTTTACTTATCCCTGCTTCAGGAAAGAAGTGAATTCCATCTTATGGATTGAGTTCCCAGCTCCCAGATCAGACAAGTCCCCAAAAAGTCTCATGGTTGATTGATGCGTTGTGATTGTGATGAAATAATGGTGTATAATTGCGATGATGGTCTATGCATTGCATATGCAAGTTTTCCTAGTAACACCCAAGTATAAATCCTACTAGGTTGCCTGGTAAGTCCAGGGTCGAACATAGAGACTACTGAGATACTATGTGTTAGTAAATCTTGATTCATTTGCGGTGACAAAAAGAAATAAGTTGGTTGGTGTATTGTTTTAAGCATAAGTCCTATGCGGCGGAATTGAATAAAGAGTTAATGACAGTGAAAGTTACAATGAGTATGAGGGGAATGGGTTGAGAAGGGATTTCGCTAACACTTCCTAAGATTGCGTTCAAGCTATGCGATCATGCTACACACACACACAACAACATGTCATTTCTCAATGTAAATGCCATAGTTCCTAAATCTAGGATGCATGCGATGTATACGATATGTCGATAGGATTTATATCTAAGCCTCTATTCTTGTTTATGCGATGATGAATGACACGTACATACAAAAGGTGACCGCATACTATCATATCATTTTTCTAAGGTGCATGCGATGCATAATAGCAAACAGAACTTATCTCTAAGTGTCTATCTCTTGCTTATGCGTTTCTAATCTGACTCTCTCTAGCCTAGATTCTAACCTAACTCTCTCAAGTCTAGGTTCTTTCTTTAGACTACTCTCTCAAGTATCTCTAAAGGGTGAAGGATGCATACATAAGATAAGATGATCGCATAAAGTGAAGATCTTAGTTCATGCTTGCTAAGTGCTTCTCAACCCATTTAGAAATTTATCTACTCATGCGAAATATGTAGAGATTGAACAGATGTTGAGATGCAAATTCCATTTTATAAATTAAGTCAAAATTCAAAACGACAATGGAAAGTAGGGATAAGAAGTCCGGTAGCAATGTCTTGCTTCCCGAGGCTTTTACACTGTCTTTTAGTCTACTCCGCCCATAAGAATATCCTTGCTTTCGCAAGTTTTGGCCCTCTCTCTGGTTGCAACGCCTCCCAACAGTCTTTTGAGCTATCCAGGAGTGATCTTTCGGCGTCGTCTTCTCTTTGCTCGCTTCTGCCTTCTAAGTATATGAATAATTACAGACTAATGGCCAACTAAATGTATATTCTATCTTCTATGTATATGGAAAACTGTGTAGAATTCGAACTTAGAACTATGTTCGAACTCCTTTTACGATGGTGGCCTCTAGTATTTATAGATCTCAGGGTGAAGAAGCTCTTCTCTCAAATGATTGCTGTGATGGGAGGTCATTAATTCTTCCATTTGATGCGCCGATTAATGGTCACCGAAAAGTTGAATGTACTTGCTACAGTATGTCGTTAATGGCTTGTCAACTAAATTCGGATTCGACCGTCATCAACTTTCTATCCCATCATGATTTATTAAGCTTTCACCTTGATGCGCCATCTTTATGCAACCACCTTCTTGAGCGAATTTTCACGACCATATACGATCGCATGAATTTGTGGTCGCAATCTTCCAATGCGCTCGGGTGCCGAAGTCCTTGGCTCGTAATTTTCTTTGCGCCAATGCATTTTCCTGCACAAAATAAGTGAATTAACTGCTTTAATGTGATGGGCGCTTACGATCACAATATTCTCAGTTTAATGCTTTTGGACACGATTTTACATATTTTTACCGTCGCATTCCTACATTGTTTTATATCTTTGCGCTGTAATAACATGCATTTCTGCCCGTTATCATTTATGCCCTATAGTTTGTGGTCAGTATCTTATAGTTGATGCCCTAAAGTCTCTTGTCCTGTAGTTTTTAAACAGTTTGTACGAACACTTGTGTTGTATAATATATGATATTTACTTCACATCTTGATTTTACTCAGTTGTATGTTTTATTTGCTTTACCACAAACCAATAAACATAAAATCCCTAGTTATCGATATGTAACTTAAGCATGTATGTGGTGACATATAAGTGGATCATGTCTTGAGTGATAACCAAAATGGTATGTAGTATATGGATATAGGAGGGATACCTTATCATGGTAACGCAGGGATGCGGCCCGCTTTGTAGAATGGTCACAAGTGTTGTGACTTGTCACATATGGTCTGATTTTGATCATTCATGTAGGGGACATACGAGCGGGGGCGGTCCTTTAATTTGTGCTGATTCAAACCTACCATTTTGGGGATTCGTCTGATTTGGGAGCTGGAAACTCAACTACACAAGATGGAATTCACTCCTTCCCCGAGGCAGGGGTAAGTAGATAGATAGCTCCCTTAAGGGTTGATTCCAGGGCTTGAATTATATGGCGCCACACACCTTCTCTTGGCCCGAGAGGTGTTCACACATAATTGGACTATGTTATATTGTTCATTAGAGGAATCAGTGGTACTTAAGGAGTGAGTTGTAACTACAGGGGAAAAACGGTAAATTGGCCTAACTGTACTTACGAGCATCTGTGAAGGGTTATCGTACTCATGATTGGTTATATCCGATGGACACAGAAATATATCTGTGGTAAGAAGAGTTCAATTGTTGGTCTTTAATGGAATGCATAGCAGTTAACGGATGGTATGGATCTCGTGGCTGAAGAGTTTAGTCAGCTATTCACATACCATTGGAGCTTTGAGCCACAGGTCTATTAGGTCTCTTAGGTAGCTTGGATAAAATCGAGAATGATTGTTTGGGTCGGTTTGAAATGTTCAAATTGACAAGAGGGAGTTCGATTATATATGTTATAATTGAACTGGTTAATTATATATGATATAATTAGCTAAATTAATGAGATACATTATTTTGGAGGAAATTAGATATAAATATGATTTATATCAAGTGGAGGAGAAATTATTATAGTAGATATATGATATCAAACTATAGGGTAAGAATATAACATGATTATATTCATTTATTAATTAAATTGGTTAATTATATGATAATTAGCCGAAAACCTCTCCTCGGTCGTGCGTTAGTGGGAGAATTCGTAGTTGGTTATTGTAACCGAAGAATAAAATGAAAATTTTTTCATTTTGCAAAGAGTTCAAAAAATCGCAATCGGTGTGGAAAAGTATCGATCGCCTAGCTTAGAGCCTATACGATAGTGTCTCATCGTTTAAACGATCGCACACCTTGCGTCTAAACAATTACACGCCTTTCTCTAAACAATCGCTTAGCTTTCCTAAACGGTCGCCTAGCGTACCACGTTTTCTAAATGATCGTTTACCTATTATTAGACAATTGCTTAGTAAAACCTACACGATCATGTAGCTTTATCTAAACGATAAGCACTTCGCTATACGATAGCACACTCTCCCACTTGCTTATTGTCTACATGATCAACCTATCCTCTGACCTCTACCAAATTCACCAAAGACCACACTTTGGATTCTCACTCTGAGAATACTAAGGGCTCTAACTGGTGGTGTCGTCCCCACTTCTACTTGTTCGTGCTTATACATGTTGCTGCCGTTCGTGTAGACTATAGTGCTACTGTAGCTGACTGATTTGCTGGGCGATAAAGTTCGTAGAGGTTCTTCCGCTGCGTTGAGTTCGAGTTTGAAGAAAGTCTTCAACTGATATGTGAACTCAATCCCTTGTAGTTTATTTCTCAAAGCTTGCCGTTAATTAGTGTTAATTTGCATAACTATCTGTTAGAATGTATGTGTTGTATTTCGATCACAATGAAATCAGAAAGATTCGAACACGCTCATGGATGCTCTTCGTTAAGAGTTCCTTCACGAACCATGTCCAACAAGGTTCTATTTCTCCTTCCTGATACACCATTCTGCTAAGGTGTACTAAGGGCCAAGAGTTGGGACGCAATCCCATATTCTATCATATAGTTCTGGAATTGGAGGTCCATATACTCTCCACCATGACCATTAGTCTTAACACGATCAGTTCAACTGATTACAATGCATCTCATCTAATGAAATTGATTAATTTGATAATTTAAACTCTTAGCTCGTTTTATAGGTGAGTTGGCTAAGTTTAGACAATATAGAAATTAATTTAATGAATGTATGATCAAGTTGTAACATAGGGAATAACTCAAACACCTAGGCTAGACCGTTTAATTATTCAAATTCACTTTTTCTTTATTTTTCTTGCAATTTATTTTTCTACAATCAAACAAATCAATCTCCACCCTCCCCCTCAGTTACCTCGGGTTGTAGACAATTTAATAGAGAAGTTCAATGGTTCCTTGAATTCGACCTATGCTCTCACGACTACATATTAGGTGGAAACGGTTAAAATATTCGATCTGAAATTAGATGACAAATTTCGCCGATAAATGTTACAGCAAAGGTTTGAGTATTTTTCAAGACACATGCATGTTATAATTGTACTCGATAACTTTAAGATGTTGATTTAAGAATACCTTACTATCTAAGTCTAGGAATTTACTTGCTATTTTGAATTATCATTGAAACTTTTCTTTTCGTCTTGAATAACAATAAAATATGAAAGAGATGGATCTCAATCGGTGGTTGGAAAAATAGACACCAAAATTCAGCATAGACAATTGAATCGAATATTAATAAAAGCATCCGTATTGTGTTTGAAATTTTTTATATGAATTTTGGCATTATTATAACTTATATATGACAACAGGAAAGTACTCTTGTACAATCAAGAGTACTATGATTTTAGTTTCAAATGATCAATAACAACACGATTCACTTAGATCTTGGTATTGATTCACATTACATATTTGATTGAAAATTATACTAAAGTGTTTAAACTAACCTTATTGCTAGTACGCATAATAATATAATATAGCACAAAATATGAGATTATTTTCAAATAAAAAAATGAACCAATTTATTTATAAATATAGGAAAATGATACCATCTATCAATAATAAATCTAGATAGACTTCTACCATTGAGTGATAAAAGTCTAGCACGGTCTATCGCTCATTGATGCATAATGAAATTAATAATTAGTTTATATTTTAATGAACCAAGAACAAAAGAGTGGACAATAATGAAAGATTTCGTTAAAGAAGAAATAAAATTTTAGTTTAAGATTATACCCACAACGTTCCACCTTGTTCCATTTCTAGTATTCGTTGTTATCACTCCATGCTTTGTGAGAGCTCTCTGAAATACCAGAAATTGTGTGCTCATTGTTTTCTCTTTGATTGGCCACTAAAAATGATTGGAGTTTGGAGGAGAGATGTGGGAATAAGTAATTCCTCTACTCTTTTATACTCGCGCATAAGGGTATTTTAGACCTTTCTAAAAGTAAGAATTTTTTGTATCCATTATCGTTTCTCTCTTATCTTTAATATCTTGTTTTTTTATCACCTCATTTTTGTTTTTGATATATAAATTTAATTTACTTGTAAATTATTTTAAAATTTAAGGTACTTACAAAAAGGTATTACATTAACAGCGATAATAAATAAGGGTCTATTTGATAGGTAATCTAAATTCTATTTTATACTTTTAGATTCACTTGTTCTTCAAATAATATACATTTAGTAAATAATCTAGATTATGTAATTTAAAATTGTTTCAGTATTTTCTTATTCAAATAGTCCATTTTCTGAAAACAATATTTTTATGTTTTCATGGTTTTCATATTTTGAATTTGAAATTTTCACATTCTGAATACTTGTTTAAATTTGAAATCAATTTATGAATATGATTCCAAACACATATCTCTAAACATCGAATACAACTTTGTATTCATCGAATCCATTAGTTTCAAATTGCCTACCAAACAGTATAACAACAATTTTAAGGAATAATAAATATAGCAAAATATATCAAGAATAGACTTTATTGTTGGTAGACTTCTGTTAGTGACATAGTAAATTTTGATATATTTATAATTTTTTTATTGTATAATATTTACTAATACTTTGAGCCTAATTGTTGTATTTATACCTGCCTTTAAATCTTAAATGTTTAATTATAACTTATTATTAAAATTACAGTATAAATTTATTTCATAGTAAAGCATTGAAATAAGACTTGCAGTGGTAATATATTAAAAAAAAATAATAATGGATTGATAAATTGAAATCCATGCCAGAGTAGTTTCTATTCACAAGTATGTACTAAACTAATACAATTAAGTATTTCATTAGAAAGGGTAATTAGTTAATTCTATATTAACATAGATTAGTTAACTTGAATGTTAAAATTAATGTAGTGGAAAGATTATCTTTCGATAGTGATAATTGATTATCCAATTAATAGTATTCATTTGTTACAAATAATTAGTTAATTATTTATTCAGCTATATAAAATTTATTCATTAACATCATCTAATAAATATAAATATCATTTATCTCTATTTACTTGGATAACATTCAAAAGTAGAATATAAAATTTTATTATATGATTCTAATATGTTTAATTCCCTAAAAATTTTATCCTAAAAATTTTTTTGATCGTGAGCATATATTGACCCATGAAAACCGTTTTGACCCTTGAGCATTAGATTATTTCCGTTATGTCCGTTGGTCCCTCTCTCCCCTCTCTCCCCATTATCTTATTATCTTGGTTAATTTAAAAGTTGAAAATTGATGGGTGACTTTTCATCATTCTCTTTATTTTATTAAAAAAAAGAATCTAAATGGGAATCTATTTTATTTAATTAAAAATATATATGGAATAAAAGTTAGAATGAATTATATAATTTTTCAATGAGGTTAATATTTTCCAATGAAGGTTGTACAAATCAAAAGAAATAAATGACAAGCTAAAATCTTTTTTAATAGGATTAAATTAATTTTTAAAATATGTAGACCAAATTGTTACTAATAAAAATGTAGGGACCAAATTGATACATTTTTATGAAACTTGAGAGACCAAAAATAATTCTTAACTTTTTGTTTCTTTTTATTTTTTATGTTGTGTGTTTTTTCTAATTCTTATTATATAACTTCCTACCTGCCTTCAACTCCCTCATGTGCTCGAGTTTCCTACTTTGTATACTATATAAACTTGTGGAATTGTCTATGGTTGCATCTCAGTATGCATCCTCAATCTTTTCTGTAAAAAAATGCTTTATGGAATCACGAACTCACTACATGGTCAACACACTTTCTTTTATATGTTCTTCAAAATGTATTTTTATGGACCATTAGTCTATATGTAACCATTATTATCCAGTACACTTCTATCTCTTTTATGTAGCAAATAATACTATGAACGACTTTTGTTTAATCTCAATGTATATGAAAACTTTAGATTTCCTTGATATTGTGGATTTGGGTTCAATTTTAGGATATAGGCATGTCAAAGTTAAAAAGAAAAAAAGCAATTAGTGGAATATATATATATATATATAACTCAGCCTGATCTCCCAACGCATATCTCTCGATAAATTACAAGGCATCGACATATTGAAAAGGGAAATCAAGTTGGTGTAACAAACTCCCGATTGCATTGGCACCGTCAGGAGAGATGTAACAACCGACGATGAAACGTTGACCCCGTGGGAGATACTATCTCTCGATGAGGTATATATATCGTTGGGAGTTAGGATAAACTCTCGATCAAGAGAATGTATTACGATGCCTATTTTCCAACAATTCTCTGACGAGGTATTGTTCGTTGAGAGATTATCTCCCAACATAGTTATGCGTTGAAAAAAATACTATATTCTTGTAGTGATGTGAATCAACACTTAAGACTTCATTTACTCATTTTTCAACACATTTTTTTCCATCTTCAGCTATGCAGTTGAATGTTCTTCATTTCATAGAAAGATATTCGAGAATGGACTATAGGATGAAATTCGAACCTCTGTCATAGTAAGTGTAGAGTGGACAAATTTCTCAAAAGTCGTAGAGGCAGCTAAAAAAGTGGACAAAAGTTTGTTGGGAAAAAGAGATAAAGGAAAAGCAAAAAGTGATATTGGTATGGGTAATTCCTCGAATACACCATATGAACAATTAAATAAAAGATTTATACCTAGAGTCATGAGCAGAGGAAAATTCAAGTTAAGGCATCATTCAAGAATGAAAGCAGGAAGAGGAAACCAAGGGTCAGGACTCTATCTATCTTGTAATTTTGTTTGGGAAGCCATGTAAGATACAATGCAGAGAATCAGTAACAAGTGTAGATGTGCAACCTTAGAGTTCATCTTGTCACAAGCATCACTAGGGTCCGGTTTGAAGGGGACTAATGTATGTTATAATTGTTGACAACCTGGTTATTATACGAAAAAGTGTCCACGACTGTTACAAAAGGGTGTTATGCAAAAGAGTAATTTATTATGACTATTTTTTTATCTTAGTTTCTTCCTTATATACTAGTTAGATGGAAAGAACTTATGTACGTTTAAATGATTAATAATAATGTGATTCACTATAACAACCCGAAAGGCCGGCCGCCATTACAACTAAATACACATTTAAAACCCAAACATTTTGACCAAAAAATTCATTAAATAATAAGGATGGTTTTCAAAAATAAACTAGAAAACAAATAAATAATAAATAAATAAACTTTTATTCAGGGTCCCCTAAAAATAATATTCATAAGGAAACATTCAAAACATTAAAATTTGTTTGTCTCACATTAAATTATAGTTTCAAACATTCCAATAAAAGAAACATAGACTAAGCATGATTTCTTTTGTCCCCAATGACTCTATCACGAGTCTTGTCTATAACTCACCAACCTGTTCCTATCATTCCTTGAAAAACATAAAGCAATAAAGGATGAGTATAATAATACCTAGTAAGTGACCCACTACTCGGCCCTCTAGGTTACATGTTAGCTAGTTTATCTAGGCATCGGTGTACACCGATCATATCAGTTGTAATGATCCTGAAGGAGCATACATCACTCATAGTCTGTAACCCGAAGGTCCACCAATCAGTCATAGACATGAAAATAAAGGAACATGAATCAGTCATAGTGTATAACCCAAATTTCCACAAATCAGCCATAGATATTAACCCGAAGGAACATAAATCAGTCGTATTGTATAACCGAAGGCCCATAAATAATTCATAGACATGAACCCGAAGGAACATGAATCAGTCATAGACATGAATCGGAAGGAACATGAGTTAGTCGTAGTGTGTAACCCGAAGGCCCACAAATCAGTCATAGACATGAACCCGAATGAACATTAATCAGTCATAGACATGAATCTGAAGGAACATGAATCAGTCATAGTGTGTAACCCGAAGGTCCACAAATCAGTCATAGACATGAACCCGAAGAATTGTAAATCAGCCATAGTGTGTACACCTATCCAGATAAGAAAAACTAATAGGAGACCTATAACTTAGTATGCATTAATTTTCATATAACTCTTGTGTTATATTTTACAGTCGTTTAACTTAGGGGTAAAATTTCATATATATCCTCAGTCAATGGTACAATCATTATAGACAAAACAGTCAAATCCAGTCGGTTATTACCATTAAGTCATGCAGTTCAATCAGTGATAAATTATCAGTCCCAACAGTCTAGAATAATCAGTCAAATCCATTTTAGCAGTCTCAATAAACAGTCCATGTAATCTTAAGTAACCAGTCCATGTATTCTTAAGTAAACAGTTCAAGTAATCTTAAATAAGTACTCCAAGTGGTAGGGACGACTGGTTCGAAGGAAAATCAGTAGAAGGACACTTACCTTAAGTTTTAGTCAATACAAGCTCAAACAATCTTAACTTTTATTTGCCCAAAAGATCACGAACGAAGTCCTAAGTGATAAACAAAAATTAGGCTTTCCGGGACATAACAATGCCTGTCGGGCCCTACCGACCTACTTCAGCACCTACCAGGCTTCTACCGGCCTAATGGTCACCTACCGGGCTTTTTCGAGGCATTAAAATTCTTACCAGGACAACTCGAGCAAGTAGCAAGCCAACCGAGAACTATCGAGTCCCACTGATGTTTTAGGATGCAATCTCGAGTGTCGAGATGTCATCAGCTTTCTCTCTCCTTATCAGGCACAATTATAAAAAACCATCATCAACCAACCCATGGGCGGCAATCCAACTCAAGACTTCCTGGGCATCTGTTCATTCGAACATAATTGAGACTTAGGCTACTTCGAGCCCTTGTCAAATCAAAATGGCATACCAGGTGCTACATCAAACCTCTGGCCCATGGGAAGGGGTGCAACGCCGGTACACCCATGTCATTCGACACTGTCCATGAGTTCCCATTCTCGATAGAAGATGTCGAAGACACTTATCTTGTAATACTTGCCCACGTCTTGACACATGCATGTCCCATGGGGTAGCTCACTTAGGCCACAGGAACCAGGGGTGGTGGAGAGCTGATTCCATGCCTCCCTATATAGTGCATTATGAACATTTTCCTGTTCGTCACCCATGCATATCAAATGTGGTGAACTGTCACTTACCAATGTAAAGTGCTCGTCTGAACTTCGATTGACATGAAATTTGACGTGCTTACATATCTTATCAATATGCATCTAAATCTAGAGTCGCTCGTCCAAACTTGTGATGGAACCCTACCATCCGAGGTCACAGCTTGGGGCCCCATCTGGCCCCACAAACCTTGTTACTGACACTACTAATGACACAGTTGCTTGTCTTTCTGCTTAATGTTCAACATGCCATGCTTGCTGACTTATGTTGGTGTGTTGGATGATGCATCGTCCTCGTCGGTCGCATTAGAGCACTTCTCTTGGCCCTTCGTCTTTACCAGATGTGTTGAAACTCACATGTCGCTACTGCACTGTTTGCACAAGTTGGGTCACAATCTACTATCTCAAAGTTAGATTGTGACATCCTCCCCTACTTCAACTGTCATTATCCTCAATGACAAACTTGGGGGTGCAATCCACTTTCTTCTCGTTGGATTGCAACACTCTCCCCCATTTAGAACTTGGCCTCCGAGGCTCACAATATACGTATGGCAAAAGCTCCGGCATCCTCTTGCCTCCGCAAACAAGGGATATCTTTTCATCCTACAAAACTCGGCCATAACCACATTCATAACACATACTCTCTGAGCATACATTATGATGCACCCCTCGGGGTGAGGCTCGCAAGCCTACCACGGAACATTACACATCGTGGTATCTACCCACACCTTTGCGAAGTCGAAAAAGAAAACAAAACCCCCTCTTTCGCCGACACTAACCTTCAACCAGTCACTGGCCACCTCATGTGGTCATGCTGCGAATATGCTTCTCTTGCTCTTCATGTAGCTTCCTCTCTTTCTTTGAACTACCAGATTGTTTGTCATCTCCAACGTGCACTAGGCCCAACAACTGTGAAGCCACTCCATTTAGGCATGTGAAATGACTTAAGAGACACACTTATTCACACAAAGGGAGCATTCTCATGGAAAAATAGCCCATTCTTGCGAGTTGCATTCCAATCACTTGGCCCTACTAGCCATAACGTTCCCCCATCCAGACCCTTGATGAACAACTGCACTTGACCGGTGCATGTCTCCCTAACCCCACATTCTTCTGCATGCAACCATTAGTACTATCCCTTTGGTAGTAATGATTCTTCCGAAGGCACCCTACCTGGTACACCTTCTGTGCTTCTTCTAACCAACGGAACACCCAACCTCTTGGCAAATGAGCTTGGTTCTTGCTCACCGATGCGATGGATTTCCCTCAATGGTGAAATTCGGCTTTAACATACACACTATCTCTCATACTGACTCACATCTGCCCTGCCAAACTTGCACTCTTGACGCAACTATGAAATCTTCAATTTGACCCTCGGGTCTTCTCTATCTTGTCCGACCCCACTTAAAA
Source organism: Benincasa hispida (assembly GCF_027475165.1). Classification (NCBI taxonomy): domain Eukaryota; kingdom Viridiplantae; phylum Streptophyta; class Magnoliopsida; order Cucurbitales; family Cucurbitaceae; genus Benincasa; species Benincasa hispida. The sequence continues at coordinate 69,605,257 of NC_143479.1, read as the reverse complement.
TAGTGGCTCTGATACCAAATGTATCAGAGCCAACCTTTGCTCTGATTCCAACTGTAACAATCGTACTTCCCTAACTGTACGACTCCATGATTCACAGTCATCATGGTCAGCCTTAAGGGATGCTTAAGTCCCAATTCCCTTTTTGCTCGACTATTTGAAGCTTCGTCGGACCTTAGGCGAGGTTATTCCATTCAAAACCAAATTGAACTTCATTCGGCCATACACGTCGCACATATGTTTATTTTCCCTCATATGCGTCTCTAGCCGGCTTGCCTCTACTTTAGGCTAAGTTCTGAAGCTCGACCTTGCCCATATATGAAGCTAAGGTCATCACAATGCAACGTCACATCTTTCTTCATCATCTTGGTTCCCAAGAACACGTCCCTCATACTCTTACATCGCTTCGAAACTTGAGCAAGTATCGGGCCAACCGGGAACTATCGAGTCCCTCGATGCCATCCGGAATGTTAGGATGTCATCAACTTTCTCTCTCCTAATCGGGCACACTTATTGAAAATCATCATCAAACAACCCATGGGCGACAATCTAACTTGAGACTTCCCAGACATCCATCCATCTAAACATAATCGAGACTTAGGCCCCTTCAAGCCCTCGTCAAATCAAAACAACATACTGGGTGCTACAACGAACCTCTGGCCCATGGGAAGCAGCGCAATGTCGGCACACCAGTGCCATCCGAAACTATCCATGAGATCCCATTCTCGATGGAAGACGCCCAAGACACTAGTCTTGTAATGCTCGCCCATGCCATAACACACACATGTGCCATGGGGTAGCTCACTTAGGCCACAGGGCCCAGGGGGTAGTGGAGAGCTGACACGCATCCCTCTATAATGCATTTTTAACATTTTCCTCTTTGCCACCCATGCATATCAAATGTGGCAAACTATCACTCACCAACGTAGAGCGCTCATTTAAACTCCGGTTGACATGAAATTTGATGTGCTTGCATATATTAGAAATATTTTAAGAAGAGACTTGAATAAAAATTAAGGAAATTTGTATATGATTTGAATGAAGTATCCTTGAGAAATCTAGGAAAAGAGATTGCCGTCGACTTTCTAAACGAAATCTTTAGCTTATGCTTGAAGACAAGCATTGTTTAAATTTGGGGGTGTTATAACGGGCAGAAATGCACGCTATTACAGTGCTAAGTTATTAAACAATGAAGGTTTGCATGATAAAATATATAAGATTGCGTCCAAAAAGCATTAAGTTTCTAATATTGTGGTCGCATGCGTTCGTCGTATAAAAATAGTTAACTTTTGTATTTTTGTGAAGAATATGCGTTGACGCAAAGTGTAAAATGCGATCTCAAGAAAGCAACAGTCGAGCGCAGTGTTACCACAAAGCTTTGTAGTGATTTGTGCTCGCAAACATCTGCTCAAGAAGGATTTCCGCATAGAGTCGGTGCAACTTTGTGGGCGCATCTTGGTGAAAAACATAATTAATCACGATGGGACAGAAAGCTGATGACGGTCAAGTCCGAATTAAGTTGACAAGCTACTAATGAACTACTGTAGCAAGTACACTGAACTTTTCGGTGACAAATATTCGACGCATCAGACAGAGAATTAATGCCATCCCATCAGTGCAATCATAAGAGAGAAGATGCCTGTCACCCTGAAGCTCTATAAATACCGAAGGCAACCTTCAGAAAAGAAGCGCGAATAGTTCAGATAGAGAATTTTCCCTTAGAGAGAATAGTCTTGTTCTTAGTTTTTCTTTTATTTTAAGGCGGAAGCGAAAGAAGCGAGATTGTGCCGTGAGAACGTTCCGGTGAACTTGGAAGAGTGCCGGAATCTTTGAGATCAGAGAGAGGGCCAACTTCTGTGGAAGCAGGAATATCTTTTGAACAGAATAGAGTTTGCAGTGTAAAAGCCTTGGGAAGCAAGGGATTGCTACCAGGCTCTCTATCCTTATCTTTCATTTTCATTTTGTACTTAAACTTATCTATAGAAATGGAACAGAATAGAGTTTATAGTGTAAAAACCCTCTGATTGAGCCATGTAGATGGTCTTTTCAAGATTACCATTCAGAAAGGTCGTCTTCATGTCCATTTGCGTTATCTCATAATCACAAAATGTGGCTATGGACAGGAGAATCCTGATAGACTTCAACATGACAACGAGTGAGAAAGTTTCCTCATAGTCCACTCCCTCAACCTGGGTATAACCCTTTGCCACGAGTCTAGCCTTAAAGGTCTGCACCATTCCATCTACATCTCGTTTTCTCTTGTAGATCCACTTACACCCTATAGGTTTTATCCCATCATGCTGATCCACAAGTTCCCATATAGAATTGAAGTACATACACTCCATTTCCTGATCATAGTTTTAATCCACTCATTTTTGTCAACATCCTCAATTGCTTGCTTATAAGATAATGGATCCTCAATTCCATCATCAGACATGATGTTTTAGGCTTCAGTCAAACCCATGTAGCAATCCGGTGGGTTCGTGACCCTCTCACTACTTCAAGGCAGTCTTAACTCTTGAGATGATTGACTAGATGAACAAACATCAACAAATCTTGTTGATTTATCAATCTGTTCAAGAACTCTTGTTGAACTCTTAGTAGTGTCACTGGAAATCTCATGTAAAACAAGCTTTCTTTGTGGTTTATGATCCCTTATGTGGTCTTCTTCCAAGAAGATAACATTTGTCACACAAACACCTTATTCTCACTTGAATCATAGAAGTATCCACCCTTCGTTTCCTTGAGGTAGCCTACAAAGAGGAAACACCTCATATGCATCACGAACATTTTACAGTGCATCAAGGGTCAGGACTTGAGGACACTCCTCAACCATGACAAACTCAAGGTCGTTTACCACGAAATACGTTTTTAGAGACTCTTTTCAATATATGTAATCGGTCATATTAAAAGAGGAAACTAACGGAAAATCATACATGTTGCTGAAAAAACAAACACATTGATCTACATTAGATTTTAGCAAATATTCTTGAAAAACAACATCCAATTTGGTTTAGCAAAATCTAAATGAACCCCATGTGACATCTAGTTTTGCAATGACGCTTTAGTGGTTTAGGACAAAAGCCACCGAAGGGTAGTCAATTTATCCCTCCTCTGAATTGAGATACTCTCAACTAATCATTAATACGATGACAACTTTTGTTCCAATAATGACTAGCCATCATTGATTTGGTCAAGAAATCATTAACTTGCTTAACAATTTCGCACTATTCATTTTAGACCATTTAGGTTATTTATATCTACAAAGCGGGTCATATCTATAGTGTCACCAGGATAAGGTATCCCTCCTTTATCCTTATACTATAAACCATTTAGGTTATTACTTAAGGCATGATCCACTTCTAGGTCTCACATACATGATTAAGTTACATAAAATAACCATGGATCTTAGTTTATTGGATATAAGTAAATGCAAATAAAATAACATTTATTTTATTAATAACAATGTGTACAAACTGTTTACAAACTACAAGACTCTGACAGAATTAGGACACCAATCCCAACAAAAAGAATGCAAGTTAGAATTTAATTTAAGATACCTTAGTCGTCATATTACTATATCGATTGTTTTCATTCTTAATAGTAAGTGCTTGAGCCATAGTAGGGAGAAAACGAATTGAGAGCTATATAAAACTGTTTGAGGTTGTTAGGACATAAATATGAGGGCTTTGAACTGACTTACATATGAATAGGTCTAGAATCATTTTTAATAGTGCTTCATTGACTGATTATAATTCGATCCATTGTTGATTGCAAAAATTTATCCTAGGAGACTGTTAAAACTTAAGTAATGAGTCTTGTGTTAGGAAACTGATTCTTGAAAATCTTTATTATCATAACGGGTTGGTACAATCTTCCGGAATAGCATCTAAACGATGATCGACTTCTTTATTAAATGATAAGAGTCAAACAAGACTAAACGGTCGCTTACAGTTGTTATGCAATCGCTCAATATTACTAAATGATTGCTTACAAAATACTCCGCTATCGCTTTCAAACTCCTACATGATCGCTTATAAACTATTACACGATCGTTTACCAGTTTCAATACGGTCGCCTACCAATTGATATACGATCGTCTTCCAAATGCAACACGATCACTGAGCTCTGCTACACGATCGCCTAGTAGAAGTAGACAATGAACAACACACTACGATGACTTCTCCACAACAGAGACTTCCGAACTCCCACTCTCGAGGGTTCTCCTTCCTCACTTGTGATATTCAGACTTCACTGCCTCCCTTTCAGTTTCTTTCCTCCTTTTAAACCACAACTTCTCCCAACAACCTTGAAAGTCATCCATAACCGATTCAACCACCGACTTCCCTTTATTTTTTTTTATTCTTTCTTTTTTGATGTTGTAACACAATTGTAGGTCTATTATTACCTCCCTACTCAACTTTTACCTTGTCCTCAAGGTAAAGTTTTGTTTGTCCTACTACTTTTTTTGCAATCTTCATCATCCTCTCTTGAGCCACCCTCAAACTCTTATGAAGTACTCACAGGGCCTCATCCCATATCATCTTCGTACATTTCAGACTAATCCGTACCTTTGTCAGACTTGGATTCTCTTACAGAGTAATCTTTTGACCTTCATGAACAAATGACATTGTTAAGTTCTGCCAATCGACTTCTGTTTCCCCTGAGTGTAGCCATTGCATTCCCAAAATCACGTCAACATTTTCCAACTCCAATGGTATGAAACTGTCACACACTCTCCAATCTCCCAGCCTCATTTCCACATTTTGCATACTCCGCTTCCTCATAGAGCAGTTCCAGATCCTAAAACTATTCCGTAATTGGTCATGGCTGTGATGTTCAACAACAAACGATTCGCTAGACCCTCTGATATGAAGTCATGTGTAGCTCCACAGTCTATCAACACCACTATCGATTCTCCTTTGATATCCCCTCCAATCTTCATTGTTCGTGGGTTCGACAATCCCATAACTGAGTTCACGGACAATTCAGCAAAAGATGAAATTTCCTAGCTCCACAGTTTTAGCTTTGACTGAAATTCATCATCTGTTAATCTTCTTTCCGGAATTTCTCTCTGGTTATCATTATTCGATGTTCCTCGCAAGGTGATGGCCCTCATCGAAAATGACTCTCCAATCTTCTCTCCCTCTTTCGGCTCACTTTCGCTTACTGATTTACTCACATTTTCAGTATTGAGTTTTGAAGAGTTCGAATTTTGGAACTTACCTCCATATGTTCACGCTCGTACTACTTCAACCCGTGCATTTTTCCTATCTTCAACACGTTATGCCCGCGACATCATTTGCGCTAACCCGGTCAGATTCTAGCATTCAACTTCTGCCTTTATCCATGGCATCAAACCGTTCATGAATGTCTCCTCAAGAACTTCGTTCGATAGATGCGCCAGCGATGCTACCAACTTATCGAATAGATTTTGATATGCCTCTACCATCGTTTCTTGTTTAATAGCCAAGAATCTTCCACAGATATCTTAAAGATCGGAATTGCACTAACATCCTTTTCTTCAAATCTTTCCAGTCTTTGAATGGCTCTCTACCTTCCTTCGACCGATACCAATCTAATGCGGCGCCGTTGAGACTCACAACCGCCACCATCATATTCTCATATTCAATCAACTTATGAATCTGAAAATATCGGTCTGCTCTGAAAAACCATGCATCTGGTTCATTTTCGCTAAACACCAGCATTTCAACTTTCTCGAATTTTCTTCGATCGAAAACCGCATCTTCTCCGACAGTTTTCACTGAACTATTCTCTTCGCATATATTGTGAGTCTTCGTTCTTTCTGCCTCTTCTGTCACTTTTTCCTTTCCCTTGGCCATTTTCGTAACATAAGAAACGAGCATTTGTTGATTTTCTCTGCATACAATCCCAAATTCTCAATTTCTTCGCTAAAGATGCCAAATTCTCCTCTATGGTTGGCAATTTCTTTATTTCGACTCTGAATTCAAAGATCTCTTATTCTAGCAACTCTAGTTTCTCTTCAAAAAATTTCTGAACCATGCTTGCCCAGGTGATTGCTCTGATACCAAATTGTTAGGAAATTGATTCTTGAAAATCTTTATTATCATAACGGGTTGGTACAATCTTCTGGAATAGCAATTAGATGATGAACAACTTCTTTATTAAACGATAAGAGTCAAACAAGACTAAATGGTCACTGGTGATGAAAATATGGATCGCATATTATGTGATGCACGTCTTAGGCTATGTGTTTGTCCTCATGCGTCGATGGTCATGCATTGGGATGGAAAGTACGCATTAACCTCATATGCAATGACAATGAATTCTTATCACAAGTTTTCTTGCTCTCTCGCCAAGTATAAAGAGATCACAAGTTTCTTGGGTGATCCGAGGTCGAACTCAGGGACTTCTAGCTAAATTTATGCGGTAATGTGTTTACGGCGAATAATAAAAGAATGTTGAAGGTTATGGACTATGTACTACTCCTACTCCTAGCTAACAGATTAAGCAGTGGAAGTATGATTGAGAGGTAGAGACACGGAAACTGTTAACGCGTAGTGAAATGCATGGAAAATAGATAAAATGGCAAGGATGTCTTCATCGCAACACTAAGCTCGATCGCAAGGGTAAACCCAGCCAACGCATGCTATGCGATCATGCTATACACACTTGACAAAGACGCATGCAATGTATATGCAATAGTGTCGACAGGCCTTATTTCTAAGTCTGTATTCCCACTCATGTGCTCTCACACATAAGCAAAATGACCGCATACCACCCTATCCTACTTAAAGGGTGCATACGCTGTGTAGTAGCAAATGAAACTTATTCCTAAGTCCCCATTCTTTCTTATGCAATCCAATCCGCTCTCCCGAGTCTAGATTTGGTTTTTAGACTACTCTCCCAAGTATGCCTAAATGATGAATGATGCGCTCATAAGACAAGGTAATCGCATAAACATGGTTGACGTAAGACTATTCCTATCTCTAGTGAACACATTGCTTACATTGCTTAAAGAGATCAACTACTTACCCTTCCAGGTAGTTGGTTGCTGCTGATTCTACTCATAGACAAGCATTACGTCCGCATATAGACAAGCATTGCTTCAGCTTCACACTAAGCAAATAGGATTTTCTCACAACACTCATGCAACGCACACCTCTCGGTGGCTTGCTACATGCTTCATATGTCTATGCCGCATGACTAAATATGCGATGCTCTAGCAGTCTTACTTAGTGATGCAATGAAAGTAAAAGATGCTAAGTAAATGAAGATGGAGATGGAATTGAAGGAAAATATAGAAATGCATTGATCACAAAATGTACTAATTTCTTAAGTCACAATATAATACAATACAAGAATAGAAGAGAAATGGAGGGCCAGATGGAAGCAATGTCTTGCTTCCATTGGATGTGTGTCAAGGCTGCCAGTGGTGCCATGGATGGACGGTGGAGTAGACTCTCTCATGCTCAAACTCCGACGAAGGCTCTGATACTCACTCGGAATGGTTGAGGGGATGAAGAACTCTTAAGACTATCTTCTCATGCTTTGGTCTGGATCACAAGGATCTGCCCTCAAGCAGAAAACCTCGGATGATTTTAAGTTTTGCTTTACGGCTTCTATTTATAGAGCTTGATCGCTGACAGCATTAATGGTCCTTCTCTGAAATTCTGCAGCTAATGGTGTGATGGACTGCTCTGAATCTCTGCTACTAACAGCGTGGTAGGTGAAATGTGAACATCACCTTTTGATACAACCGAGGTATGGGTTCATGCTTGGTTTCCGAAGTATCAACGCATTCCACAACCCTTGCGCTCATCCCTCTATTATGGTTATTACTCTATAGCCGCAACTTCTATGCGATGGACGCATGCGGTTAATTGCCGCAACATCCATGCGTCGAACGTATGCGTTCACCCTTATGATGGACAGATTCCCCGCATGCGGTTATCTTCACAATAGCCTGGCTTCCGCGCATGTGATCGATTTTTGTGTTTGCTACAAATATAAACAACTGAATGCATAATAATGCATAATTATGGGTTGGCCAAGATTCTGAATACCGATCGACACAAGCTCGTTTTCTCATGAATTCTTAATATAATCGTCGCATCTTCTACTTAACAGCCTTCATAATTCTAAATAAAAGGCCTATAATGACGTGCATTTCTTCCTATTACCAGTCGCTTACAGTTGTTACTCAATCGCTTACCAAATGCTAAATGATCGTTTACAAGTTCTACAAGATCACTTACAAAATACTCCGCGATCGCTCACAAACTCCTACACAATCACTTACAAACTATTACATGATCGCTTACCAGTTTCAATACGGTCGCCTACCAATTGCTATACGATCGCCTACCAAATGCTATACGATCGCTGAGCTCTGCTACATGATCTCCTAGTAGAAGTAGATGATGAATGACACACTGCGATGACTTCTCTGTGACAGAGACTTCCGAACTCCCACTCTCGAGGGCTCTCTTTCCTCACTTTTGATATTCAGGCTTCACTACCTCTCTTTCGGTTTCTTTCCTCCTTTTAAACCACAACTTCTCCCAACAGCCTTGAAAGTCATCCTTAACCGATTCAACTGCTGACTTCCATTTATTTCTTTTATTCTTTCTTTTTTGATATTGTAACACAATTGGAGACCTATCATCTTGCAAGTTGAGTGAGCATATCTTTGTGTCAATGTATGAAAAATTCTACCTTGCTCGAGGACAATCAAGAATTATGTTGGGGATGTTTGATATGATCGAAAATATGTTATCTTGATCCACTTAATTCAAGGTTATTCTTAGGTTTTACATGTTTATTATACGATTTTGTAGGTAATGAGCATCTAATAGGTAGAATTGAGCATTAGTGATGAAATGGAGCGAAAACGGGCTAGAACAGAGCTACGACATACCAAAATGGAGTTAAAATGAGCCAAAATGGAGTGTTAGTGACAAAGTGGAGCTACAATGGGCCAAAACCGAGCTCCAACGCATCAATAGAGAAAGAGAAAGCTAAAATTACCATTTTTTCCTGCATGCATGGTGCACAACCATGCGTCTTGCTTGACTCCTAAAATTCAAAAGCATTGTTTTGCAGAGATTGTTTGAACGCCATGCATTATGAAGATAGACTTGTGCAAATGCACATTAGCGTCATAGTGCCACTACGGCACCATACCACTTTTTATACATATTGAGTTAGCCACCTAGGATTTTGATCATCCGATCCCAATTGATTTTCTACTATTTTCTCTCAATTTTCTCTAGTTCTTTGACCTCTTGATATATCCGAACAATTCCTCCTCAATTTTCATGTCAATTGGGCTAAGGAGGAAAATCTAGCTTAGACGTAGAGTGATTTTCCCCGTTTTTTTGTAGACTTGTGAGATTTAGATCGTTTAGTTATAATTTTACATATTATCTTTGGATTCTCTTACTATCTCGAATGTTTATGACTATATATTCTCAAGAATTTATGACAAATTTGTTGGGATTATGTAATCGATAGCTAGAGACAAAATTATAATATGTGACATATAATTGTAATTTGATCGAAGATAACAAAAGATTAGATTAGCTTGTGAACTATTGTCTATGATAGTGAATAATGGTCTAATCAACCTAGGAAAAACCATGTTGACTATTGACATAGGCTATTGTAAATTTAATATTTACCTTAGCTTATTCCCTTAGTCTTAACACGATCAGTTCAACTGGTTACAATGCATCTCATCTAATGAAATTGATTAATTTGATAATTTAAACTCTTAGCTAGTTTTATAGGTGAGTTGGCTAAGCTTAGACAATATAGAAATTAATTAGATGAATCTATGATCCAGTTGTAACATATAACATAGGGAAAAACTCAAACACCTAGGCTAGACCATTTAATCATTCGAATTCACTCTTTCTTTGTTTTTCTTGCAATTTATTTTTCTACAATCAAACAAATCAATCTCTACCATCCCCTCGGTTAGCACGAGTTGTAGACAATTTAATAGAGAAATTCAATGGTTCCTTGAATTCGACCTGTGCTCCCACAACTACATATTAGGTAGAAACAGTTAAAGTATTTGATCTAAAATTGGGTGACAAATTCCGCCGATCAATGCTTCAGCAAAAGTTAGAGTATTTTTTGAGACACATGCATGTTATAATTGTACTCGATAACTTTAAGATGTTGATTTAAGAATATCTTACTATCTAAGATTATGAATTTACTCGCTTTATCATTGAAACTTTTGTTTTCGTCTTGAATAACAGTAAAATATGAAAGAGATGGATCTCAATGGGTGGTTGGAAAAATAGTCACCAAAATTCTCCATAAACATATATTGAATCGAATATTAATAAAAGTGTATGTATTGTGTTTCAAATTTTTTATATGAATGTTGGCATTATTATAGACTTAAATACGACAACAGGAAAATGCTATGGTACAATCAAGAGTACTGCGATTTTAGTTTCTTCCTTATATACTAGTTAGATGGAAAGAACTTATGTAAATTCAAATGATCAATAACAACATGATTCATTTAGATCTTGGTATTGATTCACAATACATATTTGATTGAAAATCATACTAAAGTGTTTAAACTAACCTTATTGCTAGTACGCAAAAGGTTGTATTATTTATCATTTCACATGGTATTACATAGTATTCAACATTTAACACATAACTAAAACATAAAGTGTTTAAACTTACCCTTCTTACTTGGAAATAAAAGGACCTATTATTTATCATTTCATTCTATTACTTTATATTTATCTCTTAACATATTGTTCTCATGCTCATTTTTATGTTTCCACCACAAGGGCTCTTATGATAATCCCCGACTTCCAATTTGTTTCAAGTTGAGACAGATGAAATCGGACGAACCCACTACTCCCAAGTAAGAATTTTTCTATCAAGATATTGAACCACACATTTCTTGGCTTATTCCGTAGTATTTCTTGAGACTCCACGGTCCCATCTGGCATCACGATTTTCTTGTTAACAGCAAGATCCCATCCATTGGCATTATCTTTCAACATCACCTCCATATTTACTGTGTACCAAGTATTTTGTTTGAAACTAGAAGAACTCATGTCCAAAAAACAATCAAACCAAGATACCTGAAGAAGCTCTGCTTCTTCGATTGTGTAACTACAAGTTTTTAAACACCATAATGAGAGAGATTACATTGAGTAAAGGCAACTTTTTTTTTTCTCCAAAGTCGACCAAACATGATCTTACCAAATTATATTATTTTTCCTCCTCTTGTTTTAGGGATAAAACTAATTTCTTTTTTTTAAAAAAACATCCTATTTTATTTAATTTATTTAGAATTAAATCAAAAGTATTAAACTTATTCAAAATTAAACTTGAGCATATGTTTTTATATCTCATAATAATATAATATAGCATAAGACATGAGATTATTTTTAAATAAAGAAAAATGAACCAACTTATTTATAAATATAGAAAAATGACACCGTCTATCAATAATAGATCGCGATAGACTTCTATCATTGGGTGATAAAAGTCTAACACGATCTTTCGCTCATTGATGCATAATGAAATTAATAATTAGTTTATATTGTTATGAACCAAGAACAAAAGAGTAAACAATAATGAAAGATTTTGGTAATGAACAAATAAAATTTGGGTTTAAGATTATACCCGCAACGTTCCACCTTGTTCTATTTCCAATATTCATTGTTCCATTTCCAAATAAGGATCTATTAGATAGGTAATCCAAATTCTATTTTATACTTTTAGATTTACTTGTTCTGCAAATATACATTTAGTAGATAATCTAGATTATGTAATTTAAAATTGTTTCAGTATTTTCTTATCCAAATAGTCCAATTTCTAAAAATAGTATTTTTATATTTTCATGATATTTTGAATTTGAAATTTTAACATTCTGAATAATTGTTTAAATTTGAAATCAATTTATGAATATGATTCCAAACACATATCTCTAAACACCGAGTACAACTCTGTATTCATCGAATCCATTTTTTTCAAATTGCCTATCAGACAGTATAACAACAATTTTAAAGAATAATAAATATAGCAAAATATATTAAAAATAGACTTTATCTTGCTCGACTTCTATTAATGACATAGTAAATTTTTTATATTTGTAAAATTTTTTTATTGTGTTATATTTACTAATACTTTGGGCCTAATTGCTATATTTACAACTGCCTTTAAATCTTAAATGTTTAATTGAAACTTATTATTAAAATTACAATATAAATTTATTTTATAAGACTTGCAGTGGTAATATATAAAAACAATAATGGATTGATTAATTGGAATCTATGCCAGAGTAGTTTCTATTCACAGGTATGTACTAAATTAATACAATTAAATATTTCATTAGAAAGCGTAATTAATTAATACTATATTAACATAGATTAGTTAACTTGAATAATTAAAATATATTTATTTATTCAGTTATATAAAATTTATTCATTAAAATCATCTAATATATATAAATATCATTTATTTCTATTTACTCAAATAACATTCAAAAGTGGAATATAAAATTGTATTATATGATTCCAATATGTTTTATTTCCCAAAAATTTTATCCTAAAAAATCTCTTGGTCGTGAGCATATATTGACCCAACAAAACCGTTTTGACCCTTAAGCATTAGATTATTACCGTTATGCCCGTTAGTGTCTCCCTCTCCTCTCTTCCCATTATCTTGGTTATATCATGTTAATTTAAAAGTTGAAACATTGATGAGTGTCTTTCATCTTTCTCTTTATTTTATTTAAAAAAAATATCTAAATGGGAATCTATTCCATTTAATTAAAAATATATTTGGAGTAAAAGTTAGAATGAATTATATAAAAATTAAAAGGAAAAACTGTTGAATATGAACGGTCCATACATTATCAAAACTTTATTTGATTTCAAGTTTATACTCATTTTACAAACCCATGCCAATTCCTTTACCATACATATTATATATATATTTTTTTTCACTTTAGTGAATTCAATTTCACCTTTCAATTTTTTATGTGATTTTCTTTAGTTGCGAATAAATAAAACAAAAACTAATAATAAAAGAATGATGTAGTAGTAAATATAGCAATAAATGTCAAAGTATCAACAGGTAGCTCAATGCAAAAGAAATTTTGCTATGTATTAGCATATATACTAATGATAGGCTTTATCGCTAATAGGAGTCCATCAACAACTAAGTCTATCATTGAGACACTTTGCTATGTTTTTATTATTTTTTTGAAACGTTGCTATAGACTTAAATATGATACTAAATTCCAAAGAATCAACAAATATGGCCCATTGCAAAAAAAAAAAAAATAGATATAGAAAAATTAAGATTTAATTCTCGAAGTCTACTATTGATAGGCTATATCGTTAATAGGAGTATATTAGCAATAAAGTTCTTCATTGACACACTTTTCTGTGTTTGTATTTAAAAAAAATATATATTGACAAACACTTAATTATTAGCCCTAAAAACGCTACCTATTGCAATTACCTTAAGAAAATATATCTAAATAATAAAATAATATATATTAATAGTTGAGAAGTAATATTGTTTGGATGAGATTTACATCGATTAATTAATATTGTTTGTTTATATTCTTCTCATAGGAAAAGGGTATGTAAGATAGCCTTGGATTCTATGTATTTCTTTTCATTCATTTAGGCTTAGGTATGATTGAAAATATTTTCATCCAATTTTTCTATCGATTTGAAGCCAATATAATGCATAATGGTATCCTTTTCAATAAGGTCAATATTTTCCAATGATGGTTGTACAAATCAAATGAAATAAATGACAAGCTAACAAAATTTTTAATAGGATTAAATTGAGTTTTAAAGTATGTAGACCAAATCGTTATTAATGAAAATGTAGGAACCAAATGTATACACTATGAAACTTGAGAGACAAAAAAGAATTCTTAACCTTTTGTTTCTTTTTATTTTTTATGTTGTGTTTTTTTTTATTCTTATTATATAACTTTCTACCCGCCTTCACCTCCCACATGTGCTCGAGTTATTCTACTTTGCATACTATCTAAACTTGTGGACTTGTCTATGTTTGCATCTTAATATGCATCCTCAATCTTTTCTCTAAAAAATGCTTTTTGGAGTCACGAGCTCACTACATGGTCAACAAACTTTCTTGTATATGTTCTGCAAGATGTATTATGATGGACCACTAGTCTATATGTAGACATTATTATCTAGTACATTTCTGTCTCTTTTATGTAGCAAGTAATACTATGAATGACTTTTGTTTAATCTCAATGTATGTGAAAACTTTAGATTTCTTTAATATTGTTGATATGGGTTCAATTTTAGGTTATATGCTGGTCAAAGTTTTTTTAAAAAAAAGCAATTAGTGGAATATATTAAAAAACTAGGCCCGATCTCCCAACGAAGGCATCGGGAGTAGGCATATCTCTTGAAGAACTACAAGGCATCAAGATATTGAAAAAGGAAATCCAGTCGTGTAACAAACTCCCAACGGCATCTGCACCGTCAGGAGAGGTGTAACAACCGTTGATGAAACGTTGACCCCGGGGGAGATCCTATCTACCAACGAGGTATAGACATCGTTGGGAGTTAGGATAAACTCTCGACGCATAGTTGTCGTACGTCGGGAGAATGTGTCTCTATGCCTATTTTCCAACTATTCTCTGACGAAATATTGTTTGTTGAGAGATTATCTCCCAACGTAGTTTAAGCTATATCTAGACAATGTTATGCATCAGATGAATGTGGTTTTTTCTTGATCTTCAAAAGCGATCATGATCTGGTTATAGCCGGCATACCCATCCAAAAAATAGTAGAAGTTATTTCCAACTAGGCGATCTAGCATTTGGTCTTTAAAAGGCAAAGGGAAATGATCTTTCTGGCAAAGGAAAATGATCTTTCTCTGTTGTCGCATTTAATTTGCAATAGTCCATGCAAATTCACCATCCCGTGACGGTCCTTTGCAGTATTAGTTCCTTATTTACATTAGGGACTATAGTCATCCATCCTTTCTTAGGTACACATTGCACAAGGCTGAACCACATGCTGTCGGCTATTGGATAGATGATGCCCGTGTCTAACCACTTGATTATCTCCTTCTTTACGATCTTCTTCATCGTAGGCTTGAGTCTGCACTGATGTTCGATCGATCCTTTGTGATTCTCTTCGTGACGAATTCTATGCATGTAGTATGTGGGCTGATTACTCTAATGTCTGCAAGCGTCTAGCCGATTGCTTTTACATACTTTCTCAGAATGCTCAGCAACGGATTTTCTTAGTCTTCATTAAGTGCAGAGGAAATGATTACAGGTAGCTTTTCATTTTGCCCTAGAAACGCATACTTTAGGTGGTTAGGAAGGGTCTTCAGCTCTATTGTTGGTGGTTGTTCCAAGGATGGTTTTGTTGTTTTTCTTTCTTCATTCACTGTCGGCTTATCTTCTTGGGATGCGATCATCTCATCTTCTTTGGTTGTTTTTTCTATGATCGCATTGCATGCTACAATGGATGCAATTACATCCCCATCTTCATTTTCATCTTCAGGCTTCTCTTCGTCATTCAAACTTTGTTCATCGTCGAATTCATTGAGGACTTCTTAATCAAAATATTTGGATAATGTCAAACCTGAGCTTCTATCCATTCACACTTTGCATGATCTCTCCTTTGTACACATCAATCTGGACGCGACTGATAGATAAAAATGGTCGCCTCAGGATGATGGATACATCTTTGTTTGCTTCGTAGTCCAAGATGATGAAGTCTGCTGGTAATATAAATTTGTCGATTGTAACTAGAACATCCTTCAATTTCCCCTCTGGATGCACAAGAGATCTATCCGCTAATTGGAGAGTCACCATCGTGGGCATGAGTTGTCCTACATTCAGCTGCTTGAAAATTGACAGAGGCATCAAATTAATGCTGGCCCTAAGATTGCATAGTGCTTGACTGATGTATAATCCTCTAATAGAGCAAGGTATAGTGAAACTCCTAGGGTCGCACATTTTTGGTGGGATTATAGATTTTGAGCTCCGTTGTGAACTTACAAGTGCCTCTCTTCTTTGTCACCATATCCTTTAGAAACTTCGCATATACGGGCATCTCCTCAATTTCTTCAGTGAACGAAATGTTAATATGCAACTGTTTTAGTATATCCATGAAACATTAATACTGTACCTCATCATTTTTCTTCTTTTTGAGTCTCTGAGGAAATGGTGGCAGTTGTATTCTTACGGTCCCCTGTTCTTTCGGCTCCAAGGTGGATGCAATCTCTGGTTCCATCGCATCTTTCTTCTCTGTTTATCCTCGAGCCAATGTAATCAATAGCCCAACAACGCATAGTGGGCAAGTGAACGCAATTAACCAGACGACTACAAGTTATGCTACTTGCGGTGAAGGACACTCAATGGAGGAATGCCCGCGAAACCCACAGTCAGTCTATTTTGTGAAGAATAATCCATTTTCTAACACGTACAACCCTGGGTGGAGAAACCACCCCAACTTCGCGTGGAAAAATCAATACCAAAATTTTCAATCAGTGGCACAAAAAGAAGGGCTACTCAGATTTTTCCCGCGAACCAACAGTCAAACGCATAATCAAGCCAATAGTTCGCAGGCTCGCAATCTTCCTATGTGGAGAGTTTGTTGAAGCAATATATTGAAAAGAACGAAATAGTGCTTCAAAACCAAGCGACGTCTATCTGCAACCTGAAAATTCAAATAGGCCAGATCGCGGGCGAACTCAAGAATAGATCACAAGAGGCCCTGCCGAGTTCAACGGAACTCCCACGCAATCTAGGGGGTAGGGGAAAAGAGCAATGTCAAGTTGTGACGTTGTGGAGCGGAAAGACTGTGGCAAGGGAGAAGAAGGAGCCTAGCCAGACTGCTCTCCCTCGGGATGTATTCGGGATCTGTCCGTAAGTAAAAGAGTCTCCGTCGTGGGCGTGAGTTTGCCCATATTCAATCATACAAAGATTGATAGCGGTATTACGTTTATACTCACCCGAGGATCGCCTAGTGCTTGACCAATGTTGACCCCTCCAATTGAGCATGGTATTGTGAAGATTCCTGGGTCACACATTTTTGGTGGGATCATCGTATTTTGTGTTACTACCATTGTAGCGATCTTTCCTTCATCATTCTATTTCTTTTTCAATCTTCGCGGGAATGGTGGTAGATGGACTTCTTCTATCTCGTGTTCTAGAGGCTTGAAGGTGGATGCAACTTCTGGGTTCATCTTCTCAGGCTCTTCTGAATCATATGTCAACGGGTCCTCGGTTGTCACTACATTCAAGTTGGTCGTGATGGGTTCCTCTCCTACTTCTGCTGATTTTTCCGCTTAGCAAAGAGACTGCTAAGCATTGTTCCTTTCATGTAGCCCCAGAGTTGCGAGAGAGCTCAGTTGAGCTCGGCAATGCTCCTTGCGATCTATTTTTGAGTTTGCTCGCAATCTGTCATAGCTGAATTTCGAGATTTTGGATGGACATTGCTTGATTCTGAAGCACTGATTCGTTCTTCTCAATATACTATTTCAACAACCTCTCTAAGGATGAAGATTGCGATGCCTGCGAACTGCTGGTTTGGTTATGCGTTTGACCGTTTGTTTCCGGGAAAAATCCTAGTGGCCCTTCCTTTTGCACCACTGGTTGAAAGCTTTGTTGTTGATTTTTCCTTCTTCATCTGGGGTTGTACGTATTGAAATAGGGGTTATTCTTTATGAAACATATTGACTGCATATTTCTTGGGCATTCTTCCATCGGATGTGCTTCTCCATAGATGACACAACTTGTGGTTGTTTGAGTAATTGCGTTGACCTGTCCTTTTTGTGTTATCGTGCTATTAATTGCGATGCCTTGTATCAAATAGATCATCTCATTCATTTTTTTTGTAGGGATGCGATGGCCCCATTGTTTGCGTCACTGTCTTTAATTTTTAATCTTTGATCGTTTTCTTTCCAGTCCTCGTGATTTTTGGATATGCAATTAAGTACATTTTTCGCCTCATCGTAAGTTTTATCAAGCAGACCACCAGCTGCTGCCGCATTGGTAGCCGTCTGTAATGCAAGGTTCAGTATGTGGTAGAAAATCTCCATCTGTAGACAATCTGGCAAGCCGTTATGCGAGCAATCTCTTACCAGCCTCTTAAACCTCGCCCAGGCGTCACTGAGCGATTCGTCAATTTCCTGTTTAAAATTCATAATTAACTTCCTCCTTCTTGCATTCTCCATTGGATGGAAGTATTTCTTCATGAGCTTTTCCACTACTTATTCCCACGATGTTATCTCCCCTGGTTCGAGAGAATAGGCCCACTTCCTTGCTTGATCGCATAAGGAAAAAGGGAACAACATTAGTCGAACCTCCTCGGTAGAGATATTTGGGAACACAAAAGTGTTTCATATTTCAATGAAACTCTTGAGATGGACGTGCGGATCCTCGCCATGCCTTCCATCAAACTGTCATACTGTTTGCATCATCTGCAACATAACCGATTTCATTTCAAACCTCGATTTGTCCAAAGCTAGCCTCATTATTCCTGGGGAGAAATCATATAAGTTGGGTGACGCATAGTCCCGAATGGGTCTATTGCGGTCATTCGCCAGGAGGATGGGGTTGGTCATTATATTATTTGCATTTACGGCCCTCTCTTTCGGTTGTTCTGCCATTCTTGGAGATCTGTCTTGCTGTTGTTTACGGTTGGTTCCCAATCTTCGTTGGAACATTTTTTCAATCTCTTAGTCGTAATTTGCCAGAGATTGAAAGCTGCAAAGAAAATGAGAAAATTACCATTAGCACAATGTATTGCCGAAGTCCCCGGCAACGATGCCAAAAACTTGATGCGTGTTACTATGTCATGAAATAATGGTAAGAATGTGATGATGGAAAATGTGTTGTGCAAGCAAGTTTTCTCAGCAAGATCCAAGTATAAATCCTACTGAGTTTCCTGGTAAACCTAGGGTCAAACTCAGGGACTAAGGAAAACAATATGCGATTTTAATTTTTAGATCACTTTGTGGTAACAAATAAATCTAGTGGTTGGTTGATTTGTTGTTTACAGTATAAAGTGTATGCGGCGGAGTTGAGAAAAGCATTAATAATACGAAAGATGCGATGAGTATGCGTGGTAACGGGTTGAGAAGGGGTTTAACTAACACTTCCTAGGATTGCGTTCATGTTATGCGGTCATGCTACATACATACAACAACAAATCATCTCTCAATGCAAATGCTATGGCTTCTAGTTTTAGAATGCGTGTGATATATGCGATGATATCTATAGGACTTATACATAACCCTCTATTCTTGTCTATGCGATGATGATTGACACACACACAAACAAGGCAACCACATACTACTATAACCTATCTCTAGGTTGCATGCGATGCATGTTGACAAATAGAGCTTATCTCTAAGTCTCTATCTCTTGCTTATGCAAATCTAATCTTTCTCTCTCGAGTCTAAATTCAAACTAGCTTTCTCAAGTCTTAGGTTCTTTCTTTAGACTTTCTCTCGAGTAGCTCTAAAGGGGTGATGGATGTAACATAAGACAAGATGATCGCATACAATGAAGATCCTAGGTCATGTTAACTAAGTACTTCTCAACCCATTCGATAGTTTTAGCTACTCATGCGTATTTTAAAGAGAGTGAACAAATGTAGAAAAGCAAGTTCCATTCTATATATATATAATCGAAGTACATAATGACAATGCAGAATAAAAATAAAGAGTCTGGTAGCAATTTCTTGCTCCCCAAGGCTTATACACTGTTCTTCTTCTACTCTGCTCAAAAGATATTCTTGCTTTCGCAAGAGTCGGCCCTCTCTCTATTTTTCCACGCTCTCTAGCACTCTCTCGAGCTGACCAGGATGATCTTTCGACGTATTTTCCCTTCTCTCACTCCCGCCTTTTAAGTATAAGAAAAACTAAGAACAAGGCTAACTATTGTCTATATGGTGAACTCTAAAAACTGGACGAACTCTTTTGATGAAGGTGGCCTTTGGTATTTATAGAGCTTCAGGGTGAGAAGCTTCTTCTCTCTTGTGATTGCACTGATGGGATGTCATTAATTCTTTGTTTGATGCGCCGGATAATTGTCACTGAAAAGTTGAGTGTACTTGCTACAATATGTCGTTAACGGCTTGTCAACTTAATTCGGAATCGACCGTCATCAGCTTTCTGTCCCATCGTGATTTATTAAGCTTTCACCCAGATGCCCCGGATCTATGCGCCCACCTTTCTTAAGTATATTTTTCATGAGCGCAAATGATCGCATAGCCTTTTGATAAGACAACGGATCCTCAACCTCGCCATCAGATTTATGTCAAATTCCTTCAATTAATGTATCTCATACATCATATCAACTATATCATATATAATTGAACCAGTTTAATTATATCATACATAATTAAACTCCCTTTTGTCAATTTGAACACTTCAAACTGACCCAAAAACTAATTCTCAACTTGAATCCATTTAGCTACCAAGGGGGCCTTATGGAGCTGTAGCTTGAAGCTCCAACGGTACGTGAATAGCTGACTAAACTCTTTAATCATGAGATCCACCATCCGTTAACTGTCGGGCACTCCACTAAAGACTGACAGTTGCACTCTTCTCATCATAGATATATTTTTGTGTCCATCGGATATAACCAGTCAACAGTACGATAACCCTTCATAGATTGCTTGTAAGTATAGCTCGGCCAATTTACCGTTTTGCCCTTGTAGTTATATCTAACTCCTTAAGTTACAACGACAACCAAGGATCTTCGTATATTGGTTTGTGGTTAATAGAAATTAAATATCTCATATTTCATAGATAACAGTGAAGAAAAAATCTTATATTATTACATCACAAGCGTTTGTTCATACAGGTGTTTACAAACTACAAGACCCTATGAGCGTTTAAGGCATCAACTCCAACAATCTGCCACATGTTCTAAAATGAGTGGGTGTATAAGATAAAAACAAGTACAAAACAAAAAACTAGGGCACTAAGGCCTAGTACAAAAACTCCTACTTGCCCTAGTCCAGCCGCAGGCGGTCCCATAGACCCATGCTCTGAACATGACCCTAAAAAACTATAACCGTGAGAGCCTTCGTAAATGGGTCAACCACGTTGTACTCCGAAGCGATCTTTGTGACTATCACGTCGCCTCGATGCACTATCTTGCGGATGAGATGATACTTCTACTCTATATGTTTTTCACCCTTGTGACTCCTCGGCTCTCTAGTGTTCGCCACAACACAACTATTACCACAATAAAGGGTCATGGCCCTAGACATGTCTAGAACACTATCCAGATCAGTCAGGAACTTCCTAAGCCAATTGGTTTTCATAGCAGCTTCACAAGCCACTACATACTCGGCCTCCATCGTGGAGTCACCGATGCACCCCTGCTTAGTGCTTCGCCATACTACAGCTCCTCTATTCAGAGTGAACACCAAGCTTGAAGTGGATTTTCGAGAATCCTTATCAGTCTGAAAGTCAATGTTCATGTATTCAATAAGGATCAAATCCTTAGATCCATACATGAGCATGTAGCCCCTCGTACTCCGAAGATACTTAAGGATGTTCTTGACGGCGGTCCAGTGACCCTGTCCTGGATTAGACTGATATCTACTGACTATCCCCACAATGTAGCAGATGTTCGATCTAGTACACAACATCACATACATCAAACTACCAACGACAGATGTATAGGGGACCCGTCTCATCTCCTCAACCTCTTGAGGTTTCTTAGGACAAATTTCCTTAGACAATGTAACTCCATGCCTCTTTTGGAGTTCTACATCAAGTACTTAAGCAACATCTTGTCAATATACGATGCCTAAGACAGTAGTAGAACTTTGTTCTTTTGATCCCGAAAGATCTGAATACTAAAAACAAACTGAGCCTCTCCCAAATCTTTCATTTGGAATTAGGTCATTAGCCAGTTCTTAACTGATGTCAGTAAACCTACATCATTCCCAATGAGTAGGTTATAGTCTACATTCAACACTAGGAAAACTTCTAAACTGTTGATGATTTTCTTGTAGACACAATGCTCATCAATGTTTTGGACAAAGCCATACGATTTGATCACAGTATCAAATCGAATGTTCCAACAGCGAGACGCCGTTTCAGCCCATAAATGGACCGATTCAGTTTTCAAAACTTTTGCTCTTGACCTTGCGCCATGAATCCCTCGAGCTACACCATATAAATGGTCTCCTCAAGATTACCATTCAGAAAGGCAGTTTTGACGTACATTTGTCTTATCTTATAGTCATGATATAAGGTATGGATAGGAGGATGCAGATAGACTTCAACATGGAAATAGGTGAGAAAGTCTCCTCATAGTCAACTCTCTCCACCTGGGTATAACCCACAACTCTTGCTCCAATAACGACTAGCCATCATTGATTTGGCCAAGAGATCCTTAACTTACTTAACAAT
This sequence comes from Benincasa hispida, assembly GCF_027475165.1. Lineage (NCBI taxonomy): Eukaryota > Viridiplantae > Streptophyta > Magnoliopsida > Cucurbitales > Cucurbitaceae > Benincasa > Benincasa hispida. The sequence goes on along the minus strand of NC_143479.1, from coordinate 69,582,835 downwards.
CTCCTGTAAGTGTGACCCGTCATTTTAGGCTCTAGAGGTCCATCTCAAAAAGCCAATCCGAAGCAAAAAAAATCTAATTGGGGCAAAACCTAAAGCAACCCTATCATTTCTAAAGTTCACCTTGATCTTGACCAACTACACAAAACCCATCTGAAGGGGGACGCTCAAAGGCGACACGAGGGAGTACAGAATGATCTCACGGTGTGAACCAATGACAGATACCATAGGACGTATTGACACACACCCTTCACCCACTTACTATAAACACTATCTCTATCCACCTTGATATTGACTCATGCAAACACCATCTGAAGGGGGATGCTCCCAAGACACCACGAGGCCAAACATGAATCTCATGGTGTGAACATACAGGGAGAAACGTGAGTGGAATCATAGATATATCAGATACATCTCTTCCTCCCACTTAGTATTTTATAACCTGGGGTTTAGCTTACTTAGAAAAAATACGACTAAGGATTTTAACTGACTTTTATGTTTGCCCAAGAGTAACTTTTACCTTGGATAGTTAAACAACTTTTGATCATCATCCATTAAACTTTTTAATGGAGTCTTTGACCAAATTGGCGCATGCTTGTTGAAAATCTATCTAATTCACCTTTCCAGGTAGGTTTCCAGGTAGGGCTGTTATGTTTTCGTCAACTTAAGAACCCCAGCCTAGCCAGAACCCGCCTTAGACAAAAGGTCTCTTATAGATAGGTTTAAAACAAATTTAATCTTTTATGCCAATCAATTTAATCCTATTAAACCGATTTTAAAAGAATAATCTAGGTTACTAAACTCTTTAGAACAACTTAAACTTAGGTCTATCTCAAATCAATTTTAAAACCCTTTTAAAAAACTTGAGTTCACCCTAAGTTCGTATGCAACTCTTTCTTATTGATTTTAGTTCTAATTTCCTTTATAACACTTATAAACAGAAAAAACCAAAAACACAATGCTAAGCTAACACATGCAAGGCATTCATAAAGATTATAAACAGCCTAAGTGTCATGCTCAATGCATTGTCCATTCATTACTACTTCTTTTATATAACACTTATACAAAACAGCAATGAAACCAAGCATAACATACTTCCATTCCCTCTTAGACTATAACACTTACAATAAAAGGATGATGCATGATAATGCTCACTGCATGCAAAATATAACTCTTATATTTCATGATGCATGCACATGCTTTCAAGTAATTTCTTCATGCTCGATTATAACATTTATAATACATGATGCATGAATAACTGCACAACCTAAGGTGGGTTTTAAACTATATGTCAAACACTTTGGTATATAAGCACCATACATCACATGTATAATAAATCAATATTGATGAACCGGGTAAAATTGCCTTCAAATCACAAAATTGAAGCTAACTATTACAAAGACAAGGAGTCTCCGATTCAAACAGGTGAGTTGGGTCTTGAATCACTCGGTCAAAGCATCGTGTCTCCAATCATCGTGTACTTAACTCCCTACGATCGTCTACATGATAAAACAAATGCTTTGCTCTATCACTTACCAACGCTCGCAGAGCTAAACGATCATTTAGCAATTACTACACGATCGTGTACCTTTTGCTAAGCGATGAAGCTTAAGTACGTGATTGCTTAGTGCGCTCCGCACAATGCCCGCCTTCCGTAATTGTCTATATGACTAGGATGCCGTAAACCACCATTGCCTAAGCGATCACTTAGTTAGCGCCTCAGTATAGTATACATACGATCGTGTATGTAGTAACTAAGTGATGAGGCTTGCTAACTACACGATCGTTTAGCGCGCGCATTTAACTAAACGATGAGCATCACATGCTCCCACTGTGATCGTCTACCTCCAACGCCTTTAACTAAACCGTTTTGACCCTTAAGCATTAGATTATTGCCGTTATGCCCGTTGGTCTCTCCTTCCCCTATCTCCACATTATCTTGGTTATATCATGTTAACTAAAAGTTGAAACATTGATGGATGACTTTTCATCATTCTCTTTATTTTATTAAAAAAAATTATCTAAATGGGAATCTATTCTATTTAATTAAAAATATATTTGGAGTAAAAGTTAGAATGAAGGAAAAACTATTGAATATGAATGGTCCATACATTATCAAAACTTTATTTGATTTGAAGTTTATACTCATTTTACAAACCCATGTAAATTCCTTTACCATACATATTATATTTTTTTTTCCACTTTAGTGAATTCAATTTCACCTTTCAACTTTTTCTATTATTTTCATTGGTCACAAATGAATAAAAAAAATTAATAATAAAAGAATGATGTAGCGGTAAATATAGCAATAAATGTCAAAGTATCAATAGATTAATTTACTATATTTATTTCTTTAGCACAGATTAATTTACTTGCTTAATTCATACTAATCACTAAGGGATTAAGAAAACATCATGAAGAAAGCAAATTATGGAAGAATGGAAATAGACAGAAAGATGGAGATGGAAATGATCATGACATTCAATATTAAAATTTAGCATCTGATACATGGTGTGAATGATAGAGATTAAGAAGATGAGTACAAATGATTATAAAAAGATAGAAACAAATACAGAAGAGTGCCAACGTCTTGACACAGATCTTGATGGTAGATTTGCTTGCCGGCATATGGAATGAATGGAAAGAAGAGCTTCCCTCTCAGGCTTGCTCGTCCGATAGAGTTGATCTTGGTACAGAGCTTCAACGGCGGGGATTGAAAGGATTTGCCCTGAGACTCACCTCTCGGCCTTGTCTCTTAATTCTGGATATACTCCGATCAGCACTCAGTCAGTCTCTCTCTCAATATACAAATATCAAAATATACCCGTATCCATTGTATCTTGCAATGGAATTGCAGATGCTATTTATAGGCTCAGCTTTGACTCTTTGCAGTGTGAACCCCACTTTATTGTTAAGGCAGCTCCAAAAATGATGGAATGAATATTCCTTCTATTACATAATCAATCCCGTCAGAAATGCACAACGGTCAGCTGTACACGCGTCTAAATCCTCTGCAATTGCGTTGCTCTTTTGCATCTTCGATCGTGTGCCTGCATGCGGTGTTATTTTTTATTATCGCATGTGGTTGAAGTTAAGCTCTGGATCGACTGTCGCATGCGTCGTCATTACATTGATCATCTCTTCCTTATTGATTGACAGGCACAATGTGACGAAGATGCGTTGTTCAGTTTCTCTTTGAGCCACGAACGCAAGCGGTGAAAAAACAGAATGGAAACATCCTTTTCTACCATCGCAATGGTGTTAGTAGGCGTATTTATGATAATTCATAATTCTTGCATTTCTTAGCCAATTTTCATACATTCGACGCAACTTTTCTCTCTTTAAGCCGCAATATCTAAATAAAACAGTATAAATAACTTGTATTTCTACAAGTTATCAAGGAGTCCATCAACAACTAAGTCTATTATTAAGACACTTTGCTATGTTTTTATTATGTTTTTTAATATGTCTTTATAGACTTAAATATGACACCGAATACCAAAGTATCAGCAAATATGGCCCCTTGTAAAAAAAAAAAAAATGTATATATAGAAAAATTTAGATCTAATTCTTGGAGTTTACTATTGATAGGCTATATCGTTAATAGGACTATATTAGTAATATAGTTTATCATTGATAAATTTTGCTATGTTTGTATTTTTTCTTAAAATATTGACATACATTTAATTATTAACCCTAAAAATGCTACCTATTGCAATTACCTTCAAGATGTATTTTTATGGACCACTAGTTGATGACTTGATATTGGTTGTTTACTGTGCATGCATGATGATGTGCTACAAGTTCATGTTGCCATAAACTTGTAATGCTAAATTTAATGTGATGCTATGTTATTGCTCATGCACATTTTATGCGATACTACTTCTAAAGATATATGCGTTGTTAACAATATGATTGTAGTATGCTATGGAGTAATGTGTTGTCACAAGTTTCCTTCTGCTGAAACCAAGTATAATTCCAACGCAAATTTCTCAGAGTAATCCGAGATCGAACATAGGAATTTTTTTGTTAGTGTGTTACTTTTGTGATACATTCAACCGATTTTTATAATTAATAAGAATTGTTATTTGTACATGGATTTAAAGTGCGGTAAAATAAAGGTGCGCTAATAAAATAAATTGCATTGAAAATAAATCCTAAGCTAACGTGATACAAGATACAAAATACATGCTATACATGATACTGAGTTCGAGACTGACTGTGAAGTTTATACAAAAGATCGTGGTATGCGATGGCAAGTCTTTATGTATGAATCAGAAATAGAAGGGATAATTAGTGTTACAAAGGATCATGGTATGCGATGGCAAGCCTTTCGTCTGCCAAGTCATAATTGCTTGGAGATACAAATCGATTGGACTTCCCAAATTAGCAAATGAATTTTTCTTTAATATTTTATTTGAATGGATGCATGAAAAAGGAATAATGCATTGTGCTCACCAACGCAACTGTATCTTCGCAAAGGACGGGCAACAACGTATATATCCCCGTAACACATCCCATAACCAACGCATTTCTGGAGAATACCTCAACATAGTGCATTTGGCTAAAGACGGGCAAAGGACATATGCAAGTGCAACACACCCCTCAACTTAATACAATTGAGTTAGGTGAACGCAAAGCATTCCTGATTGGTTTGATATGCATTCATTGCCGCCTTGCATATTTGTTGTTAGATGTTTTTGTTATTATTTTTATTATATCTTTTTCATCAACACAAGTGTTATGTCTTGCGACGATATATTTTCCTTTATTACTCAATCATTCACAATTTAAAGCACAATGCACTGACTACAAAAAAAAAAAGTCAAAGAATTAAAGATGAGACGAAATTAAATGCAGAGAAGTGAATGAGGAAATAAATTCATAAAGTAAAAATTGAATTAAATGAAGAATTTAAGACAGAATTCAGAATTTAAAGAGACAGAAGTTCAATAAAGCATTAAACATTACTCCTTCCCTGTAGATCCCGGGGCTTCTAAATTGCTGGGCAATGTTCCCGGTGTTCGACTTCTTAGCTCAGAGGCCAGTTGGCCAACTTGGATCTCCACATTCTTTATAGGGGACGCTTGTGCTTGCATCACAGCATCATTTTTATCTATATACTGCTTTAGTAGCGTCTCTAATGAGCCTCCTGATGTGTTAGACGATGATGGTTGCTGGTTCTGCGATCTTGATTGCCCTTGGCTATGGTGAAAAGAAGGATTTCCTCTACTGCCCCTTGATGGATCCCTGGCCCCCCTCGGATGGGATTGCCTCCTTAACCGAAGTTAGGATGGCTCCTCCAACCCGGATTATAGGTGTTGCTGAAGGGGTTGTTCTAGATAGAACACACTTGCTGAAGATTCAATGGACACCCATCAACTCCGTGAGCCCCTCCACAATTGACGCAACTGATTGCGGCCACTTGAGCCGCTGCAGCGGGTTACACTGATTGTGGGGAAATGGCTCCTTGGTTGATTGCCATTAACTGAAGGATCGAGGTCACAATGGCCATCTGCGCGGCCAACATGGTCATTGTCTCCGAAGGGACAATGGCTATTTCAGTTTTCCTTTTATCGTCGCCTCGGCCTCCATAACCATCGTCGATCCAATCATCCAAATTCCGCAAGATGCGGTCGAGGATGACTTTGGCCTTCATGTATTTCTTATCCATAGAACCACCTGCCGCGGAGGCATCAACAATAGCTTGCGTTGCTCTGTTCAGGCCATTGTAAAATGTTTCCATCAAGACACAATCGGGAATCCCGATATGCGGGCAGTTTTTCACCAGTCTCCTAAATCGCACCCAGACGGTGCTCAGGGCTTCATTCTTCTTCTGTTCAAAGTTCAACACATCCTTTCGTCGCCTTGCATTGATGGCAGGTGGGAAAAAATTCTTCATGAACCGTTCCACCAATTGCTCCCATGAAGTGATCTCATTTGGCTTCAGTGAGTAAGCCCACCTCTTAGCCTCGTCCCTCAAGGTGTAAGGGAACAAATACAATCTTATATTTTCTAGAGTAACGCCAGGTAAGGAAAAATTGCCGCACATCTCGACAAAGCTGGTCAGATTGGCATGTGGGTCTTCACCTTGCAGACCTCCGAACTGCCCAACATTTTGAATCATCTGCAACATGACTGGGTTAATCTCAAAACGCGCATTCTCCTCCACAGTCTGCCTTGAGATTCCAGGAAAAAAATCATACTTATTGGGTGTCGTATATTTACGCATCGGGATGTTGTGGTCAGACACTAGGAAAACAGGATCTTGAGTCGGTCGAACATCCCCTTGGTTTGCAACCGGTACCACGTTATCATTGTTGTCTGCCATGCTGGCTGCCTTTTTTTGTCGAATTCGGTTCTGACGTACCCTTGCGCGGAAAGTTCACTCGATCTTAGGGTCATCTACAAATTCCAGTTCAGCACCAGGATTCATAAACCGTCAGGTTGCTTTCCACGTTGAACAAGCAGTACAATGAGATCTGTCCTGCAAAATACCAAAAACACACTCAAACAATAAACTGTTAACCACTCCCTGGCAACGGTGCCATAAACTTGTTACGCATGTTTACTATAACAATGATGCATGATGTTCTCTGCACATGACGATGCGATACTACTTCTAAATATGCGTTAATTATGGATGTTCATGTAGTATGCCATGCGCTGTCACAAGTTTCCTTACGATGGAACCAAGTGTAATTCCACCGCAAGTTTCTCGGTGTGATCCGAGGTCGAACACGGGGACTGGTTTAGGTTATTGTGGTATGTTCATGATATATACGGCCAGGTTTTCAATCTTTAAAAATGTGTTTGTACAGGTATATAAATTGCGATAAAGTAAAGTAAAGCAGTAAAGATGCGATAATAAAATAAAAATCAATAAACCTAAGCTAGATGATACAAGATACAGGCTTCGTGTACAAGATGTAGGGGTCAAGGCTGGCTGTGAAAGTTGTGCAAAGACGTGGGACGCGGTGGCAAGTCTTATGAATAGAATAGAAAGAGAAAGACAAATAATATAAACAACACAAATTCTTAATATCATTGAAGCTAAAAATACTGTTCCGCTCTTCTCTTGGCGTACACCTCTTAGTGATCGGTCGCGCTTCCACATGTCTGTGGTGAAACAGAGACTAACGTAATGAACGTAAGGTTGCTTCCATGTCTGGAAGTACTACTCACTTTAGTTAATGCATTATTCTACCCCTCTCTCGTTAGATCAGAATCGCATCTTCACTTCTGCTCTCATAGGTGAAGATGTAGTCTAGCATGTCTTAGCTAAACGCATTTTATATCTTTCACACAGATTAAGTACTTGGTTAATTCATATTACTTATCAGGGAATTAAGAAAACATCATGAAGAAAGTGATTGATGGGGGAACGGAAATAGACAGAAGATTATAAATGAAAGCTATCGAAACATTTAATATCTATATTAAGCATTTGATACATGGTGTGAATGCAGAGGTAAAGAAACAGTGAAAACAATGATGAAAGAGATAGAACAGATACAAAAAAGTGCCAATGTCGTGGCACTGATTCGATGAAGATCTATTTGCTGGATAGGATGGATTTGATGGCAAGAAGAGCTTCCCTCTCAGGTTTGCTCCACTGGTAGAAGGGATCTTTGCATAGAGCTTTCAATTGGGTGTTTGGCAGATTAGATTTAAGATTCACCTTTTGGCCTTATCTCATCTTCTTCGCGAATTTCTTCACTTAAGCACTCAGCTCAGCCTTTTCTCTCAACAATTTTGCAACACTTACCCCGTGTTTCGTAGCTTCCCTTTTTCTCTGAAATCAATGGTGTATTTATAGGTACAGATCTTTGACTCCAACCTTGTGGTCCCCACTTGATCGTTATGGTAATTCCGAAGATGGAGGGATATTATTCCTTCTGTTATGCAATCAGACCGTCAATTCTGCACAATCGTTAGTTGTACACGTGTCTCAATTCTCCGCTTTTGTGTTGCTTAGTTGCATCTTTCAATCATGGGTTCGCATGCGGTGTTGTTGTTATCACCGCATGCGGTTGAAACACAGCTCTGGACCGACTGTCGCATTGCGCCATCATTGCAGTAATCATCTCTTCATTGTTGATTGACGAGCGCAGTGTGACAGAGATGCGTTGATCAGTTTCTCATGAGCTTGGAGCGCAAGCGGTGACTTGGTCTCCTGCAAAACAGAGTAAAATTCGACCTGTTTTCCATCTTTATGGTGTTAGTGGGTGTAATTGCAAACATTTATAATTATTGAAATTCTAAGCTGATTTTCATACAATCGGTGCATATTCATTAATCTTTTGGCTGCAATATCTAGATAAGGTGGCATAAATAACTTGTATTTCTACAAGTAATCAAAGGGATAATTAATAAAAACATCGTAAGTTTGTTAATTGCGTTAAAGATATAACTAAGGTTCGGCTTTCCCTTGGCGTACACCTCTCAATGATCGGCCGTGTTCCCATATCTCTATGGTGAAACATGGATGAACGTGATGAATGGAAGGTTGCTTCCATCTCTGGAAGTACTTCTCGCTTTAGTTAACGTATTCTTCCAACCCTCTCCCGATAGGCGAAATGACATCTTCACTTATGCTCTCACAGGTGAAGATGTCGTTGAGCATGCGTTGACTAAACTTAATTATTTCCTTAACCCAATTAATTGACTTGCTTAATTATTGCTAAGTATCCAAGGGATTAAGAAAACGTCATGGAGAAAGTGAATTATGGATGAACAGAAATAGACAGAGAGATGGAGATGGAAATGAGCATAACAATTAATACTAAGATAAAGCGTCTGATATATGGTGGGAATGAAAGACTAAAGAAGATGAATACAAGTGATGATAAAGAGATAGAAACAAATACAGAAGAGTGTCAATGTCTTGACACAGAATGAAGAGAAGAGCTTCCATCTCAGGCTCGCTCTTCTGGTAGAAGTGACCTTCGTACAGAGCTTCAACGGCAAGGATCGAAAGGATTCTTTGCCTGAAGACTCATCTCTCAGCCTTATCTCTTAATTCTTCCCGGATCTACTCTGATTAGTCGCTCAACTAGTCTCTCTCTCAGATCAATATATCAAGTCTCTATGTATTCAAGCATATTTTTCAATGAAATTTCAGAAGCTATTTATAGGCGAGCTTGACTCTCGGACTTATTGTCCCCACTTTATTGTTATGGCAATTCCTGAAATGGTGGAGTGAATATTCCTTCTGTTACGCAATCAATCCTGTCCGAAATTCCTGAAATGCGGCGATGGTGGTGAAAAGTGAGGTGGAGATGGATGGTGAGGGGACACTGCTGGAGATTTGGTTTTGGAATCTGGAGTAAGGAGGAGGTTTGTGAAGTGTTCGGGAAGAGGGGAAAGGGGTTCTATTGGAGGGGTCAGTGGGTGAATGATTAAAGGCAAAGGGTTCAAGGGTACTTGGGTTTGTTTTTGCGGTGATTGTTCTTGGACTATCTCCTTTCCTTTAACATTGCAGTGCTGGTTCTTGGGCTTGGGTGGTTGCGGCGCATTGAGATCAATGAGGGGCCTTTTGGTTGGAAGCTCAGAGCAATGTGGGGAATGCTTGAGAAGCATTCTCAGGATCTTCATGTGGATGATGCCTTGAACTTTAGGCATGGGCTCTTCGTTAATGCCTACGCCCACAGAGAGGCACAAACTTGAAATCATCCACGGGAATAAGTATTAGCCTCTCACACGACCAACAAAACCTCGAATCTGCTTTGCAATAAGTTGGCCTACATCAATCAAAATGCCGCATACTATACAGTATGCGGCCATCACTCGATCCCTTGAAATTGTTTTGTCATGCGTTGTTGGGATGAGTCGCCATTTCACCAAATACACCCAAAGTTGTGCCTCTGGGAGTAGCTTGTTGGAGGCGAGGGTCTTAATGTCTGTTAATGATACTGACCACTTGGTGCTCGGTAGTGTTAATACCTTCACCGCATCCTCCATGTGCTCTTCTTCAGGATCATCAATTATCTTGTTACCCGGTGCTTCCGGGAGGTTTTTCAACTTGTAGAGCTCATTGATGTCCTTTGCGCTTAATGGCACTACCCACCCTTCAATGATCACTGCATCTTCTGTGTCATGGAGCTGGCCACGATAAAAGGCCCTCACTGCCGCAGGAATAACAATAGAGGCACATTGGCAGAAAATTTCCCACCCATGTTCCAACACAACACTCATGATCAAATCTGGTAGTGGTGTTGACGCAGGGAAGAAACCCATTTCCATCATCATATCATCATTTTTCTTTCTTTGTTGATGGGCGTCTCCTGGTCGATGCAAGCTCGTTGCTCACAACTTTAGCTTTGCCCTTGTCTTGAGCAGACGCAAGGCGGGATTTTTGTCTTTGTTTGCATTCTCTTTCATTGCGTTGCTCTTCTTTTTCCCTTTTCCATTCCCCCCTTCCTTTCTCTTATTTTCTCTGACGTGTTGCACATTGGCCTTGCAGCGTCTTTCCTTCTCCTCTTTCTCCTTCTTTTCTTTTTCTTCTTCTTCTCTCATCTTTCTCTCAAACTGCTCTGAGCCAAGTAATATGCGTTGCTTTTCCTCGAGCCTTCTTATTTCTTCTTCTGCCGCCCTTGCGTTGTCACGGTGGACCGCTTCATTGTGAAGTTTTCTCGCTAAATCGCCTGTTGCGATGGATTTGGCGCGCACATGACAAATTTTCTTTCTTCTCCCCTACTTTTCTTTTTCTTCTCTCCTCTTCTTCTACTATGCGTTGAAAGAATAGTGGGTCACTTGTTGACCCTTGCGGTGCATTCTCCTTGTGACGCCGCATAAGAGGGTTGATGTCAGGATCTTCTCTATCTTCAGTCGCAACCATTATGATATGCAGTGATGAAACTTGTAGTTGCGCTGATGCTTTGGCTTACATTGACATTCCCTTTTCCACCCTTGCGATGGTTGATTCTCCGTCAAAATTTGGGCTTTTCGCCCTCTTCCTTTTCTACTCCTTCTTCAAGCGCTTCTCTTCTCGCCTGCATTGTTTCTTTTCACTCTCCTCCTTTTTTCTCTTCTCCTTCTTCAACCGGGTAGCTTCATCTCCTCCCAACTGTTTTTCTTTACTTCTTCTCTTCTTCTTCCCTTCAACCATCCCTGGCTGCTTCTTCGCCCCTATAACCTCCAAAATGGCCCTGATGGGTCCCTCATTGGAGTCTGTTGGAATAGTCTCCTTAGGATCCATAGTGGCCAGGGCCATTGTCCACGAAGCTTCCACCATTTCCTCCTCTGAAGGTAGGGGCTGGTTTACAACTCCAGCTTCCGGTAGCCCCCCCCCCCCTTTCCATATTACTCAAAATTCTGCCAAATACCTCTTTCGTCCCTTCGCCTCAGTTCGCTTTCTGTCCACGGTACTGGGAGTGCCACCTTAGTTCTGGTGGCATGGGCACTCTCCATGCTTAGCCTCTCTCGGATGGTGAGTGGTTTTGCTACAAAGGTCTTTTGCCAAGGTTTTCCAGCGATTCTTAGGGAAGACTTGGGCTGGGCAGTGAGGCAGTGCTACCAATGAGGAATGTCGCCTCCCATGCGGTGACGAGTGCTTGGGAAGGGGATTATGGTAGGGAAGATGAGTGTGAAGATTGTCCGGCCATTTGCTTGGCCGAGTGAAAGATTTAAGATTTTTTTTTGTCTGAGGAAGGAAATCGGCAGGGGAATGAGTATGCAGAGAATTGCTTAAGGTTTCTTTTGCGAGGAATGCAAATGAGCTCCTCAGTTGAAAGGGGTGAGATTTATAGGTTGGGCCTTGATAAGCCCAACGAAATCTCTACGTGGCAGGCTTCGGTATTCTCAAAAAGCCTGCTGTCGTGCTCCTCCCATTATGATTTAAATGAAAGGACGTCCTTTCATCTGCTAAGTCATAATTTCCTTGGAAGCTGAAACGATTCAACTCCTCTCTCGCAAAAATTTTATCATTTTATTTTATTTTTTCTTTAATCAGACGGGCGCAATATTAATTATTAACGCAATGCATCCGTTACCGCAAATGCATATTTGCGGAGGACGGGCACAACGTATGCATTAGCTTAACACACCCCTTAACACAATGTATTTCTGGAGGACGGGCACATGGTATTTCTACCAGCGCAACACTACCTTCGACATAGTGCGTTTCTACTGAGGACGGGCACAGTGTAGATACGCGCGCAACACACCCCTCAACGCAATGCATTTGTGGAAGACGGGCGAAAAGTGTATCTTATTAGCGCAAGATACACCCATCATCACAATGCATACCGGACGTTATAAAAGTTTATTTTATTTTTTTTAATTTCATCAACATCACAACGCTTATCCCCAAAACCAAGTTGATAAGACGTTGTGGTGTTCATTTTCTTTTTAATATTCATTCACAGAAATTAAGTTCAATGCAAACTAAGGCTAAAATGGAAATACATTCTACTAGGCATAAAATTAAACTAACGCAAGCTGGAATTGAAATACAAGTAAATTCAAGTAAGCAGTAAAGACTAATTTAAGAAAGCGATAAACTGAATTGAATAACACAATAACAAAGCAATAAACTAATGTACGAAAGCAGTAAAGAAAGTATTAAAGAAAGCGATAAAGATAGATGTAGGGATGCTGATTGAAAGAGGTTCTTCAAGGTTATCACAATAGCATCCTTGCAAGCGGTCAATCCTGCTTGCTTAAGTCGATGGTCTCCATGCGTCATTCCACATTGTCCCCATAGTAGGGCTTAATTCTTTGACCATTTACTTTGATTGCACTATTTCCATCCTCGGTGGTTAGCTCCACTATGCCATGGGGAAAGATAGTCTTGATGCGGAATGGCCCAGACCAGCGTGACTTCAACTTTCCTAGAAACAATCACAAATGTGCATTAAATAAAAGGTACCTGTTGACCCACGAAGAATGTCCTCTTGCTTATGCGGTCGTCATGCCACTTCTTGGTTCACTCTTTATAAAGCTTGGCATTTTCATAGGCATTCATTCCCCACTCGACTAGCTAGTTCAGCTGCAACTTTTGGACTTCCCCCGCACTTGACAGATCAAAATTCAGCTTTTTACTCACCCACATTGCTTTGTGTTCCAACTCTAGAGGCAGATGGCAAGCTTTTCCGAAGACTAAGGCATATGGGGACATACCAATTGAAGTTTTGAAGGCAGTCTTGTATGCCCATAGTGCTTCGTCAAGCTTGGGTGACCAATCTTTCCTGGAGGTACTGACTACCTTCTCCAAGATGGTCTTGATTTCTCTGTTGGAGATTTTTGCCTGCCCATTAGTTTGTGGGTGATATGCAGTTGCAACTCTCTGGCTGACATTAAATTTGATCAACATGTTGGTGATGATGTGGTTGATGAAATGTGTGCCTTCATTGCTAATTAAGGCATGAGGTGTTCCATATCGTGTGAAAATATTTTTCTTGAGAAATTTCGCTACCGTGGCCGCATCATTTTTAGCGCATGCGATGGCCTCAACCCACTTTGAAACATAATCAACCGTAACCAAAATATATTGATGACCCTCTGCAGGCGGAAATGGGCCATGAAGTTGATTCCCCATACATCAAACAATTCAATTTCTAAGATCGAAGTCAAAAGCATTTCATCCTGTCTGGACATGTTCCCTGTTCCCTGGCATCTATCGCATTGCACAACATGAGCATGGGCATCCTTGAATACCGTTGGCCGAAAGTCGCCGCTCTGTAGGACTTTTGCGGTGGTCCGCTGCCCCCCAAAATGTCCTCCATAAAGGGACTCATGACAAAGTTCTAAAATGTGCTTGGTCTCGTGCTCAGGAACACATCGACACAGAATATGATCAGGTCCGAGTCGATACAAGAATGGGTCATCCCAAAAATAAAACTTGACTTCGTACCTCAACTTCTTCTTCTGTTGGTATGAATAGTCTTCTGGTACTTGGCCATAAACTATGAAGTTCACAATATCCACATACCATGGGACATTAATGCATACCGTCATAAGTTGCTCATCAGGGAATCTCTCTTCAATTTTTTTCTCTTTCTTCTGAACCTCACAATTTTTTAATCGTGAAAAATGATATGCGACTTGGTTCTCAGTGCCCTTCTGATCTTTGATCTCTAGGTCAAATTCTTACAGGATTAATACTCATCTTATCATATTGTTTTGCATCCTTTTTCGTCATGAGGTATTTGATCGCAGAATGATCAATATACACCACTACATTTGATCCAATTAGGTACTATCGAAATTTCTCCAAGGCAAACACCATTGCGAGCATTTTTTTTCTCTGTGGTTGTATAATTTTCTTGTGAATCATTCAGCGTCTAGCTGGCATAATAGATAAGATGCAAAATCTCGTCTTTGCACAGACTCAAGACTGCGCCCACTGCATATCCACTGGCGTCACACATCAACGCAAACGGTTGTGTCCAATCGGGCACAACCAGAATAGGTGCGATGATGAGCGCATTTTTCAGCGTGTCAAACGCTTCCGCTCATGCGTCATTAAAATCATATTCACCGTCAATCTCAAGGAGCGCACTTAGGGGTCTTGCAATCTAAGAAAAGTTGCGGATGAATCTTCGATAGAACCCCGCATGTCCCAGAAAACTCCTAAGTGTTGTCACATTGACTGGTGGTGGTAACTTAGATATTATGTCAATTTTTGCTTGATCAACTTCCAACCCTGCCTTTGATATCTTGTGACCTAGCACTATTCCTTCTTCTACCATAAAATGGCATTTCTCCCAGTTCAGAACCAAATTTGTTTCAACGCATCTCTTCAAAAGTTTTTCCAAATTTGATAAACAAGAGTCATAGGTGTTGCCAAAAACCGAAAAGTCATCCATGAAAACCTCGACTGACTCCTCTAGAAAATCTGAAAATATGGCCATCATACACCTTTGGAAGGTGCCTGGTGTGTTACAGAGTCCATATGGCATGCGACGGAATGTAAATGTGCCAAAGGGGCATTTGAAAGTTGTTTTGTTCTGATCTTCCGGCGCCATCGCGATTAGGTTATACCTTGAATAGCCGTCAAGAAAGCAAAAGAATTCATTCCCCACAAGCTTAACTAGCATTTGATCAATAAACGGGAGTGGAAAATGGTCCTTCTTTGTGGCCAAGTTTAACTTGCGGTATCCATGCATATTCTCCATCCCGTGGTTATTCTGGTAGGAATTAATTCATTTTTGCTGTTGGTGACGACTGTCATGTTCCCTTTCTTTGGAACACATTGCACTGGGCTTACCCAGGGTTCAGACGAAGCTGTCTCTCTACTGATCCTGTTTTTCCCTCTTCAAGACGGATCTTGTGCATGCAATACGAGGGACTGATCCCTCGAATGTCTGCTAAGGTCCATCCCAAGTCTTTTTCATATTTCTTAAGGAACTGAATAAGTGCTTCCTTCTTTTCTTTGCTCAGTGAGGCAGAGATTATAACTGGTAGAGTGTTATTGCCTCCTAAATAAACATATTTGAGGTGCACTGGTAACACCTTCAACTCCAACATGGGTGGTTCTTCCAAGGATGGCTTAGTTTACTGCGTTGCTCGTTCAAATAACTTTATTATTTCAAAATCTAGTTCAGTTTGTATTGCGGCGCAATTCTCCTCCAGCATTGCGCCAATCTCAAAGTCTTCTTCCTCTGATACTTCTCGAAACTCGTGCCAATGTTTTCATGCAGTTCTCCAACATACTAGCAGTTTTCCATATAATCACCTGGGTATTTCAACACATTGAGAACGTTGAACTTTACTTGCTGATTATTGACTCTTATTACGTTATCCTTTCTGTACGTCAATCAGTGCTCGCCCTGTTGCAAGAAATGGGCGACCCAAGATGATCGGTACCTCAATGTCAGCTTCATAATCCAATATAATAAAGTCAGCAGGAAAGATGAATTGATTCACTTGCACAAGTACGTCTTCTATCTTGCCCTCTGGATGCATTATTGATCTGTTAGCCAACTGTAATGTAACTGTGGTGGGTCTTGCGTTGCCGATGTTTAACTTCTTGAAGATTGACAAGAGCATCAGGTTTATATTTGCCCCTAAGTCACACAACACATTTCTGACTTCTTTACCCCCTATTGAGCATGGCAATGTGAAACTCCCTGGATCTTTCATTTTCTTGGGGATGTTATTCTAGAAGAGCGCACAACATTCATACGTTAGTGCGACAATTTCATTATCCTTGATCTTCCTCTTGATGGCGATTATGTCCTTGAGGAATTTCACATAGCTCGACATTTGTTCCAGCGCTTCTACTAAGGGGATATTGATATGTAGCTATCGGAGAACATCCAGGAACCTCTTGAATTGTTTACTATCATCTTTCTTTTTTAGCCTAGACGGGAAAGTTGGAGGATCCCGCCGTACTTTCTGATCATTTGACTATTCATTGAGGTCCCCTACTTACTGTGTTTTTTAGGCTGGAGTTTGCGGTGACTTCGATTATGTCTTGTTGAGATTCATTCCTTGTAGAGGTAGTTGCTTCTGAACTGGTAGATCTGTTTTTTGTGATTGAGTGGTCATTATTGGTCATTGAATCTTCTGGCTATTTTACTGATTCCGGTACTGGTGGCATGGGGACCGTCTTCTTACCACTTCTCAATGTCACTACTTGACATTGTTCTTTTCCACTTGGTCCAGGTGCTTCCGAGCTGCTGGGTAGCGTACCAGGCGCTCTATTCTTAAGCTCGTTCGCAAGCTGTGCAACCTACACCTCCAAATTTCTAATGGAGGAAGCTTGCGATTGCATGATTGCCTCGTTCTTCTCAATATAGTTTTAGTAGTGTTTCCAAAGACGAGGTACTAGAAGAGGTGTTAGATGAGAACGGTTGGTCGTATGGCTGTCTACTCTGAAAATTACCTTGGCTTTGATTCTGAAAATTGAAAACCGGAGGATTACCTCGATTCTCGGGATGACTATTCTGATGATTCATTTGGCCCCCCTGGTTGTGATTCCCTCCCCAATTGAAGTTGGGGTGATTCCTCCAACCAGGGTTGTAGGTATTGTTGAACAGGTCATTGTGAATAGAGTATACGAATTGTGGATTTAACGAGCAGACTTCCACCGAGTGCCCCTCTCCACATTGGATGCAACTTACTGCTGCCACTTGCATGCTGCCACTTGCATCAGTGCATTGGCTTGTGCTGCATTTTGAGAGAAATGTCCTTGATTAACAGCCATAGTTTGGATGAGCGAGGTTACTGTAGCCATCTGGGCGGCCAGGGTAGTCATTGTATCAACTGGTACAATGGTACTTTCTGCTCTTCTTCGTTTCGTGCCTCTTCCCCCATATCTGTGATCCATCCAATCATTTGTATTTCAAGAAAGGCGATCTAAGATGATCTTCGCTTTCGTATAGGTCTTGTCCATGAACCCTTCTACTACGGAGGCGTCAGCAACTGCTTGTGTTGATCAATCCAAGCCATTATAAAAGTTTCTATCAGAATGCAATCGGAAATCCCGATGTGCGGACAGTTCTTCACTAACCGTTTGAATCGCACCCAGGCGGTGCTCAAATTTTCATTTTCCATCTATTCAAAATTTAACACGTCCCTCTATCTTCTTGCATTGACGGCTGGCTGGAAAAATTTCTTCATAAACCTCTCAACCAACTGGTCCCATGAATTGATTTCATTTGGCTCTAGTGAATGAGCCCACCTCTTTACTTTATCCCGCAGTGTATACGGGAAGAGGTATAGCCAAATTCCTTCAGGCGTCACACCAGGTATGGAGAATGTGTTGGACATTTCTACGAAGTTATTCAAGTAAGCATGCAGATCTTCTCCTTGTAGACCTCCGAATTGTCCCACATTTTGGATCATTTGTCGCATGATCGGCTTTATCTCAAATCGTGCATTCTCCTCAACCATGGTTCTTGAAATTCCAGGTGAGAAGTCATACAAATTGGGCACCGCATAGTTCCTCATTGGGATATTGTGGTCAGCTGCTAGGAAAATTGGATCTTACGTTGGCCGATTAACCCCTTGATTCCCCTCAGGCCTATCGTTGTTATTCATGTTTCCCCTTCGTTGAATACGGTTCTGGTGTGCTCGTGCGCGAAAAGTATGCTCGATCTTTGAGTCGGCTTCGAATTCTGGATCAGTCCCAGTACTTATAAACCATCAGCCTACTCTCTGTGATAAACAGACAGTACAACAGAGATCTATTACAAAATACCACAAAAATATTCAACACTAACTGTTACCAATCACCAGCAACGACGCCAAAAACTTGTAATAATAAAATGATGTTATTGAATATAGCTTATGTTGCACTATTGAATCATTCAAGTTCTTGTCCTTGGCAACGGCGCCAGAAACTTGATAGACAAAATTTGTATTTATCTTTATCTATTAT
Organism: Benincasa hispida; assembly: GCF_027475165.1. Lineage (NCBI taxonomy): Eukaryota > Viridiplantae > Streptophyta > Magnoliopsida > Cucurbitales > Cucurbitaceae > Benincasa > Benincasa hispida. The sequence continues at coordinate 69,564,510 of NC_143479.1, read as the reverse complement.
AAAAATGAATGAAATTGATGATGCTCTATGCACTCAAGTTATTTTGCGATAAAGATATTTTTGCGATACTACATTCTAAATGTATGTATTATTGATGATAAGCTTCGTAGTATGCGATGATGTAGTGCGTGTCACAAGTTTTCTTGCATTGGAACCAAGTATAATTCCAACGCAAGTTTCTCAGATTGACCTGAGGTCGAACACGAGGATTGTTGTTGTTAATGCAATACTAATGTGGTAAATGCGACCAGTTTAACATAAAGAATAAGAATTGGTTTGTGCAGAAAAGTAAAATTGGGTTGTAAATAAAAGGCATTAATGTAAAATACACCTAATCTCTGGGTCAGCTTAGAATTTCTGGATCAATTCCAGTACTCATAAACCATCAAACTGTTCTTTGCGATAAACAGCCAATACAAAGAGATCGGTCCTGCAAAATACCACAAAAGTATTCAACATTAATCGTTACCAATCCCCGACAACGGCGCCATAAACTTGTAACTTGGATTTGTGTATGTTCTTTTTATTATGCATGCACTATGATGATGATGTGCTAATATGCACTCAAGTTCATTGCGATAAAGACATTTTTATCGGATACTACGTTAAGTATATGCGTTGTTAATGAAATGCTCGTAGTATGCGATGGAGTAGTGCGTGTCACACGTTTCCTTGCGCTGAAACCAAGTATAATTTCAACGCAAGTTTCTCAGAATAATCCGAGGTCGAACATAGGGATTTTTTTCGTTAATGCGATACTATTGTCATACATTCGACCGGTTTTTATCAATGAATTAAGAATGTTTATTTATACAAGAATATAAATTGCGGTGAAATAAAATTGCGTTGATAAAATAAACCTAAGCTAATATGATACATGATACATGATACTGAGGTCGAGAACTTACTGTGAAGTTGTGCAAAGAATCAGTGTATGTGATGGCAAGGCTTTATGAATGGAGCAGAAAGAGAGAGTAAATAGTAAAACATCGCAAGTTTGTCAATTGCGTTAAAGATGCAACTAAGGTTCTGCTTTCCCTTGACGTACACCTCTTGGTGATCCGCCGCATTTCCATATCTCTATGGCGAAACAGGGATGAATATGATGAATGCAAGGTTGTTTCCATTTGTTGAAATACTTCTCACTTTAGTTAACGCATTCTCCAACCCTCTCTCGATAGGCGGAATAACATCTTCACTTCTACTCTCAAAGGTGAAGATGCCGTCGAGTATGCTTTAGCTAAACCTAATTATTTCCTTAACACAAATTAACTCACTCACTTAATTCTTGCTATTTACCCAAGGGATTAAGAAAACATCATGGAGAAAATGGATTATGGATGTACGAAAATAGACAGAGAGATGACAATGGCAATTAACATAACATTTAATGCTAAGATTAAGCATTCGATACATGGTGTGAATGAAAGATTAGAGAAGATGAATACAAAAGATGAAATAGAGATTAGAAACAAATATGGAAAGAGTGTCAACGTCTTGACATAGATCCCGAGCGGAGATTATGCTTGCCGGTATGTGGTAGTGGTGGAGAGGAAAGCTTCCCTCTCAGGCTTGCTTTCCTGGTAGAAGTAACCTTCGCACAGAGCTTCAGCCACGAGGATTGGAAGGATTATCTAATCGGAGACTCACGTCTCGGCCTTGTCTCGTGATTATCTCGGATCTACTCTACAAGTTGCTTCAGACTAGCCTCTCTCTTAGAATCAATATATGTACATCTCTATGTAATCGTGTATCCTATATCATGTATCATATTAGCTTAGGTTTATTTTATCAACACAATTTTATTTCACCACAATTTTAGCTTAGGCTTGCTTAGGATCTATTCGCAAATGCGTTGCTCTTCATATCTTCGATCGATCTTCGCATGCAGTGTTGTTTTTGAATATCGCATGCAGTTGAAGTTGCGTTGATCGATAAGCTCAAGATCGATTGTTGCATGCCCCATCATTGCGTTGATCATCTTTTCGTTCTTGATTGATGGGCGTAATGCAACGTAGATGCATTGTTTATTTTATCTTTGAGCCATGAACGCATGCGATGACTGATTTCCTGCAAAACAGAATTGAAACATTCCATTCTACAATCGCAATGGTGTTAGTGGGTGTATTGACGACATTTTATAATTTTCGCATTTCTTAGCAAATTTATATACCATCGACGCAACTTTTCTTTCTTTTAGCACCAATATCTAAATACAACAGTATAAATAACTTGTATTTCTACAAGTTATCATATCCCCAAATTTAGATTTATGATTGTCCTCAAGCATATCTTCAACTAAGGTAATATTGTTCAATTCTTATCCTAACTTTGCGTCAATTGGTTCCTCCGAATGCTCCACCTAGACAACATTACTCGACAACGCAATTTTCTTCTATCCTTGATAATTCATAAACATGCCCTACTTTATTCTTTTATACAACAAGTATCTACTAAAAAATTCCCTTATAGTTTTGAGAAGAATGTTTACCTCTTCTTGCAAAAACAACTTGGTACGACTTGAATGCGGTGGTCTGATTTGCGTTGTTTTAGTAGAGACTGTTGATCATGATTACACCCTTCGTTTTGGCTTGTTCTAACGGATGTCATGCGAACATCCAACTACGGTTGTGTGCCAATCTCAACTTTAACTCTTGATTTTAAGCTAAGTTTTACTTTTGCTGGTCAGAGGAGTTGTCTCTTATATTCTTATTTTTCTCTCTCATTTTTTTTTCTTTTCATATTGCGTCATTCTTGGAAACCCACCTTCGTTTTGGCTTGCTCCAACGGCTGTCATGCGAACATCCAACTACGAGCAGGTTCTTTTCATGTCTTAACTCTTATCAGGTTGAGATTTTTTTTCCTTTACGCTGACATTGGAGTTTGTATGATTTTTTTTTATATTGTTCATTTTTTTTTTTGACAATAGCGAACGCATTTTCTAAGGATAAGCGCATTCATTTGATCGCATCTGCTAAGACCTTCCACACCACTAAATTTAGAGATGTACAAGGTCCTCATTGCGTTGTTTTTGACAGAATAGACAAAACACTTAGTCAAAAATTTGAAAAGAAGGTTTGAGTAGAGTCTTGAAGTATAAAAGGTAAAGCAGTGCTATTGCTACAAATTATCTAAGTGTTAGTCAGAAAATACAAAGTATATGAAATGTTGCTAAGGGTATGCATATAACTCATCATGGCAACACAATTAATAACGCAAAATAGAAGATAAAGAACATCACAATTATTGACAAAGGATGATAAGAGAAGAGGCTAATGCATACAGAAAGAATGGCTACTCAGTTGTATTAAAATTAACTAAGTATACAAAGAATTACAAATAACGCAATACAAAATTTGAGCATGTACAAAGAATCAAGAAATAGCTTCTATACATAAAAATAATGAATTAAATTTAATCTTTGTATGTTATTCAGATAGGTGCAAGATTAAAGATTAACACAATGGCTCCATTAACGCAAATGCATATTTGCAGAGGACGGGCAACAACGCATGTATCAGCGCAACACACCCCTCAACACAATGCATTTCTGGAGGACGGGCACACAGTATTTCTACTGGTGCAACACTACCTCGACATAGTGCATTTTCGCTAAGGACAGGCGAAAAATGCATACGTGTGCAACACACCCCTCAGCACAATGCATTTGTGTAAGATGGACGAAAAGTGTAACTTATCAGTACATGATGCACCCATCATTGCAATGCATACCAATTTCTTTTTTCTTTTTAATTCATCAACAACACAAGTCGACAAGACTTTGCGGTGTTCATTTTCTTTTTATTCAGTCATTCACAAAGCTTTAAAAACCACGCAACTAGGAACTTAAACAAAGCATAGAAATAACATAATTGAATTAAACTGAAGGTAAACTCATAAAGCAGTAAAGGCTATTCTACTAAATAGTAACTAAAGCAATGCAGAAAACCATAAAGGAAAGCTTTAAAGAAAGTGATTAAACATAGCTATAGGGATGTTGATTGAAACAAGGTTTTCAAAGTTACCGCAATAGCATCCCCGCAAACGGTCAATCCTGCTTGCCTAAGTTGATGGTCTCCATGCGTCGTTCCACATCGCCACCGTAGTAAGGCTTAATTCATTGACCATTGACTTTAAATGTGTTGCTTTCATCTTCAGTTGTCAGTACCACTGTGCCGTGGGGAAAGATAGTCTTGATGCGGAATGGCCCAGACCAGCATGACTTCAACTTCCCTGGAAACAATCGCATTAAACAGAAGTACCTGTTGACCCTCGAAGAATGTCCCGTTGCTTATGCGGTCATCATGCCACTTCTTGATTCTCTCCTTATAGAGCTTGGCATTTTTGTAAGCGTTCATTCGCCACTCGACCAGCTCGTTCAACTACAGCTTCCGGACTTTCCCCGCATTTGCTAGATCAAAGTTCAGCTTTTTGCTTGCCCACATTGCCTTGTGTTCCAACTCGAGAGGTAGATGGCAACCTTTTCTGAAGACCACAACATATGGGGACATGCCAATTAGAGTTTTGAAGGCAGTCCTATATGCCCACAATGCTTCATCGAGCTTGGGTGACCAATCTTTCCTGGAGGTAGTGACTGCCTTCTCCAAGATAGTCTTGATCTCTCTGTTAGAAATTTTTGCCTACCCATTGGTTTGTGGGTGATATGCGGTTGATGAAATATGAACCTTCATCGTTGATTAAGGCACAAGGAGTTCCATATCGGGTGAAGTTATTTTTCTTGAAAAACTTCGCTACCATGGCCACAATGTTTTTAACGCATGCGATGGCCTCGACCCACTTCGATACATAGTCAACCGCGACCAGAATGTACTGATGACCTTCTAAAGGCGGAAATGGGCCCATAAAGTCGATTCCTTAGATATCAAATAATTCAATCTCCAAGATTGAAGTCAAAGGCATTTCGTTTCTTCTAAACATGTTCCCCGTTCTCTGGCATCTATCGCTCTGCACAGCGTGGGCATGGGCGTCCTTGAATAGTGTTGGGCAAAAATAGCCATTCTGTAGGACTTTTGCGGCCATTCGCAGCCCCCCAAAATATCCTCCATAAAGGGACTCATGACAAAGCTACAAAATGTGCTTTATCTCATGCTCAGAGACGCATCGACGCAGAATATGATCAGGTTCAAGTCGATACAAGAAGGGGTCATCCCATAAATAAAACTTGACTTCATGTCTTAGCTTCTTCTTCTGTTGGTATGTATAGTCTTCTGGTACTTGACCGCAAACTGTGAAGTTTACAATGTCCGCATACCATGGAACATTAACGCATACCGACATCAGCAGCTCGTCAGGGAATCTTTCTTCAATATCTTTTTCATTCTTCTGAACCTCACAATTTTCTAACCTTGACAGATGATATGCGACTTGGTTTCTGGTGCCCTTTCGATCCTTAATCTCTAGGTCAAATTCTTGCAGGAGTAACACTCACCTTATTAGTCTTGGTTTGCATCCTTCTTCGTCATAAGATATTTGATCGCGAAATGATCAGTATACACCACAACATTGGTTCCAATTAGATACTATCAAAATTTCCCCAGTGCAAATACCACTGTGAGCATTTCTTTTTTCGTGGTTGTATAATTTTCCTGCACATCATTCAACGTCTTGCTAGCATAATAGATAGGATGCAAAACCTTATCCTTGTGCTGGCTCAAGACTACGCCCATTGCATATCCACTAGTATCACACATCAACGCAAATGGTTGCGTCCAATCCGACGCAATCAGAATAGGTGCAATGATGAGTGCATTTTTCACTGTGTGAAATACTTCAGCGCATGCGTCATCAAAATCATATTCACAGCCAATCTCGAGGAGCGCACTTAGGGGCCTTGCGATCTGAGAAAATGTGCGGATAAATCTTCGATAAAACCCCGCATATCCCAGAAAACTCGCAAGCGTTTTCACATTGACTGGTGGTGGTAACTTGGAAATTGCGTCAATTTTTGCTTGATCAACTTCCAACCATGCCTTTAATATCTTGTGACCTAGCACGATTCCTTCTTTAACCATGAAATGGCATTTCTCCTAGTTTAGAACAAGATTAGTTTCAATGCATCTTTTCAAGACTTTTTCAAGATTTGATAAACAAGAGTAATACGTATTGCCAAAAACTGAAAAGTCATCCATAAATACCTCGATTAACTCCTCCAAGTAATCTGAAAATATTTCCATCATACATCGTTGGAAGGTAGGTGCATTACAGAGTCCAAACGGCATGCGACAGAATGTAAATGTGCCGAATGGTCACGTGAAAGTTGTTTTATCTTGATCTTTCAACGCAATTGCAATTTGGTTGTACCCTGAGTAGCCGTCAAGAAAACAAAAGAATTCATTCCCCATAGGTCGATCTAACATTTGATCAATAAACGGGAGTGGAAAGTGTCCTTCTTCGTGGCCAGATTTAATTTGCGGTAATCTATACAAATTCTCCACCCTATAGTTGTCCTTGTAGGAATTAACTCATTATTACTGTTGGTGACGACTATCATTCCCCCTTTCTTTGGAACGCATTGCATTAGGCTTACCCAGCAGCTATCAGATATAGGGTAAATGACGCCCGCATCAAGCCACTTCACTATCTCTTTCTTTACAACCTCCCTAATGGTAGGGTTCAATCGATGTTGCCTTTCTATAGATCATGTTTTTCCTTCATCCAAACGAATCTTGTGCATGCAATACGAGGGACTGATCCCTCGAATGTCTACCAAGATCCATCCCAAAGCTTTGGCGTTGTTTTTCAGGATCTGGATAAGTGCATCCTCCTTCGCTTTGCCCAACGAGCAGATATAATAACCGGTAAAGTGCTATTGCTCCCTAAATACACATATTTGAGGTGCATTGACAACGACTTCAACTCTAACATGGGTGGTTCTTCTAAAGATGGCTTAGTACGTTGCATTGTTCGTTCAGATAACTTGAGTGTTTCAAAGCCTGACTCAGTTTGTATTGCGACGCAATTTTCCTCCCACATTGCGCCAATCCGAAAGTCCTCTTCCTTCAATTCTTCTTGATGCTCGTGCCAATGATCTTCCTGCAGTTCTTCAACATATTTACAATTTTCCATATCACTCGGGTACTTCAACACATTGAGAACGTTGTATTTAACTTGCTGATCGTCGACCCTTATGGTAAGCTCTCCTTTCTACACATCGATCAGTGCTCGCCCTGTTCCAAGAAATGGGCGACCCAAGATGATAGGCACCTCGATGTCAGCTTCATAATCTAATATGATAAAGTCAGCAGGGAAGATAAACTTATCTACTTGCATAAGTACATTCTCTATTTTGCCCTCTGGATGAGTTATTGATCTATCGGCCAATTGTAATGTAACTGTGGTGGGTATTGCATTTTCAATATTTAACTTTTTGAAGATTGACAAGGGCATTAAGTTTATACTCACCCCTAAATCACACAGCACATTCCCAACATCTTTTCCCCCTATTGAACAGGGAAATGTGAAACTCCCGGGATCTTTCATTTTGGTGGGGATATTATTCTGAAACAACACACTACATTCATATGTTAACGCAACAATTTCATTCTCCCCGATCTTCCTTTTGTTGGCAAGTATGTCCTTGAGGAATTTCACATAGCTCGACATCTGTTCCAACGCTTCTATCAAGGGAATGTTAATATGTAATTGTCGGAGAACATCTAGGAACCTCTTGAATTGTTTGCTGTCATCTTTCTTTCTCAGCTTGGACGGAAAAGGTGAGGGATCTCGTCGTACTTCCTGTTCAATTGGTTGTTCATTAAGGTCCTTTGCTTGCTGTGTTCAATTGGTTGTTCATTAACATCCTGTGCAGTTATAAAATTAAATTCAACATTTTTGTTTTAATTGAGGACTTTTTGTCAATTCTGAAATTTAGTGTGTTCAAAGGAAAATTTTGGATTTTTATGTCGCATTAATTTAATTTTAAGTCGATGTCAAAATTGAGATTTTATGGGGAGAATTGAGTTAATTTTGAAATTTGGATTTTAAAGAGGAAGAGGAAAGAATTTTAAATATATATATAGTTATAGTTATTTGAGAATTCATTAAAGCAAATATTTGAAAAGATTTGGAAATTTGGATTTAGTTTAAGGAAAAATGGAATTATTTTGCAAACTGAATTTATTTTTTTTGAAGTTTGAGAAATTGAAATTTTGGGAAGAGATAACATGTATATATAAATAAAGAAAAAATATGTATATATATATATATATATATATATTAATTTCTCCCTCGAGAAGCGTGCTAAAAAAGAAAAAAAAAGAAGAAGAATTTTCATCTTCTTCTTCGTGAAGGAGTAATGGCCACCGAAACCCTCTTCCTCCAACCGAGACTCAACCGCACGCCACACTGTCAGCCCTCGCCAACTGCGTCCGAGTCGCCGTCCACTTTCGACCGTTCACGCTGTCGCTCAAGCGCCCTAGCCACTTACGCCTGAGGTGTCATCACATCCACACTGCTTTTCACACAGCAACATTTGCGTCGCGCCTGTCCGGCCATCCTTCTCGATCGAGCCAACACCGCCACCGCTAGGCCCAGCACGTGCCACTCGTTCCAGCCGCCATTTTGGGTCCAGCCGCGATGACTACTTCACAGACCTGTTCGTTTTCCGCAGGGGGTTTTGTCACCGACGACTGCTTCTCAGATCTGGCCGATGCCCACTAGATTTTCACCCATCAATCTCTGTCGTTTGGGTTTTCGCCAGATTTTTAGTTTGGTGTAAGTTTTTTTTTTGGGTTTCTTGAACGTTCTTGATTACCCATTTAAAATTTTGGCCCAATATTTACCCATAAACTTTGGGTGTTCAGATTCAAGTTTCATGGAGAATCTTGAGCTTTTTTATGTTTTTGTTGTGGGTTATTTAGGTTGATCTCGTGGGTTTTCGGTTTCGTCGAGAAAGAAAGAGCCTAAGCTTACTAGTTTCTAAAGTTGTGATTAGAGGTAAGTAATCTTACCACTGGAACTGCCCACGGGCCAGGCTTTAGTTGTATGCTAGCATGATAAGTTTATGTTATGGTAAATGTTAGCATGTTGATTGACAGTATGACCTGAAACAAAGTATGTTCTGGCACGAATTCTGATTTGTTTTCATATACACCTAAGTACTTGATCATTAGTATGTGATAGTATGTGTTTTCATATGTCGATTTCTGATCTGCTGGTGTCAAGGCAAACTTACATGTTGTGGATTTATGATGTAATTTATACATGGATGATGTATAATATGTTTTTAAGAAATATGTGTATGTGATGAAGCCATGGTATCAAGAATTTTTATGTATGTTTTAGAACTGTACAATGTTGAATCTTAACACGTTAGGACTGTGTGAATATCCTCATTGATTAGTTAGATGCCCACCAATTTGTGTTTCCTTTGGGATTCACCAGTTTGTGTTTCCTTCAGGATTCACCAGTTTTGTGTTTCCTTCGGGAATCACCAGTTTTTGTTTCCTTCGGGATTCACCAATTTGTGTTCCTTCGGGATTCACCAGTTTTGTGTTTTCTTTGGGATTCACCAGTTTGTGTTTCCTTCGGGATTCACCAGTTTTGTATTTCCTTCGGGATTCACCAGTTTGTGGTTCCTTCGGGATTCACCAGGTTTTTGTTTCCTTTGGGATTTACCAGTTTTGTGTTTCCTTCGGGATTCACCAGTTTTGTGGGCATACTTAACTACAATAAGATAGGACTCAGTCTCTTGGTTGTTCCATATGTTTATATGCCATATGTGGATATCTAAAGGACATAGATGCCTAGCCTGACCCCAGTGGTGGGGTTACTTACTGAGTATTTCATACTCATTCTTTCTTATGTTGATGTTTCAAGTAAGGGTAGAGATGCACCGCCGATGACGCAGTGGAATTCATGATCGAGCCACTGGGACTAGTATTTATGCTTCCACATCATGAAATTTAGAATCCTTATTTTACCTTAATTTCTAGTTTTACTGTTTGAAACTTATTATGAAGGATTGTTACTTTTATATTTTAATAGTCTTTACGAATTATGGGTACCCTATTATTGTTTTAAAAATTGCATTTGAACTTCTCTTGTCTATTTAGTATTTTTTTCAACATTACTGAGCGTTGTTTCAAATCCTATGCATGTATTCATTTTAGTAAAGGCCTAACCTAAGTCCTAGGGGGTCGGGTCGTTACATAAGCTCTATTTGTCGACCTGCATCGCATGCACCCTAGGGATAGAAATGATATTATGTGGTCGCCTTATTTGTGTGTGTGTCATTTTGTCATCGCATAAATAAGAATAGAGGCTTATGTGTAGGTCCTATAGACTTATCGCATATATCTCATGCGTTCTAGCCTTAGAAGCCGTGGCATTCACACTGAGAGGTGGTTTACTGTTGTATGCATGTTGTATGATTGCATAGCATGAACGCATCCTAGGAAGTGTTAGCCGAAACTTTTCTCAACCCGTTCACCGCATACTCGTTGCATCTTCCATTTTATCAACTCTTTTCAAACTCCACAGCATTTGTTTAATTTTCATTACTGCAAACAAAAACCTTAACAACTATTGATTTATTTGGTTAATACAAAGTTTTCCTAAAAATTACCAACGCAACCTGTTTTCCCAAGTCCCTGAGTTTGACCCTTGACTTACCAGGAACTCAGTGGGGTTTACACTTAGATTCTACTGAGAAAACTTGAGTGCTCAATGTAATTTCATCATCGTATTTTCTCCATAATTTCACATCATAAAATAACGCATCAGTTGTGGAGGTGAAGAATCCTCAAAGAGTGTCTGCTCATGCTCTCATCTATGATCACAAGGATCTGCCCTAAGGCAGAAGCTCAGATACCTTGAATTTGGGTAGAAGGCTCTATTTATAGGGCTCAAACACTGACAGCATTGGTGGTTCTGCTTTGAATCACTACCAGTTCTGAAGCGGTAGGTGAAATGTCAACATCATCTTATATTTTTTATACTCCCAAGGTATGCGTTCATGCTTGTTTCTCCTAAAGTATCAACGCATTCCACTCACTTTGCGATCCTATCACGGTTATCACTCTATAGTTGCGGCATTCCATGCGACGAACTGGTCTTCATGAAGATCAACGCATGCGATCATCTTTGCGTTGGTCTGAGATCAACGCATGCGATCGATTTCTGTGATTGCTACAAAAGTAGATATTTTGATGTCATATAACGCATGATATAGGGTTAACGAGGATTTTTAGTGGTTATCTATGAAGACTCTCTTTTCACACGAATTCTTAGTATTATCAACGCATATTATGCTTGTTAGCCCTCATAATTCTAAGTAAAAGGCAACACTAGCTTGTATTAAAGTGGCATAAACTACCTTTACGGCCTCTCCACAGCTCAAAAGGCATTTCATAAACACTCTTTAAGAGAACGTTGTTCAAAACGTAACATGCAGTCTCCACTGCAAATCCCGAAAATGATTCTAGAAGATGAGCATAACTGATCATAGACCGAACCATGTTCAACATGGTTCCATATGATAAAAAGCCCTAGGGCCAACTTTTTGCTTCCGAACCTTTTGGCACGAAAATGCGCAAAAACGTACCCAGGGGTTAAGAACAATGAAAAACTGCTGAGGTGACTCGCCCTGCCACGAGGCCCAATTTTTGTGCACGAACCATCCATCACGAAAAAGCACGCAAACGAACCCAGGGGTTAAGAACTATGAAAAAAGGCGTGTGCCAAATGGTTTTGTGAACGGAGCTCATTTGGTGCCCCAAACGGCCCCCAGGGCACCGTGGGGGTGTCGAAATGACTTGCTAGGGTGTCGCTAGGAACTACTAGGGTGTCGCCATGCACTGTTGGGGTATCGCGGGGCTGCCACGGGGCCCAATTTTTGTGCGCGAACGTTCCGTACAAAAGAGCACAAAAATGGACCCAGGGGTTAAGAACTATGAAAAAAAGCCTAGTGCCAGATGGTTTTAGGGACAGACCTCATTTGGTGCCCCAAATGGTCCCAGGGCCCTGGGGCCAACTTTTTGCTTCCGAACATTCCGGCAAGAAAATGCACGAAAAAAGACCCAGGGGTTAAGAACGATGAAAAACTGCTGAGGTATCGCACCCTGCCATGAAGCCCAATTTTTGTGCACGAACCATCCGTCACGAAAAAGCACGAGGGGTTAAGAACTATGAAAAAAAGGCGTGTGCCAGATGGTTTTGCGAATGAAGCTCGTTTGGTGCCCCCAATGGCCCCCGGGGCACCGTGGGGTTGTCGCAGGGGCTCGTTGGGGTGTCGCCAGGCACTGTTGGAGTGTCGCCAGGCACTGCTGGGGTGTCGGAGGCTACCATGGGGCCCCATTTTTGTGCGCGAACATTCCGTTATGAAAAAGCACGAAAAGGGACCCAGGGGTTAAGAACTATGAAAAAAGGTCGGGTGCCAGACAGTTTTGGGGACAAACCTCGTTTGGTGCCTCAAATGGTCCCCAGGGCCCCGGGGCCCACTTTTTGCTCCCGAACCTTCTGGCATGAAAATGCGCAAAAATGGACCCTGTGGTTAAGAATGATGAAAAAAAGCCATGCGGCAGATGGTTTAGGGAACGAAGCTCGTTTGGTGCCCTAAACGGCCCTTGAGGCCTCACGGGGGTGTCGTGGTGCCTTGCTGGGGTGTCGATAGGCACTGTTGGGGTGTCGCCATGCACTGCTGGGTGTCGCAAGGCTACTACGGGGCCCAATTTTTGTGTGTGAATCTTCTATTATGAAAAAGCACGAAAACAGACCCAGGGGTTAAGAACTATGAAAAAAACCTGTGTGCCAGATAGTTTTGCGAACAGAGCTCGTTTTGTGCCCTAAAGAACCCCTGGGACCCCGTGAGGGTGTCGCGGTGCCTTTCTGGGGTGTCGCTAGGCACTGCTGGGGTGTCGTCATGCACTACTGTAGTGTCACGAGGCTGCCACGGGGCATAATTTTTGTACGCGAACCTTCCGTCATGAAAAACTGCGAAAATGGACCCAGGGGTGAAGAACTATGAAAGAAAAGCCGTGTGTCATATGGTTTTCAGGACAAACCTCTTTTGGTACCCCAAACGGCCCCCGGGGACCCGGGGTCTACTTTTTGCTCCTGAACCTTCCAACATGAAAATACGCGAAAATGGACCCAGGGGTTAAGATCGATGAAAAAAGTCATGTGCCAGACAGTTTTGGGAACGGAGCTCATTTGGTGCCTTAAACGGTCCCCGGGTCCCCGCAGGTTGTGTCGTGAGGCCATTTTTTGTGCACAAACCTTTCAGAGCGAAAAAGTGGGAAAATGGACCCAGGGGATAAGAATGATGATAAATGGTCGTGTGCCAAACAGTTTTGCGAATGGAGCACGTTTGGTGCCCCAAACGACCCCCGGGGCTATGGGGCCCACTTTTTGCTACCAAATCATCCGGCCCGAAAATGTGCGAAAACAGAACCAGGTGTCAAGAATGATGAAAAAAAGACGTGTGCTAGACGATTTTGGGAACGGAGCACGTTTGGTGCCCCAAACGGCCTTTGGGGCCCTGCGGGCTGCTCCGGGAGGCTGTTTTTTGTGCGCAAACCTTTCAGAGAAAAAAATTGCGAAAACGGACTCAAAGGTTAAGAATGATGATAAAAAGTCGTGTGCCAGATGGTTTTGCAAATGGAGCTCGTTTGGTGCCCCAAACGGCCCCTGGGGCCATGGGGCCACTTTTTGCTCCCGAACCTTCCGGTACGAAACTGCGCGAAAACGGACCAAGAGGTTAAAAACTTTGAAAAAAGGCATGTGCCAAATGGTTTTATGAACAGAGCTTGTTTGTTGCCCAAATGGCCCACGAGGCCCCGTGGGGTTGTTGCGGTACCTTGCTAGGATGTCGCTAGGCACTCTTGGGGTGTCACCATGCACTGATGGGGTGTCGCGGGGCTGCTGATGCTTTATTTTATAAGGTGGAATTATGGATGAAATGAGATGATGGAAATGCGTTGAGCACTCAAGTTTTCTCAGTGTAATCCAAGTGTAAACCCCACTGAGTTTCCTGGTGAGTCCGGGGTCGAACTCAGGGACTTGGGAAAACAGGTTGTGGTGAAAATTTTCAAGAAAACCTTGCAGTATCTGGTAACTCAAATACTGATCGGTTTTGTTTGTTGTGGTGATGAAACAAATAAATGCGGTGAATTTGAGAAAAGTTTGATTGTGTGATAGATGCACTGAATATGCGGATGAACGGGTTGAGAAGATCTTTAGCTAGCATTACTTAGGAATGCATCAGACTATGCGATCATGCTACACCCATGCACAGCAAGTCATTTTCCAATGCAAATGTGGTGCTCCTAAGTCTAGGACGCATGTGTTGAATGCAAAAGTGTCCATAGAGCTTATTCCTATGTCTCTACTCTTTTCCTATGCGATGATGCAAGATGCATAAAGGCAAGGTGAACGCACACAATCATATCCTATCTCTTTAATAGCAAACAATGCTTATTCCTAAGCTCTTATTTCTTGATTATGTGTTCTAATCTGACTCTCTCGAGCCTAGATTCTAACCTGGCTTTTTCAAGCCTAGATCCTATTCTTAGACTACCCTCCCGAGTATCTCTAATGGACGAATGAAGCATACATAATACAAGATAATTGCATAGAATGAATATCCCCAGTTAAGCTATCTAACTGCTTCTCAACCCATTCAACAGATTTAGCTACTCATGCATAAATAACAGAGAGTGAAAAAATATAGAGAAGTAAATTCCATTTTTATAAATGAGTTTGAATACAAAATAACAATGGAAGATAAAGGTAGAGAGCCCGGTAGCAATCCCTTGGTGACCGAGCTTTTACGCTGGCAATCTCTATTTGGTACAAAATATATTTCTGCTTCCATAGAAGCTGGCCCTCTCTCCGATCTTGAAGCTTTTGGCACTTGTCCTGAGCTCACCGGAATGATCTATCGGCACAACCTCCTTCCCTCGCTTCCCCCTTAAAATAAAATAAAATCTAAGAATAGGGCTAAACTATGAATAGAACTTGTGAACTCGTGAGCAGGTGAGCAAGTGAACCCCTTTTCTGAAGGATTTCTTTGATATTTATAAAGCTTCGGGGTGAACAGATGGGATGGATTTAATTCCCTGAAAGATGCGCCGAATATTTGTCACCGAAAAGCTGAATGTACTTGTTATCTAGCGGTTTTCAACTTAATTCAGATTTGACCGTCATCAGCTTTCTGTCCCATCGTGATTAATTATGCCTTTCACCCAGATACGCCCACCAAGTTGCGCCGACTATATGCGGCAATCCTTCTTGAGCAGATGTTTGCGAACAGAAATCACCACAAAGTCTTGCGGTAATGTTGCGCTCGTCCGTTGATTTCTTGTGATTGCTCTTTTTGCCTTGTGTCAATGCATATTCTGCATAGAAATATAAAAATCAACTGTTTCTATGCGATGAATGCATGCGACCGCAATGTTATGAATTTAATGCTTTTTATGGACGCAATCTAACATATTTTGTCAATGCAAGCCCACATTGTTTAAGAACTTAGCACTACAATAACGTGCATTTCTCCCCGTTATCACACCCCCAAATTTAAACAATGCTTGTTCTCAAGCATAAGCTAAAGATTTCCTTTAGCAAGTCGACCGCAATTCTCTTTTCCTAGATTTCTCAAGGATACTTCATTTAAATCCTATACACCAAAATTTCCTTAAGTCTTATTCAAATCTACTCTGAAAATATTTATAAGACCTAGGGACCGCAAGCTTAACCTTCAAAAGGACTTTACTAAATTCTGGGACATCGAATGATTTATTTCAAAAAGAAAACTTTTTCCGGGGTGTCAAATGATTTTTATCCTTGCATATTTCTTGACATTATTATTTTTTTCTGACCTTGCGCTGATCCAAATTCTTGCCTTCGTTTTGTTTTGCCCTCACGTGTGTCATGCGGACATCCAACTACGAGCAATGCGCTCTTTCTCAGACTAAACTCATACCTACTTGGCAGTGGAGTTGCAATCATTTATTTATTGCATTGATCCTAGCGACTTACTTTCGTTTTGGGTTGCCCCATAGGTGTCATGCGGACATCCAACTACGGGTAAGTGCCTTTCACAACTTAACTCTTATCAACATGGGTTTCCCTATTGCGTTGACAGCGGAGTTGTTATTCACAAAGTTTTCCTCTTTTCTTCTTCTTTTTTTTTTTTTTCAAAATAGCAAGGTCGAAAATAAATACCTCACCCCCAAATTTAAAATATGGCAATGTCCTCATTACCAAAAGATTGAAACAAGTCATGTGATGTTCTCATAAAGCTTCGTAAAGAGAGTTTGAAAGAAAGCTAGCAGACCCTTAACTTCTAGAAATATTTCATGAGGTGACTATCTTAAAATTAAGTTGACTCTAGTATATACGAAAGAATAGAAGCATGTGTTTCATCATTGAAATCATAATTGGCAAAGAGAAATCATGCGGTGACTTACTAAATTTATTGATATGAAATGATTACGGTAATCAAAGAGAATGCGGTGATAAAACTTTCAAAATCAAAATGCGATGCGATAGTGCGAAATTTGAAATAAAGTGAACGAAAGATACAACCCCCCAAATTTGCGTTGTCACTCACATTGTTCATTATTGCATCCTACTTTGCGGCGATCTTCCTCCTTTGGATTATGGTGACGAAGTGAAGTTACGTCTTCGTATAGTACCTCCGCAATCGTGTACCTTGATCGTTTACAAAGAAACATCGAGAGGGTCAAATGAAAAAAAATTAACAAAAAATTTTCTTAGCCCTTTTTTTTAGAAAGAAGTAATAAGTAAAATTCAGATAGATAAATGATGATTAAAGTGTCGAAGAAATGAGAGTTAAGAACCAAACAAAGGATACTCCAGAAGGCTTGGGCCACTCCATTTTTCTCTATTCTAGGATTTTCAGGTCTACAAAGGTCTTTTCTTGCTAAAAATCACCCCCGCAATATGCCTCAACTCGCTGCCCATTAACCTTAAATGCACGGCTCCCATCTTCAGTAATCAGCTCCACCTCACCATGTTGGAATATTTCTTTAATGATGAAAGATCTGAACCAACGGGATTTTAACTTGTCAGGAAAGAGCCGTAGCTGTGAATTGAAGAGCAAGACCTTCTATCCTACATGGAGATTTTTACCGCATATGTATTTGTCGTGCCAGCACTTTGTGAGCTTTTTATAGAGCTTTGCATTCTCATACGCATTAATCCTCCATTCCTCCAGCTCGACCAGTTGAAGTTTTCTTGCTTCTCCTGCTTTCTTCAAATCGAATTTTAGCTTCTTCACTGCCTACAGTGCTTTGTATTCCAACACTAGAGGCAAATGACACAAGGGTTAAGAAAGATGAAAAAAAGTTGTGTGTTTTTGGAACGGATAACATTTAGTGCCCCAAACAGCGCCCAGGGCCCCGAGGGCTGCGCCAGGAAGCCGTTTTTTGTGTGCGAACCTTCCGGAGCGAAAAAGCGGGAAAACGGACCAGGGGTTTAAGAGTAATGATAAAAAGTCGTGTGCCAGACAGTTTTACGAATGGAGCTCATTTGGTGCCCCAAACGGACGCCAAGGCCGTGGGGCCCACTTCTTGCTCCCGAACTTTCTGGCACGAAAATGCGCAAAAATGGACCGAGGGGTTTGGAATGATGAAAAAAGAGTCGTGTTCCCGACGGTTTTGGGAACGAAGCTCGTTTGGTGGCCCAAACGGCCCCCGGGGCCCCGCGGGCTGCGTCAGGTGGCCGTTTTTTGTGCACAAACCTTTCGAAGTGGAAAAGTGCAAAAAGGGACCCATGTGTTAAGAATGATGAGAAATAGTCGTGTGCCTGACGATTTTACGAACGAAGCTCGTTTGGTGCCTCAAACGGCCCCCGGGGCCGTGGGGCCCACTTTTTGCTCCTGAACCTTCCAGCGCGAAAATGCGAGTAAACGGATAAGGGTTAAGAACTATGAAAAAAAGTGTGTGCCAGATGGTTTTGCAAATAGAACTCGTTTTGTGCCCAAACGGCGCCTAAGGCCCCGCAGGGTTGTCACGGTGCCTTGCTGGGGTGTCGCAGGGCCTCGCTGGGGTGTCACTAGGAATTTTTGTGTGCGATACGGACCCAGGGGTTAAGAATTATGAAAAAAAGTCGTGAGCCAGACAGTTTTGGGGACAGAGCTCGTTTGGTGCCCCAGACGGACCTGATAATGGGCAGAAATGCACGTTATCATAGTGCTAAGTTCTTAAACAATGTTGGCTTGCATTGATAAAATATGTTAAATTGCATCCAAAAAGCATTAAGTTTATTATATTGCGTCTGCATGCCTTCATCGCAGGGAACAGTTGATTTTTGTGTTTTTATGCAGAATATGCATTGACACAAGGCAAAAATTGCGATCATAGGAAATCATTTGTCAAGCGCAGTTTTACCGCAAAGATTTGCGGTGATCGTGTTCAAAAATATTTGCCGAGAAGGATTGCCCAACTTGGTCAGTGCAATGTGGTGGGCGCATCTGGGTGAAAGGCTAATTAATCATGATGGGACAGAAAGCTGGTGACAGTTCAATCCGAATTAAGTTGACAGCTGCTAATGACACAAGTACATTAAGCTTTTCGGTGACAAATATTCGGCGCATCAGTTAGGGAAATTGATGAGGTGTACCTGGGGCCGAGAGTTGGGACATGATTCTGTGTTCTATAATATAGTTCTGGAATTCTAAGTCCATATACTCTCCACCATGATGAGATCGTAGTGTTTTTATCTTCTTACCTAACAAGTTTTCAACTTCAACCTTATACTCCTTGAACTTGTCAAGGGCTTCAGACTTATGTTGCATTAGGTATAGATACCCGTATCTTGAATAATCATCTATGAATTAGATGAAATATTCATACCCACCTCGAGCTCTAACACTCATTGGACAATAGAGGTCTGAATGTATAGGCTCCAAGGTTTCCTTGGCTCTATAACCTTTTCCAGTAAATGATCATTTAGTCATCTTGCCTTTAAGGCATGATTCACACACCGACAAGGAGTTTTCTTCTAAACTCTTTAGAAGTCCACATTTGACCAACTTCTCAATCCTATTGAGGTTCATGTGACCTATTCTTAGATGCCAAAGATAGGCATTTTCATTAGGAGAAAGCTTTGGTCTTTTTGCAATTGTCGCTGTTTTGAAAATTTTAGTATTAAGCAAGCCTTTTATGACTAATGGCCTTAGTACATACAAGTTATTCTCCATCGAACCAAAACCAATCTCCATAACATTCTTGAAAATAAACACTTTACTCTCAGAAAAGGAGACGATATAACCTTGTTCAATTAGACAAGAAACCGAGATTAAATTCCTTTTAATATGAGGAACTACAAAAACATTATCCAGTAACAGATAACGTTTCTTGTCCAAAAATAACTTTAGCCTACCTACAGTAGCAGCAAAAACAACCTCACCAACACCAACTCGAAGAGTCAACTCTTCATCTTCCAACACTTTCCAGGAATTAAATCCTTGGTAGAAAGAACTTACATGATCAGTAGCACCTGAATAATGTATCTAGGCAGAATCATCATTCTCTACCAAACACGTCTCCAAGACCAATAAATCGCATTTACTGTCTTTAGATTTCTTCCTCTTCTGGAGAGTAGTAGGATCAGTATCAGAACCTACATAAGCTCCAAGTTCCATCAGAGAATAATTCTTGTCAATGAACATCACCCGAGTTACAAACATTTGCTTTCTCTTTTCGTTCCTTGACATTCAAGAAAGACTAAAGATTAACTTTGGAACTGATACTACTAGTTTCTTTCTCATCCATCCCTTTTTGCTTAAAAAGTGAGAACTGACATTCAAATAATTCTTGCAACGAGTCCATGATCTCATGTGCAATGACCATGTTCTCAACCGTTTTGGCTAATGCATCAGGTATGCTAGCCAAAATGTGAAGTCGGGCCATTGAATTAGCCCTCATTCACACCTTATATGCATTACGAACATTTCGCGGTGCATCAAGGGTCGAGACTTGAGCACACTCCTCAACCATGACAAACTCGAGATCCTTTACCACAGAATACATTTTAAGAGACTTTTTCCAATATATGTAATCGGTCATATTAAAATAGGCAACTAACAGAAAATTATATATATGTCTGAAAAAACAAACACATTGATTTACATTAGATTTTAGCAAATACTGTTGAAAAACAACATCTAAATTGGTTTAGCAAAATCTAAATAAACCACGTGTGACATCTAGTTTTGCAATGATGCTTCAGTGGTTTAGGACAAAAGCCACCGAAGGGTAGTCAATTTAGCCCTCCTCTGAATTGAGACACTCTCAACCAGTCATTAACACCAGAACAACTTTTGTTCCTATAACGACTAGCCATCATTGATTTGGTCAAGAAATCATTAACTCGCTTAACAATTTCCCATAAGCGTGACTCTTCGTTTTAGATCCTAGAGTTCCACCCCAAACATCCAATCCGAAGGGAAAAAATCTGATTGGGAAAAAAACTAAAGCGACCCTATCTATTTCTGGAGTTCATCTTGATATTGACCAACCGTACAAAAACCGTCCGAAGGAGGATGCTCCCAGGGGGTCATGAAGCGGTGCAAGAAGACCTCACGGTGCAAACCTATGAAGGAGAGCACAGGACATGTTGACACACATCCTTCACCCACTTACTATAAACATTCTCTTCCTCCACCTTGATATTGACTCATGCAAATACCATCCAAATGGGGATGCTCCCAGGGCACCACGAGGTCAAGAATGAATCTCACGGCATGAACATTTAGGGAGAAACATGAATGGAATTGACATATCATATATATCTTTTCCTCCCACCGAGTATTTTATAACCTAGGGTTTAATTTACTTAAAAAAACACGACTAACAATTTTAACTAAGTGACTTTTTAGGTTTGTCCAAAAGTAGCTCTTACTTTGGAAAGTTGAACAACATTTGATCATCATTCATTAAACTCTTTAACGAAGTCTTTGGTCATCTGTTGCATGCTTGTAGCAAATCTATCTAATTCACCTTTCCAGGTAGGTTCCCAGATAGGGGTGTTCCGTTTCCGTCAGCTTAAGTACCCAGGCTAGACAAAACCCACCTTAGACAAAAGGTCCCTTATAAATAGATCTAATACAAATTTATTCTCTTATAGAAATCAATTTAATCCTAGAAAAGATTAAACTTAGGTATCTAATCTCATTAGAACAAAGAACTTAGGTGTATCTCAATCCAATTTTAAAACCCTTTTAAAACATGAGTTCACCTAAGTTCGCATGCAACTCTTTTTTATAGATTTTAGTCTTAATCTCTATTATAACACTCATAATAGGAAACAACTAAAACAAACCGCAATGCAAAGCAACACATACAAGACATTCATAACTCTTATAAACAAGCCTAAGTGTCAGGCTCCATGCATTATCTTTCATTGCTACTTTTATACAACACTTATATAACAAGTAGTGAACCAAGCATATATGCTCTCGTACACCCTTATACTAAAAATATTATATTATAAAGAGGATGCATGAATACGCTTAATGCATGCATAAATATCTCTTATACTTCAGAATGCAGGAGCATGTTTTCTTGTAATTTTATCATGTCATTAACCATATTATAACACTTATAATGTATGATGCATGAATAAAATTCATAACTAAGGTAGGTTTTAAATCTATATGTCATACACTATTGCATATAAACAAACATACATCTCATGTACATTAAGTAAAAGTTGATGAAACTGGATAATTAGCCTCAAATCTTGAAAGAAAAAAAAAAAGACAAAGCTAACTATTACAAAGAGCAATTGAATCAATGGGTTCAAATAGGCGAACCAGATCTTGAACTGTCTAGGCGAAGAACGCGTCTCCTTGATCGTGTAGCAACTCCTTATGATCGTCTACATGATAGAGTAAACTCTTTACTCAATATTTTAGCAACACTATATGAGCATAAAGGATCGGAGCATTTGTAGCACTTTACAACACTTGTAAATATCTACAAAGCGGGCCATATCTGTAGTGTCACTAGGATGAGATATCTCTCCTGTATCCTTATACTATAGACCACTTAAGGCATGATCCACTTGTATGTCTCACATACATTCTTAAGTTACATGAAATAACCACGGATCTTAATTTATTGGATATGAGTAAATGTAAATAAAATAAAATTTATTTTATTAATAATAATGTGTACAAATTGTTTACAAACTACGAGACTCCAGGAGAATTAGAACACCAATCGAGTCCAACTCGATTCACGAACTGAGTAAGGACACCACCACAAGTGTTACCTTTGTATTTTCGATGTGAGAATCCAGGAATTGTGGGCTCTGTATGATCTTGGATTGAGGAAGAGAAGAGGTCTACGATCGAGTAGACGATCGAGTAAGTAGTTGATAAGAACAATGTCTATCGCATAGACGATGTACTCGATCGTTGAGTAAACGCAAGCCTATCGCATAGACTTTGCTACTCGATCGTGTAGCAACAATCATCTGAGTAACTATCATATAGTCAACTCTAAGCGATCGTGTAGGCTCTGTCAATGCTATCGCTTAGTAAAACTCCTTTTACTTGATAGCTTTTTCCATGAGAATTATCCGAAGGAATCAACTACTAATTTTGGAAAACAGTTTTCTTTTTATCTCACGGTTTCCATAAAACTTCCAACAACCTCCCACTCAAACGATTATTAGAGAAAAAGAAATTAATTATCATATAATCAACATATTATAAATATATATGATAACCAACTCATCATATTATATTTGTAACCTATAGTTTTAATATTTCATCATAAGAAGCATATAAACCATAGTTCTTTTTCTATTTTATGGTACTTAATAAATCATACTTATATCAATTCCTCCAACTAATATATCTAATACATCACACCAATTATATCACATATAATTGAATTTTCTATTGTTAATTTGAACAGTTCAAACTAACTCCAAAATTTGATTCTCAACTTGAACATCTTGAGCTACCAAGGAAACCTTATGGACCTGTAGCTTGAAGCTCCAACGGTTCGTGAACAACTGACTAAACTCTTTAGTCACGAGATCCATCATCCGTTAACCATCAGGCACTCTACTAAAGACCTACAACTGAACTCTTCTAACTACAGAAATATTTCTGTGTCCATATAATCAAACAACAGTGCAACAACCCTTCATAAATCACTTGTAAGTATAGTTGGGCTAGTTTACCGTTTTGCCCTTGTAGTTACATCTTACTCCTTAGGTACCACTGATCCCTCTAATAAACAATAAATCGTAGTCCTACTAGGAGTGAGTCCTCTCTTCCAAAGAGAGGGTGTGCCACTATGTTCAAGACTCGGAAATGGCCCTTAAGAGAACAATTTATCTGCTTATTCCTGTTTCCAGCTCCTCAATCAGACGAATCCCCGAAATGGTAGGCTTTTTAAGTTGGCAATCTGACTACTCTAACTCATACTAATCAAAAGACCGCCTTCATAGGCAGGAGTTCCCAAAACACTCAGGATTAAGGTTATGTCACCTATAGTCGTTTTAGTGAAATGTAAGTCTCAATTATCAACGGTGTTATATAAAGAGACTAATCATCTCGTGGTTCGGTCTTATAGAAACTCTTTGTATAGGACACTCCCGCTCGCATGTCTCCACATGAATGGTCAGGATCAGACAATTTGTAATACTTTATAACACTTGTAAATATCTACAAAGCGGGTCGTATCCGTAGTGTCACCAAGATTCCTTTATTCTTATACTATAGACCATTTAGGTTATTACTTAAGGCATGATCTGCTTCTAGGTCTCACATACATGCTTAAGTTACATGAAATAACCATGGATCTTAGTTTATTGGATATGAGTAAATGAAAATAAAATAACATTTATTTTATTAATAACAATGTGTACAAACTGTTTACAAACTACGAGACTCGGTAGAATTAGGGCACCAATCCCAACAAAAAGAATGCAAGTTTATGGTACCCTAGAATTTAATTTAAGACACCTTAGTTGACATATTACTATATTGAAGTGTTAGTGACAAAGTGGAGCTAAAATGAGCCAAAATGGAGTGTTAGTGACAAAGTGGAACTAAAATGGGCCAAAACCGAGCTCCAATACATCAATAGAGAAAGAGAAAGCTAAAATTACCATTTTTCCCTCCATGCATGGTGCACAACGCACTGCGGAGATAGACTTGCGCAAACCCGCATTAGCGCTGTAGCGCCATTGCGGCACCATACCATTTTTTTATACATATTGAGTTAGCCGCCTTGGGTTTTGATAATCCGATCTCAATTGATTTCCTAATGTTTTCTTTGAATTTTCTCTACTTCTTTGACCTCTTGATATAGCATAACAATTCCTCCTCAATTTTCATGTCAATTGGGCTAAGGAGGAAAATCTAGCTTAGGCGTAGAGTGATTTTCCCCATTTTTTGTAGTCTTTTGAGATTTAGATCATTTAGTAATAATTTTAAATATTATCTTTGGATTCTCTTACTATCTCGAATGTTTATGACTATGTATTCTCAGGAATGTCTGACAAACTTGTTGGGATTATGTAATCGATAGCTAGAGACTAAATTATAATACGTGACGTATAATTGTAATTTGATCGAAGGTAACAAAAGATTAGATCAGCTTGTGAACTATTGTCTATGATAGTAAATAATGGTCTACTCAACTAAGGTAAAATCATGTTGAATATTGACGTAGACTATTGTAAATTTAATATTTACCTTAGCGTATTCCATTAGTCTTAACACGATCAGTTCAACTGATTACAATGCATCTCATCTAATGAAATTGATTAATTCGATAGTTTTAGCTACTCATGCGTATTTTAAAGAGAGTGAACAGATGTAGAAAAGTAAGTTCCATTCTATATATATATAATCGAAGTACATAATGACAATGCAGAATAAAAATAAAGAGTCTGGTAGCAATTTCTTGCTCCCCAAGGCTTCTACACTGTTCTTCTTCTACTCTGCTCAAAAGATATTCTTGCTTTCGCAAGAGTCGGCCCTCTCTCTATTTTTCCACGCCCTCTAGCACTTTCTCGAGCTGACCAGGATGATCTTTCGACGTATTTTCCCTTCTCTCACTCCCGCCTTTTAAGTATAAGAAAAACTAAGAACAAGGCTAACTATTGTCTATATGGTGAACTCTAAAAACTGGACGAACTCTTTTGATGAAGGTGGCCTTTGGTATTTATAGAGCTTCAGGGTGAGAAGCTTCTTTTCTCTTGTGATTGCACTGATGGGATGTCATTAATTCTCTGTTTGATGCGCCGGATAATTGTCACTGAAAAGTTGAGTGTACTTGCTACAGTATGTCGTTAACGGCTTGTCAACTTAATTCGGAATCGACCGTCATCAGCTTTCTGTCCCATCGTGATTTATTAAGCTTTCACCCAGATGCCCCGGATCTATGCGCCCACCTTTCTTAAGTATATTTTTCATGAGCGCAAATGATCGCATAGCCTTTTGATAAGACAACGGATCCTCAACCTCGCCATCAGATTTATGTCAAATTCCTTCAATTAATGTATCTCATACATCATATCAACTATATCATATATAATTGAACCAGTTTAATTATATCATACATAATTAAACTCCCTTTTGTCAATTTGAACACTTCAAACTGACCCAAAAACTAATTCTCAACTTGAATCCATTTAGCTACCAAGGGGGCCTTATGGAGCTGTAGCTTGAAGCTTCAACGGTACGTGAATAGCTGACTAAACTCTTTAATCATGAGATCCACCATCTGTTAACTGTCGGGCACTCCACTAAAGACTGACAGTTGCACTCTTCTCACCATAGATATATTTTTGTGTCCATCGGATATAACCAGTCAACAGTACGATAACCCTTCATAGATTGCTTGTAAGTATAGCTCGGCCAATTTACCGTTTTGCCCTTGTAGTTACATCTAACTCCTTAAGTTACAACGACAACCAAGGATCTTCGTATATTGGTTTGTGGTTAATAGAAATTAAATATCTCATATTTCATAGATAATAGTGAAGAAAAAATCTTATATTATTACATCACAAGCGTTTGTTCATACAGGTGTTTACAAACTACAAGACCCTATGAGCGTTTAAGGCATCAACTCCAACAATCTGCCACATGTTCTAAAACGAGTGGGTGTATAAGATAAAAACAAGTACAAAACAAAAAACTAGGGCACTAAGGCCCAGTACAAAAACTCCTACTTGCCCTAATCCAGCCGCAGGCGGCCCCATAGACCCATGCTCTGAACATGACCCTAAAAAACTGTAACCGTGAGAGCCTTTGTAAATGGGTCAACCACATTGTACTCCGAAGCGATCTTTGTGACTATCACGTCGCCTCGATGCACTATCTCGCGGATGAGATGATACTTCTACTCTATATGTTTTTCACCCTTGTGACTCCTCGGCTCCCTGGTGTTCGCCACAACACAACTATTACCACAATAAAGGGTGATGGCCCTAGACATGTCTAGAACAATATCCAGATCAGTCAGGAACTTCCTAAGCCAATTGGTTTTCATAGCAGCTTCACAAGCCACTACATACTCGGCCTCCATCGTGGAGTCACCGATGCACCCCTGCTTAGTGCTTCGCCATACTACAGCTCCTCTATTCAGAGTGAACACCAAGCTTGAAGTGGATTTTCGAGAATCCTTATCAGTCTGAAAGTCAGTGTTCGTGTATCCAATAAGGATCAAATCCTTAGATCCATACATGAGCATGTAGCCCCTCGTACTCCGAAGATACTTAAGGATGTTCTTGACGGCGGTCCAGTGACCCTGTCCTGGATTAGACTGATATCTACTGACTATCCCCACAGTGTAGCAGATGTTCAATCTAGTACACAACATCGCATACATCAAACTACCAACGACAGATGTATAGGGGACCCGTCTCATCTCCTCAACCTCTTGAGGTTTCTTAGGACAAATTTCCTTAGACAATGTAACTCCATGCCTCTTTTGGAGTTCTGCATCAAGTACTTAAGCAACATCTTGTCAATATACGATGCCTAAGACAGTAGTAGAACTTTGTTCTTTTGATCTCGAAAGATCTGAATACTAAAAACAAACTGAGCCTCTCCCAAATCTTTCATTTGGAATTAGGTCGTTAGTCAGTTCTTAACTGATGTCAGTAAACCTACATCATTCCCAATAAGTAGGATATAGTCTACATTCAACACTAGGAAAACTTCTGAACTGTTGATGATTTTCTTGTAGACACAATGCTCATCAATGTTTTGGACAAAGCCATACGATTTGATCACAGTATCAAATCGAATGTTCCAACAGCGAGACGCCGTTTCAGCCCATAAATGGACCGATTCAGTTTTCAAAACTTTTGCTCTTGACCTTGCGCCATGAATCCCTCGAGCTGCACCATATAAATGGTCTCCTCAAGATTACCATTCAGAAAGGCAGTTTTGACATACATTTGTCTTATCTTATAGTCATAATATAAGGCATGGATAGGAGGATGCAGATTGACTTCAACATGGCAATAGGTGAGAAAGTCTCCTCATAGTCAACTCTCTCCACCTGGGTATAACCCACAACTCTTGCTCCAATAACGACTAGCCATCATTGATTTGGCCAAGAGATCCTTAACTTACTTAACAATCTCCTGTAAGTATGACCCGTCATTTTAGGCTCTAGAGGTCCATCTCAAAAAGCCAATTCGAAGCAAAAAAAATCTAATTGGGGCAAAACCTAAAGCAACCCTATCATTTCTAAAGTTCACCTTGATCTTGACCAACTACACAAAACCCATCTGAAGGGGGACGCTCAAAGGCGACATGAGAGAGTACAGAATGATCTCACGGTGTGAACCAATGACAGATACCATAGGACGTATTGACACACACCCTTCACCCACTTACTATAAACACTATCTCTATCCACCTTGATATTGACTCATGCAAACACCATCTGAAGGGGGATGCTCCCAAGACACCACGAGGCCAAACATGAATCTCATGGTGTGAACATACAGGGAGAAACGTGAGTGGAATCATAGATATATCAGATACATCTCTTCCTCCCACTGAGTATTTTATAACCTGGGGTTTAGCTTACTTAGAAAAAATATGACTAAGGATTTTAACTAAGTGACTTTTATGTTTGCCCAAGAGTAACTTTTACCTTGGATAGTTAAACAACTGTTGATCATCATCCATTAAACTCTTTAATGGAGTCTTTGACCAAATTGGCGCATGCTTGTTGAAAATCTATCTAATTCACCTTTCCAGGTAGGTTTCCAGGTAGGGCTGTTATGTTTTCGTCAACTTAAGAACCCTAGCCTAGCCAGAACCCGCCTTAGACAAAAGGTCTCTTATAGATAGGTATAAACAAATTTAATCTTTTATGCCAATCAATTTACTCCTATTAAACCGATTTTAAAAGAATAATCTAGGTTACTAAACTCTTTAGAACAACTTAAACTTAGGTCTATCTCAAACCAATTTTAAAGCCCTTTTAAAAAACTTGAGTTCCCCCTAAGTTCGTATGCAACTCTTTCTTATTGATTTTAGTTCTAATTTCCTTTATAACACTTATAAACAGAAAAAACCAAAAACACAATGCTAAGCTAACACATGCAAGGCATTCATAAAGATTATAAACAGCCTAAGTGTCATGCTCAATGCATTGTCCATTCATTGCTACTTCTTTTATATAACACTTATACAAAACAGCAATGAAACCAAGCATAACATACTTCCATTCCCTCTTAGACTATAACACTTACAATAAAAGGATGATGCATGATAATGCTCACTGCATGCAAAATATAACTCTTATATTTCATGATGCATGCACATGCTTTCAAGTAATTTCTTCATGCTCGATTATAACATTTATAATACATGATGCATGAATAACTGCACAACCTAAGGTGGGTTTTAAACTATATGTCAAACACTTTTGTATATAAGCACCATACATCACATGTATAATAAATCAATATTGATGAACCGGGTAAAATTGCCTTCAAATCACAAAATTGAAGCTAACTATTACAAAGACAAGGAGTCTCCGGTTCAAACAGGTGAGTTGGGTCTTGCATCACTCGGTCAAAGCATCGTGTCTCCAATCATCGTGTACTTAACTCCCTACGATCGTCTACATGATAAAACAAATGCTTTGCTCTATCACTTACCAACGCTCGCAGAGCTAAACGATCATTTAGCAATTACTACACGATCGTGTACCTTTTGCTAAGCGATGAAGCTTAAGTACGTGATTGCTTAGTGCGCTCCGCACAATGCCCGCCTTCCGTAATTGTCTATACGACTAGGATGCCGTAAACCACCATTGCCTAAGCGATCACTTAGTTAGCGTCTCAGTATAGTATACATACGATCGTGTAGGTAGTAACTAAGTGATGAGGCTTGCTAACTACACGATCGTTTAGCGCGCGCATTTAACTAAACGATGAGCATCACATGCTCCCACTGTGATCGTCTACCTCCAACGCCTTTAACTAAACCGTTTTGACCCTTGAGCATTAGATTATTGCCGTTATGCCCGTTGGTCTCTCCCTCCCCTATCTCCACATTATCTTGGTTATATCATGTTAACTAAAAGTTGAAACATTGATGGATGACTTTTCATCATTCTCTTTATTTTATTAAAAAAATTTATCTAAATGGGAATCTATTCTATTTAATTAAAAATATATTTGGAGTAAAAGTTAGAATGAAGGAAAAACTATTGAATATGAATGGTCCATACATTATCAAAACTTTATTTGATTTGAAGTTTATACTCATTTTACAAACCCATGTAAATTCCTTTACCATACATATTATATTTTTTTTCCACTTTAGTGAATTCAATTTCACCTTTCAACTTTTTCTATGATTTTCATTGGTCACAAATGAATAAAAAAAATTAATAATAAAAGAATGATGTAGCGGTAAATATAGCAATAAATGTCAAAGTATCAATAGATAGCTCTATCCAAAAGAAATTTTGCTATGTATCAGCATATATACTAATGATAGATTATATCACTAATAGGAATGTAAACATAAAATACGATGATTCTATTTTAGGCATATGCATAACAATATATGATGCATGATACAAGCCCATGTCCTCGACAACGGCGCCATAAACTTGTAAACATAAAATTTATCTTCTTATGTCACACTACGCATTGGTGAATGTGAATATGCATGCGTGATAATGCGCTACAAGCGCATGTTGCCATAAACTTGTAACGGGAAAATGTATGTTCAGCTATGTAATTGCTCATGCACACTTTATGCGATACTACTTCTAGATGTATCTGTTATTAATGAAATGCTTGTAGTATGCTATACGTTGTCACAAGTTTCCTTGTGCTAAAACCAAGTATAATTCCAACGCAATTTTCTCGGTGTGATCTGAGGTCGAACACAGTGATTGTTTTCGTTAATGCGTTACCTTCGTGATATATTTGACCGGTTTTACAATTAATAAAAGAGTGGGTGTTTGTACAAGAAATTAATGTGCGGTGAAGTAAAGTTGCGATAATAAAGTAAAGTGCGATAAAAATAAACCTAAGCTATTATGATACAAGATAAAGGATATAGGATGCATGATACTGAAGTTGAGACGGATTGTGAAGATTGTACAAAGAATCGTGTTATGCGATGGCAAGTCTTTATGTATGAGTCAGAAATAGAAGGGATAACTAGTATGAACATCGCAAGTACATTCATTGTGTTAACGATATAACTAAGGTTCCGCTTTCCCTTGGCGTAACTTCTCGGTGATCGGCCGCATTCCCACATCTCTGTGGTGAAACAGGGATGAACGTAATGAACTCAAGGTTGCTTCCATCTCTGGAAGTACTTCTTGCTTTAGTTAATGCATTCTTCCAACCTTCTCTCAACAGGCAAAATGGCATCTTCACTTCTTCTCTCACAGGTGAAGATGTTGTCTAGCATGCTTTAGCTAAATATATTTATTTCTTTAGCACAGATTAATTTACTTGCTTAATTCATACTAATCACTAAGGGATTAAGAAAACATCATGAAGAAAGCAAATTATGGAAGAATGGAAATAGACAGAAAGATGGAGATGGAAATGATCATGACATTCAATATTAAAATTTAGCATCTGATACATGGTGTGAATGATAGAGATTAAGAAGATAAGTACAAATGATTATAAAGAGATAGAAACAAATATAGAAGAGTGCCAATGTCTTGACACAGATCTTGATGGTAGATTTGCTTGCCGGCATATGTAATGAATGGAAAGAAGAGCTTCCCTCTCAGGCTTGCTCGTCCGATAGAGTTGATCTTGGTACAGAGCTTCAACGGCGGGGATTGAAAGGATTTTCCCTGAGACTCACCTCTCGGCCTTGTCTCTTAATTCTGGATATACTCCGATCAGCACTCAGTCAGTCTCTCTCTCAATATACAAATATCAAAATATACCCGTATCCATTGTATCTTGCAATGGAATTGCAGATGCTATTTATAGGCTCAGCTTTGACTCTTTGCAGTGTGAACCCCACTTTATTGTTAAGGCAGCTCCAAAAATGATGGAATGAATATTCCTTCTATTACACAATCAATCCCGTCAGAAATGCACAACGGTCAGCTGTACACGCGTCTGAATCCTCTGCAATTGCGTTGCTCTTTTGCATCTTCGATCGTGTGCCTGCATGCGGTGTTATTTTTTATTATCACATGTGGTTGAAGTTAAGCTCTGGATCGACTGTCGCATGCGTCGTCATTGCATTGATCATCTCTTCCTTATTGATTGACAGGCGTAATGTGACGAAGATGCGTTGTTCAGTTTTTCTTTGAGCCACGAACGCAAGCGGTGAAAAAACAGAATGAAAACATCCTTTTCTACCATCGCAATGGTGTTAGTAGGCGTATTTATGATAATTCATAATTCTTGCATTTCTTAGCCAATTTTCATACATTCGACGCAACTTTTCTCTCTTTAAGCCGCAATATCTAAATAAAATAGTATAAATAACTTGTATTTCTACAAGTTATCAAGGAGTCCATCAACAACTAAGTCTATTATTAAGACACTTTGCTATGTTTTTATTATGTTTTTTAATATGTCTATATAGACTTAAATATGACACCGAATACCAAAGTATCAGCAAATATGGCCCCTTGTAAAAAAAAAAAAATGTATATATAGAAAAATTTAGATCTAATTCTTGGAGTTTACTATTGATAGGCTATATCGTTAATAGGACTATATTAGTAATATAGTTTATCATTGATAAATTTTGCTATGTTTGTATTTTTTCTTAAAATATTGACATACATTTAATTATTAACCCTAAAAATGCTACCTATTGCAATTACCTTCAAGATGTATTTTTATGGACCACTAGTTGATGACTTGATATTGGTTGTTTACTGTGCATGCATGATGATGTGCTACAAGTTCATGTTGCCATAAACTTGTAATGGTAAATTTAATGTGATGCTATGTTATTGCTCATGCACATTTTATGCGATACTACTTCTAAAGATATATGCGTTGTTAACTATATGATTGTAGTATGCTATGGAGTAATGTGTTGTCACAAGTTTCCTTCTGCTAAAACCAAGTATAATTCCAACGCAAATTTCTCAGAGTAATCCGAGGTCGAACATAGGAATTGTTTCGTTAGTGTGTTACTTTTGTGATACATTCAACCGATTTTTATAATTAATAAGAATTGTTATTTGTACATGGATTTAAAGTGCGGTAAAATAAAGGTGCGCTAATAAAATAAATTGCATTGAAAATAAATCCTAAGCTAACGTGATACAAGATACAAGATACATGCTATACATGATACTGAGTTCGAGACTGACTCTGAAGTTTATACAAAAGATCATGGTATGCGATGGCAAGTCTTTATGTATGAATCAGAAATAGAAGGGATAATTAGTGTTACAAAGGATCGTGGTATGCGATGGCAAGCCTTTCGTCTGCCAAGTCATAATTGCTTGGGGATACAAATTGATTGGACTTCTTCCCAAATTAGCAAATGAATTTTTCTTTAATATTTTATTTGAATGGATGCATGAAAAAGGAATAATGCATTGTGCTCACCAACGCAACTGTATCTACGCAAAGGACGGGCAACAACGTATATATCCCCGTAACACATCCCATAACCAACGCATTTCTGGAGAATACCTCAACATAGTGCATTTGGCTAAAGACGGGCAAAGGACATATGCAAGCGCAACACACCCCTCACCTTAATACAATTGAGTTAGGTGAACGCAAAGCATTCCTGATTGTTTCCCACCCATGTTCCAACACAACACTCATGATCAAATCTGGTAGTGGTGTTGACGCAGGGAAGAAACCCATTTCCATCATCATATCATCATTTTTCTTTCTTTGTTGATGGGCGTCTCCTGGTCGATGCAAGCTCGTTGCTCACAACTTTAGCTTTGCCCTTGTCTTGAGCAGACGCAAGGCGGGATTTTTGTCTTTGTTTGCATTCCCTTTCATTGCGTTGCTCTTCTTTTTCCCTTTTCCATTCCCCCCTTCCTTTCTCTTATTTTCTCTGACGTGTTGCACATTGGCCTTGCAGCGTCTTTCCTTCTCTTCTTTCTCCTTCTTTTCTTTTTCTTCTTCTTCTCTCATCTTTCTCTCAAACTGCTCTGAGGCAAGCAATATGCGTTGCTTTTCCTCGAGCCTTCTTATTTCTTCTTCTGCCGCCCTTGCGTTGTCACAGTGGACCGCTTCATCGTGAAGTTTTCTCGCTAAATCGCTTGTTGCGATGATTTGGCGCACACATGACAACTTTTCTTTCTTCTCCCCTACTTTTCTTTTTCTTCTCTCCTCTTCTTCTACTATGCGTTGAAAGAATAGTGGGTCACTTGTTGACCCTTGCGGTGCATTCTTCTTGTGACGCCGCATAAGAGGGTTGATGTCAGGATCTTCTCTATCTTCAGTCACAACCATTATGATATGCAGTGATGAAACTTGTAGTTGCGCTGATGCTTTGGCTTACATTGACATTCCCTTTTCCACCCTTGTGATGGTTGATTCTCCGTCAAAATTTGGGCTTTTCGCCCTCTTCCTTTTCTACTCCTTCTTCAAGCGCTTCTCTTCTCGCCTGCATTGTTTCTTTTCACTCTCCTCCTTTTTTCTCTTCTCCTTCTTCAACTGGGTAGCTTCATCTCCTCTCAATTGTTTTTCTTTACTTCTTCTCTTCTTTTTCCCTTCAACCATCCCTGGCTGCTTCTTCGCCCCTATAACCTCCAAAATGGCCCTGATGGGTCCCTCATTGGAGTCTGTTGGAATAGTCTCCTTAGGATCCATAGTGGCCAGGGCCATTGTCCACGAAGCTTCCACCATTTCCTCCTCTGAAGGTAGGGGCTGGTTTACAACTCCAGCTTCCGGTAGCCCCCCCCCTCTTTCCATATTACTCAAAATTCTACCAAATACCTTTTTTCGTCCCTTCGCCTCAGTTCGCTTTCTGTCCACGGTACTGGGAGTGCCACCTTAGTTCTGGTGGCATGGGCACTCTCCATGCTTAGCCCCTCTCGGATGGTGAGTGGTTTTGCTACAAAGGTCTTTTGCCAAGGTTTTCCAGCGATTCTTAGGGAAGACTTGGGCTGGGCAGTGAGGCAGTGCTAGCAATGAGGAATGCCGCCTCCCATGTGGTGACGAGTGCTTGGGAAGGGGATGATGGTAGGGAAGATGAGTGTGAAGATTGTCCGACCATTTGCTTGGCAGAGTGAAAGATTTAAGAAATTTTTTTGTCTGAGGAAGGAAATCGGCAGGGGAATGAGTATGTAGAGAATTGCTTAGGGTTTCTTTTGCGACGAATGCAAATGAGCTCCTCAGTTGAAAGGGGTGAGATTTATAGGTTGGGCCTTGATAGGCCCAACGAAATCTCTACGTGGCAGGCTTCGATATTCTCAAAAAGCCTGCTGTCGTGCTCCTCCCATTATGATTTAAATGAAAGGACGTCCTTTCATCTGCTAAGTCATAATTTCCTTGGAAGCTGAAACGATTCAACTCCTCTCTCGCAAAAATTTTATCATTTTATTTTATTTTTTCTTTAATCAGACGGGCGCAATATTAATTATTAACGCAATGCATCCGTTACCGCAAATGCATATTTGCGGAGGACGGGCACAACGTATGCATTAGCACAACACACCCCTTAACACAATGTATTTCTGGAGGACGGGCACATGGTATTTCTATCAGCGCAACACTACCTTCGACATAGTGCGTTTCTACTGAGGATGGGCACAGTGTAGATACGCGCGCAACACACCCCTCAACGCAATGCATTTGTGGAAGACGGGCGAAAAGTGTATCTTATTAGCGCAAGATACACCCATCATCGCAATGCATACCGGACGTTATAAAAGTTTATTTTATTTTTTTTTTAATTTCATCAACATCACAACGCTTATCCCCAAAACCAAGTTGATAAGACGTTGTGGTGTTCATTTTCTTTTTAATATTCATTCACAGAAATTAAGTTCAATGCAAACTAAGGCTAAAATGGAAATACATTCTACTAGGCATAAAATTAAACTAACGCAAGCTGGAATTGAAATACAAGTAAATTCAAGTAAGCAGTAAAGACTAATTTAAGAAAGCGATAAACTGAATTGAATAACGCAATAACAAAGCAATAAACTAATGTACGAAAGCAGTAAAGAAAGTATTAAAGAAAGCGATAAAGATAGATGTAGGGATGCTGATTGAAAGAGGTTCTTCAAGGTTATCACAATAGCATCCCTGCAAGCGGTCAATCCTGCTTGCTTAAGTCGATGGTCTCCATGCATCATTCCACATTGCCCCCATAGTAGGGCTTAATTCTTTGACCATTTACTTTGATTGCGCTATTTCCATCCTCGGTGGTTAGCTCCACTATGCCATGGGGAAAGATAGTCTTGATGCGGAATGGCCCAGACCAGCGTGACTTCAACATTCCTAGAAACAATCGCAAATGTGCATTAAATAAAAGGTACCTGTTGACCCACGAAGAATGTCCTCTTGCTTATGCGGTCGTCATGCCACTTCTTGATTCACTCTTTATAAAGCTTGGCATTTTCATAGGCATTCATTCCCCACTCGACTAGTTCGTTCAGCTGCAACTTTTGGACTTCCCCCGCACTTGACAGATCAAAATTCAGCTTTTTACTCACCCATATTGCTTTGTGTTCCAACTCTAGAGGCAGATGGCAAGCTTTTTCGAAGACTAGGGCATATGGGGACATACCGATTGAAGTTTTGAAGGCAGTCTTGTATGCCCATAGTGCTTCGTCAAGCTTGGGTGACCAATCTTTCCTGGAGGTACTGACTACCTTCTCCAAGATGGTCTTGATTTCTCTGTTGGAGATTTCTGCCTGCCCATTAGTTTGTGGGTGATATGCAGTTGCAACTCTCTGGCTGACATTAAATTTGATCAACATGTTGGTGATGATGCGGTTGATGAAATGTGTGCCTTCATCGCTAATTAAGGCACGAGTCATTCCATATCGCGTGAAAATATTTTTCTTGAGAAATTTCGCTACCGTGGCCGCATCATTTTTAGCGCATGCGATGGCCTCAACCCATTTTGAAACATAATCAACCGTAACCAAAATATATTGATGACCCTCTGCAGGCGAAAATGGACCATGAAGTTGATTCCCCATACATCAAACAATTCAATTTCTAAGATCGAAGTCAAAATCATTTCATCCTGTCTGGACATGTTCCCTGTTCCCTGGCATCTATCGCATTGCACAACATGGGCATGGGCATCCTTGAATACCG
The DNA here is from genome assembly GCF_027475165.1 of Benincasa hispida. Lineage (NCBI taxonomy): Eukaryota > Viridiplantae > Streptophyta > Magnoliopsida > Cucurbitales > Cucurbitaceae > Benincasa > Benincasa hispida. The sequence continues at coordinate 69,527,769 of NC_143479.1, read as the reverse complement.
TTGGCCGAAAGTCGCCACTCTGTAGGACTTTTGCGGTGGTCCGCTGCTCCCCAAAATGTCCTCCATAAAGGGACTCATGACAAAGTTCTAAAATGTGCTTGGTCTCGTGCTCAGGAACACATCGACACAGAATATGATCAGGTCCGAGTCGATACAAGAATGGATCATCCCAAAAATAAAACTTGACTTCGTACCTCAACTTCTTCTTCTGTTGGTATGAATAGTCTTCTGGTACTTGGCCATAAACTATGAAGTTCACAATATCCACTTGCCATGGGACATTAATGCATACCGTCATAAGTTGCTCGTCAGGGAATCTCTCTTCAATTTTTTTCTCTTTCTTCTGAACCTCACAATTTTCTAATCGTGACAAATGATATGCGACTTGGTTCTCAGTGCCCTTCTGATCTTTGATCTCTAGGTCAAATTCTTACAGGATTAATACCCATCTTATCATATTGGTTTTGCATCCTTTTTCGTCATGAGGTATTTGATCGCAGAATGATCAATATACACCACTACATTTGATCCAATTAGGTACTGTCGAAATTTCTCCAGGGCAAACACCATTGCGAGCATTTTTTTTCTCTGTGGTTGTATAATTTTCTTGTGAATCATTCAGCGTCTAGCTGGCATAATAGATAAGATGCAAAACCTCGTCTTTGCATTGACTCAAGACTGTGCCCACTGCATATCCACTGGCGTCACACATCAACGCAAACGGTTGTGTCCAATCGGGCACAACCAGAATAGGTGAGATGATGAGCGCATTTTTCAGCGTGTCAAACGCTTCCGCGCATGCGTCATTAAAATCATATTCACCGTCAATCTCGAGGAGCGCACTTAGGGGTCTTGCGATCTAAGAAAAGTTGCGGATGAATCTTCGATAGAACCCCGCATGTCCCAGAAAACTCCTAAGTGTTGTCACATTGACTGGTGGTGGTAACTTAGATATTATGTCAATTTTTGCTTGATCAACTTCCAACCCTGCCTTTGATATCTTGTGACCTAGCACTATTCCTTCTTCTACCATAAAATGGCATTTCTCCCAGTTCAGAACCAAATTTGTTTCAACGCATCTCTTCAAAAGTTTTTCCAAATTTGATAAACAAGAGTCATAGGTGTTGCCAAAAAACGAAAAGTCATCCATTAAAACCTCGACTGACTCTTCTAGAAAATCTGAAAATATGGCCATCATACACCTTTGGAAGGTGCCTGGTGCGTTACAGAGTCCATATGGCATGCGACAGAATGTAAATGTGCCAAAGGGGCACTTGAAAGTTGTTTTGTTCTGATCTTCCGGCGCCATCGCGATTATGTTATACCCTGAATAGCCATCAAGAAAGCAAAAGAATTTATTCCCCACAAGCTTAACTAGCATTTGATCAATAAACGGGAGTGGAAAATGGCCCTTCTTTGTGGCCAAGTTTAACTTGCGGTATCCATGCATATTCTCCACCCCGTGGTTATTCTGGTAGGAATTAATTCATTTTTGTTGTTGGTGACGACTGTCATGTTCCCTTTCTTTGGAACGCATTGCACTGGGCTTACCCACGGTTCAGACGAAGCTGTCTCTCTACTGATCCTGTTTTTCCCTCTTCAAGATGGATCTTGTGCATGCAATACGAGGGACTGATCCCTCGAATGTCTGCTAAGGTCCATCCCAAGGCTTTTTCATATTTCTTAAGGAACTGAATAAGTGCTTTCTTCTTTTCTTTGCTCAGTGAGGCAGAGATTATAACTTGTAGAGTGTTATTGCCTCCTAAATAAACATATTTGAGGTGCACTGGTAACACCTTCAACTCCAACATGGGTGGTTCTTCCAAGGATGGCTTAGTTTACTGCGTTGCTCGTTCAAATAACTTTATTGTTTCAAAATCTAGTTCAGTTTATATTGCGGCGTAATTCTCGTCCAGCATTGCGCCAATCTCAAAGTCTTCTTCCTCTGATAGTTCTCGAAACTCGTGCCAATGTTTTCATGCAGTTCTCCAACATACTGGCAGTTTTCCAAATAATCACCTGGGTATTTCAACACATTGAGAACATTGAACTTTACTTGCTGATTATTGACTCTTATTACGTTATCATTTATGTACGTCAATCAGTGCTCGCCCTGTTGCGAGAAATGGGCGACCCAAGATGATCGGTACCTCAATGTCAGCTTCATAATCCAATATAATAAAGTCAGCAGGAAAGATGAATTGATTCACTTGCACAAGTACGTCTTCTATCTTGCCCTCTAGATGCATTATTGATGTGTTAGCCAACTGTAATGTAACTGTGGTGGGTCTTGCGTTGCCGATGTTTAACTTCTTAAAGAATGACAAGAGCATCAGGTTTATATTTGCCTCTAAGTCACACAACACATTTCCGACTTCTTTACCCCCTATTTGAGCATGGCAATGTGAAACTCCCTGGATCTTTCATTTTCTTGGGGATGTTATTCTAGAAGAGTGCACAACATTCATACGTTAGTGCGACAATTTCATTTTCCCCGATCTTCCTCTTGATGGCGATTATGTCCTTGAGGAATTTCACATAGCTCGACATTTGTTCCAGTGCTTCTACTAAGGGGATATTGATATGTAGCTATCGGAGAACATCCAGGAACCTCTTGAATTGTTTACTATCATCTTTCATTTTTAGCCTAGACGGGAAAGTTGGAGGATCCCACCGTACTTTCTGATCATTTGACTATTCATTGAGGTCCCCTACTTACTGTGTTTTTTAGGCTGGAGTTTGCGGTGACTTCGATTATGTCTTGTTGAGATTCATTCCTTGTAGAGGTAGTTGCTTCTAAACTGGTAGATCTGTTTTTTGTGATTGAGTGGTCATTATTGGTCATTGAATCTTTTGGCTATTTTACTGATTCCGGTACTGGTGGCATGGGGACCGTCTTCTTACCACTTCTCAATGTCACTACTTGACATTGTTCTTTTCCACTTGGTGCAGGTGCTTTCGAGCTGCTGGGCAGCGTACCAGGCGCTCTATTCTTAAGCTCATTCACAAGTTGTGCAACCTACACCTCCAAATTTCTAATGGAGGAAGCTTGCGATTGCATGATTGCCTCGTTCTTCTCAATATAGTTTCAGTAGTGTTTCCAAAGATGAGGTACTAGAAGAGGTGTTAGATGAGGACGGTTGGTCGTATGGCTGTCTACTCTGAAAATTACCTTGGCTTTGATTCTGAAAATGGAAAACCGGAGGGTTACCTCGATTCTCGGGATGACTATTCTAATGATTCATTTGGTCCCCCTGGTTGTGATTCCCTCCCCAATTGAAGTTGGGGTGATTCCGCCAACCAGGTTTGTAGGTATTGTTGAACAGGTCATTGTGAATAGAGTATACGAATTGTGGATTTAACGAGCAGACTTCCACCGAGTGCCCCTCTCCGCATTGGATGCAACTTACTGCTGCCACTTGCATCAGTGCATTGGCTTGTGCTGCACTTTGAGAGAAATGTCCTTGATTAACAGCCATAGTTTGGATAAGCGAGGTTACTGTAGCCATCTGGGCGGCCAGGGTGGTCATTGTATCAGCTGGTACAATGGTACTTTCTGCTCTTCTTCGTTTCGGGCCTCTTCCCCCATACCTGTGATCCATCCAATCATTTGTATTTCAAGAAAGGCGATCTAAGATAATCTTCGCATCCGTATAGGTCTTGTCCATGAACCCTCCTACTACGGAGGCGTCAGCAACTGCTTGTGTTGATCAATCCAAGCCATTATAAAAGTTTCTATCAGAATGCAATCGGAAATCCCGATGTGCGGACAGTTCTTCACTAACCGTTTGAATCGCACCCAGGCGGTGCTCAAAGTTTCATTTTCCATCTATTCAAAATTTAACACGTCCCTCTATCTTCTTGCATTGACGGTTGGCTGGAAAAATTTCTTCATAAACCTCTCAACCAACTGGTCCCATGAATTGATTTCATTTGGCTCTAGTGAATGAGCCCACCTCTTTGCTTCATCCCGCAGTGTATACGGGAAGAGGTATAGCCAAATTCCTTCAGGCGTCACACCAGGTATGGAGAATGTGTTGGACATTTCTACGAAGTTATTCAAGTAAGCATGCAGATCTTCTCCTTGTAGACCTCCGAATTGTCCCACATTTTGGATCATTTGTCGCTTGATCGGCTTTATCTCAAATCGTGCATTCTCCTCAACCGTGGTTCTTGAAATTCTAGGTGAGAAGTCATACAAATTGGGCACCGCATAGTTCCTTATTGGGATATTGTGGTCAGCTGCTAGGAAAATTGGATCTTGCGTTGGCCGATTAACCCCTTGATTCCCCTCAGGCCTATCGTTGTTATTCATGTTTCCCCTTCGCTGAATATGGTTCTGGTGTGCTCGTGCGCGAAAAGTATGCTCGATCTTTGGGTCGGCTTCGAATTCTGGATCAGTCCCAGTACTTATAAACCATCAGCCTACTCTCTGTGATAAACAGACAGTACAACAGAGATCTATTGCAAAATACCACAAAAATATTCAACACTAACTGTTACCAATCACCGGCAACGACGCCAAAAACTTGTAATAATAAAATGATGTTATTGAATATAGCTTATGTTGCACTACTGAATCATTCAAGTTCTTGTCCTTGGCAACGGCGCCAAAAACTTGATAGACAAAATTTGTATTTATCTTTATCTATTATAAAAATGAATGAAATTGATGATGCTCTATGCACTCAAGTTGTTTTGCGATAAAGATATTTTTGCGACACTACGTTCTAAATGTATGTATTATTGATGATAAGCTTCGTAGTATGCGATGATGTAGTGCGTGTCACAAGTTTTCTTGCATTGGAACCAAGTATAATTCCGACGCAAGTTTCTCAGATTGACCTGAGGTCGAACACGAGGATTGTTGTTGTTAATGCAATACTAATGTGGTAAATGCGACCAGTTTAACATAAAGAATAAGAATTGGTTTGTGCAGAAATGTAAAATTGGGTTGTAAATAAAAGGCATTAATGTAAAATACACCTAATCTCTGGGTCAGCTTAGAATTTCTGGATCAATTCCAGTACTCATAAACCATCAAACTGTTCTTTTCGATAAACAGCCAGTACAAAGAGATCGGTCCTGCAAAATACCACAAAAGTATTCAACATTAACCGTTACCAATCCCCGACAACGGCGCCATAAACTTGTAACTTGGATTTGTGTATGTTCTTTTTATTATGCATGCACTATGATGATGAAAATGATTCAAGTCAATGTTGCCAAAAACTTGATGACATAATTTTAATGCTTTTTATCTTTATCTAACTCTAACGCATGCCTTGTGAATGAAATGAATGATGTGCTAATATGCACTCAAGTTCATTGCGATAAAGACATTTTTATCGGATACTACGTTAAGTATATGCGTTGTTAATGAAATGCTCGTAGTATGCGATGGAGTAGTGCGTGTCACACGTTTCCTTGCGCTGAAACCAAGTATAATTTCAACGCAAGTTTCTCAGAATAATCCGAGGTCGAACATAGGGATTTTTTTCATTAATGCGATACTATTGTCATACATGCGACCGGTTTTTATCAATGAATTAAGAATGTTTGTTTATACAAGAATATAAATTGCAGTGAAATAAAACTACGTTGATAAAATAAACCTAAGCTAATATGATACATGATACATGATACTGAGGTCGAGAACTTACTGTGAAGTTGTACAAAGAATCGGTGTATGTGATGGCAAGGCTTTATGAATGGAGCAGAAAGAGAAAGAGTAAATAGTAAAACATCGCAAGTTTGTCAATTGCGTTAAAGATGCAACTAAGGTTCTGTTTTCCCTTGACGTACACCTCTTGGTGATCCGCCGCATTTCCATATCTCTATGGTGAAACAGGGATGAATATGATGAACGCAAGGTTGTTTCCATTTGTTGAAATACTTCTCACTTTAGTTAACGCATTCTCCAACCCTCTCTCGATAGGCGGAATAACATCTTCACTTCTGCTCTCAAAGGTGAAGATGCTGTCGAGCATGCTTTAGCTAAACCTAATTATTTCCTTAACACAAATTAACTCACTCACTTAATTCTTGCTATTTACCCAAGGGATTAAGAAAACATCATGGAGAAAATGGATTATGGATGTACGAAAATAGACAGAGAGATGACAATGGCAATTAACATAACATTTAATGCTAAGATTAAGCGTTCGATACATGGTGTGAATGAAAGATTAGAGAAGATGAATACAAAAGATGAAATAGAGATTAGAAACAAATATGGAAAGAGTGTCAACGTCTTGACATAGATCCCGAGCGGAGATTATGCTTGCCGGCATGTGGTAGTGGTGGAGAGGAAAGCTTCCCTCTCAGGCTTGCTTTCCTGGTAGAAGTGACCTTCGCACAGAGCTTCAGCCACGGGGATTGGAAGGATTATCTAATCGGAGACTCACGTCTCGGCCTTGTCTCGTGATTATCTCGGATCTACTCTACAAGTTGCTTCAGACTAGCCTCTCTCTTAGAATCAGTATATGTACATCTCTATGTAATCGTGTATCCTATATCATGTATCATATTAGCTTAGGTTTATTTTATCAACACAATTTTATTTCACCACAATTTTAGCTTATGCTTGCTTAGGATCTATTCGCAAATGCATTGCTCTTCATATCTTCGATTGATCTTCGCATGCGGTGTTGTTTTTGAATATCGCATGCGGTTGAAGTTGCGTTGATCGATAAGCTCAAGATTGATTGTCACATGCCCCATCATTGCGTTGATCATCTTTTCGTTCTTGATTGATGGGCGTAATGCAACGTAGATGCATTGTTTATTTTATCTTTGAGCCATGAACACATGCGATGACTGATTTCCTGCAAAACAGAATTGAAACATTCCATTCTACAATCGCAATGGTGTTAGTGGGTGTATTGACGACATTTTATAATTTTCGCATTTCTTAGCAAATTTATATACCATCGATGCAACTTTTCTTTCTTTTAGCACCAATATCTAAATACAACAGTATAAATAACTTGTATTTCTACAAGTTATCATATCCCCAAATTTAGATTTATGATTGTCCTCAAGCATATCTTCAACTAAGGTAATATTGTTCAATTCTTATCATAACTTTGCGTCAATTGGTTCCTCCGAATGCTCCACCTAGACAACATTACTCGACAACGCAATTTTCTTCTATCCTTGATAATTCATAAACATGCCCTACTTTATTCTTTTATACAACAAGTATCTACTCAAAAATTCCCTTATTGTTTTGAGAAGAATGTTTACCTCTTCTTGCAAAAACAACTTGGTACGACTTGAATGCGGTGGTCTGATTTGCGTTGTTTTAGTAGAGACTATTGATCATGATTACACCCTTCTTTTTGGCTTGTTCTCACGGATGTCATGCGAACATCCAACTACGGTTGTGTGCCAATCTCAACTTTAACTCTTGATTTTAAGCTAAGTTTTACTTTTGCTGGTCAGAGGAGTTGTCTCTTATATTCTTATTTTTCTCTCTCATTTTTTTTTCTTTTCATATTGCGTCATTCTTGGAAACCCACCTTCGTTTTGGCTTGCTCCAACGGCTGTCATGCGAACATCCAACTACGAGCAGGTTCTTTTCATGTCTTAACTCTTATCAGGTTGAGATTTTTTTTCCTTTACGCTGACATTGGAGTTTGTATGATTTTTTTATATTGTTCATTTTTTTTTGACAATAGCGAACGCATTTTCTAAGGATAAGCGCATTCATTTGATCGCATCTGCTAAGACCTTCCACACCACTAAATTTAGAGATGTACAAGGTCCTCATTGCGTTGTTTTTGACAGAATAGACAAAACACTTAGTCAAAATTTTGAAAAGAAGGTTTGAGTAGAGTCTTGAAGTATAAAAGGTAAAGCAGTGCTATTGCTACAAATTATCTAAGTGTTAGTCAGAAAATACAAAGTGTGTGAAATGTTGCTAAGGGTATGCATATAACTCATCATTGCAACACAATTAATAACGCAAAATAGAAGATAAAGAACATCACAATTATTGACAAAGGATGATAAGAGAAGAGGCTAATGCATACAGAAAGAATGGCTACTCAGTTGTATTAAAACTAACTAAGTATACAAAGAATTACAAATAACGCAATACAAAATTTGAGCTTGTACAAAGAATCAAGAAATAGCTTCTATACATAAAAATAATGAATTAAATTTAATCTTTGTATGTTATTCAGATAGGTGCGAGATTAAAGATTAACACAATGGCTCCATTAACGCAAATGCATATTTGCAGAGGACGGGCAACAACGCATGTATCAGCGCAACACACCCCTCAACACAATGCATTTCTAGAGGACGGGCACACAGTATTTCTACTGGTGCAACACTACCTCGACATAGTGCATTTTCGCTAAGGACAGGCGAAAAATGCATACGTGTGCAACACACCCCTCAGCATAATGCATTTGTGTAAGATGGACGAAAAATGTAACTTATCAGTACATGATGCACCCATCATTGCAATGCATACCAATTTCTTTTTTCTTTTTAATTCATCAACAACACAAGTCGACAAGACTTTGCGATGTTCATTTTCTTTTTATTCAGTCATTCACAAAGCTTTAAAAACCACGCAACTAGGAACTTAAACAAAGCATATAAATAACATAATTGAATTAAACTGAAGGTAAACTCATAAAGCAGTAAAGGCTATTCTACTAAATAGTAACTAAAGCAATGCAGAAAACCATAAAGGAAAGCTTTAAAGAAAGTGATTAAACATAGCTATAGGGATGTTGATTGAAACAAGGTTTTCAAAGTTACCGCAATAGCATCCCCGCAAACGGTCAATCCTGCTTGCCTAAGTCGATGGTCTCCATGCGTCGTTCCACATCGCCACCGTAGTAAGGCTTAATTCATTGACCATTGACTTTAAATGTGTTGCTTTCATCTTCAGTTTTCAGTACCACTGCGCCGTGGGGAAAGATAGTCTTGATGCGGAATGGCCCAGACCAGCATGACTTCAACTTCCCTGGAAACAATCGCAAACGCGCATTAAACAGAAGTACCTGTTGACCCTCGAAGAATGTCCCATTGCTTATGCGGTCATCATGAAACTTCTTGGTTCTCTCCTTATAGAGCTTGGAATTTTCGTAAGCGTTCATTCGCCACTCGACCAGCTCGTTCAACTACAGCTTCCGAACTTTCCCCGCGTTTGCTAGATCAAAGTTCAGCTTTTTGCTTGCCCACATTGCCTTGTGTTCCAACTCGAGAGGTAGATGGCAACCTTTTCTGAAGACCACAGCATATGGGGACATGCCAATTGGAGTTTTGAAGGCAGTCCTATATGCCCACAATGCTTCATCGAGCTTGGGTGACCAATCTTTCCTGGAGGTAGTGACTACCTTCTCCAAGATAGTCTTGATCTCTCTGTTAGAAATTTTTGTCTACTCATTGGTTTGTGGGTGATATGCGGTTGATGAAATATGAACCTTCATCGTTGATTAAGGCACAAGGAGTTCCATATTGGGTGAAGTTATTTTTCTTGAAAAACTTCGCTACCATGGCCACAATGTTTTTAACGCATGCGATGGCCTCGACCCACTTCGATACATAGTCAACCGCGACCAGAATGTACTGATGACCTTCTGAAGGCGGAAATGGGCCCATAAAGTCGATTCCTCAGATATCAAATAATTCAATCTCCAAGATTGAAGTCAAAGGCATTTCGTTTCTTCTAAACATGTTCCCCGTTCTCTGGCATCTATCGCTCTGCACAGCGTGGGCATGGGTGTCCTTGAATAGTGTTGGCCAAAAATAGCCATTCTGTAGGACTTTTGCGGCCATTCGCAGCCCCCCAAAATATCCTCCATAAAGAGACTCATGACAAAGCTACAAAATGTTCTTTACCTCATGCTCAGAGACGCATCGACTGAGAATATGATCAGGTCCAAGTCGATACAAGAAGGGGTCATCCCATAAATAAAACTTGACTTCATGTCTTAGCTTCTTCTTCTGTTGGTATGTATAGTCTTCTGGTACTTGACCGCAAACTGTGAAGTTTACAATGTCCGCATACCATGGAAGATTAACGCATACCGACATCAGCAGCTCGTCAGGGAATCTTTCTTCAATATCTTTTTCATTCTTCTGAACCTCACAATTTTCTAACCTTGACAGATGATATGCGACTTGGTTCCTGGTGCCCTTTCAATCCTTAATCTCTAGGTCAAATTCTTGCAGGAGTAACACTCACCTTATTAGTCTTGGTTTGCATCCTTTTTCGTCATAAGATATTTGATCGCGGAATGATCAGTATACACCACAACATTGGTTCCAATTAGATACTATCAAAATTTCCCCAGTGCAAATACCACTGTGAGCATTTCTTTTTTCGTGGTTGTATAATTTTCCTGCACATCATTCAACATCTTGCTAGCATAATAGATAGGATGCAAAACCTTATCCTTGTGCTGGCTCAAGACTACGCCCACTGCATATCCACTAGTATCACACATCAACGCAAATGGTTGCGTCCAATCCCGGCGCAATCAGAATAGGTGCAGTGATGAGTGCATTTTTCACTGTGTGAAATACTTCAGCGCATGCGTCATCAAAATCATATTCACAGTCAATCTCGAGGAGCGCACTTAGGGGCCTTGCGATCTGAGAAAATTTGCGGATAAATCTTCGATAAAACCCCGCATATCCCAGAAAATTCGCAAGCGTTTTCACATTGACTGGTGGTGGTAACTTGGAAACTGCGTCAATTTTTGCTTGATCAACTTCCAACCATTCCTTTAATATCTTGTGACCTAGCACGATTCCTTCTTTAACCATGAAATGGCATTTCTCCTAGTTTAGAACAAGATTAGTTTCAATGCATCTTTTCAAGACTTTTTCAAGATTTGATAAACAAGAGTAATACGTATTGCCAAAAACTGAAAAGTCATCCATAAATACCTCGATTAACTCCTCCAAGTAATCTGAAAATATTTCCATCATACATCGTTGGAAGGTAGGTGCATTACAGAGTCCAAACGGCATGTGACGGAATGTAAATGTGTCGAATGGTCACGTGAAAGTTGTTTTATCTTGATCTTTCAACGCAATTGCAATTTGGTTGTACCCTGAGTAGCCGTCAAGAAAATAAAAGAATTCATTCCCCATAAGTCGATCTAACATTTGATCAATAAACGGGAGTGGAAAGTGTCCTTCTTCGTGGCCAGATTTAATTTGCGGTAATCTATACAAATTCTCCACCCCGTAGTTGTCCTTGTAGGAATTAACTCATTATTACTGTTGGTGACGACTATCATTCCCCCTTTCTTTGGAACACATTGCATTAGGCTTACCCAGCTGCTATCAGATATAGGGTAAATGACGCCCGCATCAAGCCCCTTCACTATCTCTTTCTTTACAACCTCCCTAATGGTAGGGTTCAATCGATGTTGCCTTTCTATAGACCATGTTTTTCCTTCATCCAAACGAATCTTGTGCATGCAATACGAGGGACTGATCCCTCGAATGTCTACCAAGGTCCATCCCAAAGCTTTGGCGTTGTTTTTCAGGATCTGGATAAGTGCATCCTCCTTCTCTTTGCCCAACGAGCAGATACAATAACCGGTAAAGTGCTATTGCTCCCTAAATACACATATTTGAGGTGCACCGACAACGACTTCAACTCTAACATGGGTGGTTCTTCTAAAGATGGCTTAGTACGTTGCATTGTTCGTTCAGATAACTTGAGTGTTTCAAAGCCTGACTCAGTTTGTATTGCGACGCAATTTTCCTCCCACATTGCGCCAATCCGAAAGTCCTCTTCCTTCAATTCTTCTTGATGCTCGTGCCAATGATCTTCCTGCAGTTCTTCAACATATTGACAATTTTCCATATCACTCGGGTACTTCAACACATTGAGAACGTTGTATTTAACTTGCTGATCGTCGACCCTTATGGTAAGCTCTCCTTTCTGCACATCGATCAGTGCTCGCCCTGTTCCAAGAAATGGGCGACCCAAGATGATAGGCACCTCGATGTCAGCTTCATAATCTAATATGATAAAGTCAGCAGGGAAGATAAACTTATCTACTTGCATAAGTACATTCTCTATTTTGCCCTCTGGATGAGTTATTGATCTATCGGCCAATTGTAATGTAACTGTGGTGGGTATTGCATTTCCGATATTTAACTTTTTGAAGATTGACAAGGGCATTAAGTTTATACTCTCCCCTAAATCACACAGCACATTCCCAACATCTTTTCCCCCTATTGAATAGGGAAATGTGAAACTCCCGGGATCTTTCATTTTGGTGGGGATATTATTCTGAAACAACACACTACATTCATATGTTAACGCAACAATTTCATTCTCCCCGATCTTCCTTTTGTTGGCAAGTATGTCCTTGAGGAATTTCACATAGCTCGGCATCTGTTCCAACGCTTCTATCAAGGGAATGTTAATATGTAATTGTCGGAGAACATCTAGGAACCTCTTGAATCGTTTGCTGTCATCTTTCTTTCTCAGCTTGGACGGAAAAGGTGAGGGATCTCGTCGTACTTCCTGTTCAATTGGTTGTTCATTAAGGTCCTTTGCTTGCTGTGTTTTAGGAGCTGTGTTCAATTGGTTGTTCATTAACATCCTGTGCAGTTATAAAATTAAATTCAACATTTTTGTTTTAATTGAGGACTTTTTGTCAATTCTGAAATTTAGTGTGTTTAAAGGAAAATTTTGGATTTTTATGTCGCATTAATTTAATTTTAAGTCGATGTCAAAATTGAGATTTTATGGGGAGAATTGAGTTAATTTTGAAATTTGGATTTTAAAGAGGAAGAGGAAAGAATTTTAAATATATATATAGTTATAGTTATTTGAGAATTCATTAAAGCAAATATTTGAAAAGATTTGGAAATTTGGATTTAGTTTAAGGAAAAATGGAATTATTTTGCAAATTGAATTTATTTTTTTGAAGTTTGAGAAATTGAAATTTTGGGAAGAGATAACATGTATATATAAATAAAGAAAGAATATGTATATGTATATATATATATATATATATTAACTTCTCCCTCGAGAAGCGTGCTAAAAAGGAAAAAAAAAAGAAGAAGAATTTTCATCTTCTTCTTCGTGAAGGAGTAATGGCCGCTGAAACCCTCTTCCTTCAACCGAGACTCAACCGCACGCCACACTGTCAGCCCTCGCCAACTGCGTTCGAGTCGCCGTCCACTTTCGACCGTTCACGCTGTCGCTCAAGCGCCCTAGCCACTTGCGCCTGAGGTGTCATCACATCCACGCTGCTTTTCACACAGCAACATTTGCGTCGCGCCTGTCCGGCCATCCTTCTCGATCGAGCCAACACCGCCACCGCTAAGCCCAGCACGTGCCACTCATTCCAGCCGCCAGTTTGGGTCCAGCTGCAATGACTACTTCACAGACCTGTTCGTTTTCCGCAGGGGGTTTTGTCACCGACGACTGCTTCTCAGATCTGGCCGATGCCCACTAGATTTTCGTACATCAATCACTGTCGTTTGGGTTTTCGCCAGATTTTTAGTTTGGTGTAAGTTTTTTTTTGGGTTTCTTGAACGTTCTTGATTACCCATTTAAAATTTTGGCCCAATATTTACCCATAAACTTTGGGTGTTCAGATTCAAGTTTCAGGGAGAATCTTGAGCTTTTTTATGTTTTTGTTATAGATTATTTAGGTTGATCTTGTGGGTTTTCGGTTTCGTCGGGAAAGAAAGAGCCTAAGCTTACTAGTTTCTAAAGTTGTGATTAGAGGTAAGTAATCTTACCATTGGAACTGCCCACGGGCCAGGCTTTAGTTGTATGCTAGCATGATAACTGTATGTTATGGTAAATGTTAGCATGTTGATTGACAATATGACCTGAATGAAAGTATGTTCTGGCACGAATTCTGATTTGTTTTCATACACACCTAAGTACTTGATCATTAGTATGTGATAGTATGTGTTTTCATATGTCGATTTCTGATCTGCTGGTGTGAAGGCAAACTTACATGTTGTGGATTTATGATGTAATTTATACATGGATGATGTATAATATGTTTTTAAGAAATATGTGTATGTGATGAAGCCATGGTATCAGGAATTTTTATGTATGTTTTAGAACTGTACAATGTTGAATCTTAGCACGTTAGGACTGTGTGAATATCCTCATTGATTAGTTGGATGCCCACCAATTTGTGTTTCCTTGGGATTCACCAGTTTGTGTTTCCTTCAGGATTCACCAGTTTTGTGTTTCCTTTGGGATTCACCAGTTTTTGTTTCCTTCGGGATTCACCAATTTGTGTTCCTTCGGGATTCACCAGTTTTGTGTTTCCTTTGGAATTCACCAGTTTGTGTTTCCTTCGGGATTCACCAGTTTTGTATTTCCTTCGGGATTCACCAGTTTGTGGTTCCTTCGGGATTCACCAGGTTTTTGTTTCCTTTGGGATTTACCAGTTTTGTGTTTCCTTCGGGATTCACTAGTTTTGTGGGCATACTTAACTACAATAGGATAGGACTCAGTCTCTTAGTTGTTCCATATGTGGATATCTAAAGGACATAGATGCCTAGCCTGACCCCAGTGGTGGGGTTACTTACTGAGTATTTCATACTCATTCTTTCTTATGTTGATGTTTCAAGTAAGGGTAGAGATGCACCGGCGATGACGCAGCGGAATTCATTTAGTGCCCCAAACAGCGCCCAGGGCCCCAAACATGTTTCAAGTATGTTGATGTTTCAAGTAAGTGTGTTTTTGGAACGGATAACATTTAGTGCCCCAAACAGCGCCCAGGGCCCCGGGGGCTGCGCCAGGAAGCCGTTTTTTGTGTGCGAACCTTCAGGAGTGAAAAAGCGGGAAAACGGACCAGGGGTTTAAGAGTAATGATAAAAAGTCGTGTGCCAGACAGTTTTACGAATGGAGCTCATTTGGTGCCCCAAACGGACGCCAAGGCCGTGGGGCCCACTTCTTGCTCCCGAACCTTCTGGCACGAAAATGCGCAAAAATGGACCCAGGGGTTTGGAATGATGAAAAAAGAGTTGTGTTCCCGACGGTTTTGGGAACGGAGCTCGTTTGGTGGCCCAAACGGCCCCCGGGGCCCTGCGGGCTGCGTCAGGTGGCCGTTTTTTGTACACAAACCTTTCGGAGTGAAAAAGTGCAAAAAGGGACCCATGTGTTAAGAATGATGAGAAATAGTCGTGTGCCTGACAATTTTACGAACGAAGCTCGTTTGGTGCCTCAAACGGCCCCCGGGGCCGTGGGGCCCACTTTTTGCTCCCGAACCTTCGAGCGCGAAAATGCGAGAAAACGGATAAGGGTTAAGAACTATGAAAAAAAGTGTGTGCCAGATGGTTTTGCAAATAGAACTCGTTTTGTGCCCAAACGGCGCCTAGGGCCCCGCAGGGTTGTCACGGTGCCTTGCTGGGGTGTCGCAGGGCCTCGCTGGGGTGTCACTAGGAATTTTTGTGTGCGATACGGACCCAGGGGTTAAGAATTATGAAAAAAAGTCATGTGCCAGACAGTTTTGGGGACAGAGCTCGTTTGGTGCCCCAGACGGACCTGATAATGGGCAGAAATGCACGTTATCATAATGCTAAGTTCTTAAACAATGTTGGCTTGCATTGATAAAATATGTTAAATTGCGTTTATTATATTGCGTTTGCATGCCTTCATCGCAGGGAACAGTTGATTTTTGTGTTTTTATGCAGAATATGCATTGACACAAGGCAAAAATTGCGATCATAGGAAATCATTTGTCAAGCGCAGTTTTACCGCAAAGATTTGCGGTGATCGTGTTCAAAAATATTTTCCCAAGAAGGATTGCCCAACTTGGTCAGTGCAACGTGGTGGGCACATCTAGGTGAAAGGCTGATTAATCATGATGGGACAGAAAGCTAGTGACAGTTCAATCCGAATTAAGTTGACAGCTGCTAACGACACAAGTACATTAAGCTTTTCGGTGACAAATATTCGGCGCATCAGTTAGGGAAATTGATGAGGTGTACCTGGGGCCGAGAGTTGGGACATGATTCTGTATTCTATAATATAGTTCTAGAATTCTAAGTCCATATACTCTCCACCATGATGAGATCGTAGTGTTTTTATCTTCTTACCTAACAAGTTTTCAACTTCAACCTTATACTCCTTGAACTTGTCAAGGGCTTCAGACTTATGTTGCATTAGGTATAGATACCCGTATCTTGAATAATCATCTATGAATTAGATGAAATATTCATACCCACCTCGAGCTCTAACACTCATTGGACAATAGAGGTCTGAATGTATAGGCTCCAAGGTTTCCTTGGCTCTATAACCTTTTCTAGTAAATGGTCGTTTAGTCATCTTGCCTTTAAGGCATGATTCACACACCGACAAGGAGTTTTCTTCTAAACTCTTTAGAAGTCCACATTTGACCAACTTCTCAATCCTATTGAGGTTCATGTGACCTATTCTTAGATGCCAAAGATAGGCATTTTCATTAGGAGAAAGCTTTGGTCTTTTTGCAATTGTCGCTATTTTGAAAATTTTAGTATTAAGCAAGGCTTTTATAACTAATGGCCTTAGTACATACAAGTTATTCTCCATCGAACCAAAACCAATCTCCATAACATTCTTGAAAATAAACACTTTACTCTCAGAAAAGGAGACGATATAACCTTGTTCAATTAGACAAGAAACCGAGATTAAATTCCTTTCGATATGAGGAACTACAAAAACATTATCCAGTAACAGATAACGTTTCTTGTCCAAAAATAACTTTAGCCTACCTACAGTAGCAGCAAAAACAACCTCACCAACACCGACTCGAAGAGTCAACTCTTCATCTTTCAACACTTTCCAGGAACTAAATCCTTGGTAGGAAGAACTTACATGATCAGTAGCACCTGAATCAAGTATCTAGGCAGAATCATCATTCTCTACCAAACACGTCTCCAAGACCAATAAATCGCATTTACTGTCTTTAGATTTCTTCCTCTTCTGGAGAGTAGTAGGATCAGTATTAGAACCTACATAAGCTCCAAGTTCCATCAGAGAATAATTCTTGTCAATGAACATCACCCGAGTTACAAACATTTGCTTTCTCTTTTCGTTCCTTGACATTCAAGAAAGACTGAAGATTAACTTTGGAACTGATACTACTAGTTTCTTTCTCATCCATCCCTTTTTGCTTAAAAAGTGAGAACTGACATTCAAATAATTCTTGCAACGAGTCCATGATCTCATGTGCAATGACCATGTTCTCAACCCTTTTGGCTAATGCATCAGGTATGCTAGCCAAAATGTGAAGTCGGGCCATTGAATTAGCCCTCATTCACACCTTATATGCATTACGAACATTTCGCGGTGCATCAAGGGTCGAGACTTGAGCACACTCCTCAACCATGACAAACTCGAGGTCCTTTACCACAGAATACATTTTAAGATACTTTTTCCAATATATGTAATCGGTCATATTAAAATAGGAAACTAACAGAAAATTATATATATGTCTGAAAAAACAAACACATTGATCTACATTAGATTTTAGCAAATACTGTTGAAAAACAACATCCAAATTGGTTTAGCAAAATCTAAATAAACCACGTGTGACATCTAGTTTTGCAATGATGCTTCAGTGGTTTAGGACAAAAGCCACCGAAGGGTAGTCAATTTAGCCCTCCTCTGAATTGAGACACTCTCAACCAGTCATTAATACCAGAACAACTTTTGTTCCTATAACGACTAGCCATCATTGATTTGGTCAAGAAATCATTAACTCGCTTAACAATTTCCCGTAAGTGTGACTCTTCGTTTTAGATCCTAGAGTTCCACCCCAAACAGCCAATCCGAAGGGAAAAAATCTGATTGGGGAAAAAACTAAAGCGACCCTATCTATTTCTGGAGTTCATCTTGATATTGACCAACTGTACAAAAACCGTCCGAAGGAGGATGCTCCCAGGGGGTCATGAAGCGGTGCAAGAAGATCTCACGGTGCAAACCTATGAAGGAGAGCACAGGACATGTTGACACACATCCTTCACCCACTTACTATAAACATTCTCTTCCTCCACCTTGATATTGACTCATGCAAATACCATCCAAATGGGGATGCTCCTAGGGCACCACGAGGTCAAGAATGAATCTCACGGCATGAACATTTAGGGAGAAACATGAATGGAATTGACATATCATATATATCTTTTCCTCCCACCGAGTATTTTATAACCTAGGGTTTAATTTACTTAGAAAAACACGACTAACAATTTTAACTAAGTGACTTTTTAGGTTTGTCCAAAAGTAGCTCTTACTTTGGAAAGTTGAACAACATTTGATCATCATTCATTAAACTCTTTAACGAAGTCTTTGGTCATCTATTTCATGCTTGTAGCAAATCTATCTAATTCACCTTTCCAGGTAGGTTCCCAGATAGGGGTGTTCCGTTTCCGTCAGATTAAGTACCCAGGCTAGACAAAACCCACCTTAGACAAAAGGTCCCTTATAAATAGATCTAATACAAATTTATTCTCTTATAGAAATCAATTTAATCCTAGAAAAGATTAAACTTAGGTATCTAATCTCATTAGAACAAGGAACTTAGGTGTATCTCAATCCAATTTTAAAACCCTTGTAAAACATGAGTTCACCTAAGTTCGCATGCAACTCTTTTTTATAGATTTTAGTCTTAATCTCTATTATAACACTCATAATAGGAAACAACTAAAACAAACCGCAATGCAAAGCAACACATACAAGACATTCATAACTCTTATAAACAAGCCTAAGTGTCAGGCTCCATGCATTATCTTTCATTGCTACTTTTATACAACACTTATATAACAAGCAGTGAACCAAGAATATATGCTCTCGTACACCCTTATACTAAAAATATTATATTATAAAGAGGATGCATGAATACGCTTAATACATGCATAAATATAACTCTTATATTTCAGAATGCAGGAGCATGTTTTCTTGTAATTTTATCATGTCATTAACCATATTATAACACTTATAATGTATGATGCATGAATAAAATTCATAACTAAGGTAGGTTTTAAATCTATATGTCATACACTATTGCATATTAACAAACATACATCTCATGTACATTAAGTAAAAGTTGATGAACCTGGATAATTAGCCTCAAATCTTGAAAGAAAAAAAAAAGACAAAGCTAACTATTACAAAGAGCAATTGAATCAATGGGTTCAAATAGGCGAACCAGGTCTTGAACTGTCTAGGCGAAGAACGCGTCTCCTTGATCGTGTAACAACTCCTTATGATCGTCTAAATGATAGAGTAAACTCTTTACTCAATATTTTAGCAACACTATATGAGCATAAAGGATCGGAGCATTTGTAGCACTTTACAACACTTGTAAATATCTACAAAGCGGGCCATATCTGTAGTGTCACTAGGATGAGATATCTCTCCTGTATCCTTATACTATAGACCATTTAGGTTGTGACTTAAGGCATGATCCACTTGTATGTCTCACATACATTCTTAAGTTACATGAAATAAGCACGGATCTTAATTTATTGGATATGAGTAAATGTAAATAAAATAACATTTATTTTATTAATAATAATGTGTACAAATTGTTTACAAACTACGAGACTCCAGGAGAATTAGAACACCAATCGAGTCTAACTCGATTCACGAACTGAGTAAGGACACCACCACAAGTGTTACCTTTGTATTTTCGATGTGAGAATCCAGGAATTGTGGGCTCTGTATGATCTTGGATTGAGGAAGAGAAGAGGTCTACGATCGAGTAGTTGATAAGAAAATGTCTATCGCATAGACGATGTACTCGATCGTTGAGTAAACGCAAGCCTATCGCATAGACTTTGCTACTCGATCGTGTAGCAACAATCATCTGAGTAACTATCATATAGTCAACTCTAAGCGATCGTGTAGGCTCTGTCAATGCTATCACTTAGTAAAACTCCTTTTACTTGATAGCTTTTTCCATGAGAATTATCCGAAGGAATCAACTATTAATTTTGGAAAACAATTTTCTTTTTATCTCACGGTTTCCATAAAACTTCCAATAACCTCCCACTCAAACGATTATTAGAGAAAAAGAAATTAATTATCATATAATCAACATATTATAAATATATATGATAACCAACTCATCATATTATATTTGTAACCTATAGTTTTAATATTTCATCATAAGAAGCATATAAACCATAGTTCTTTTTCTATTTTATGGTACTTAATAAATCATACTTATATCAATTCCTCCAACTAATATATCTAATACATCACACCAATTATATCACATATAATTGAATTTTCTCTTGTTAATTTGAACAGTTCAAACTAACTCCAAAATTTGATTCTCAACTTGAACATCTTAAGCTACCAAGGAAACCTTATGGACCTGTAGCTTGAAGCTCCAACGGTTCGTGAACAACTGACTAAACTCTTTAGTCACGAGATCCATCATCCGTTAACCATCAGGCACTCTACTAAAGACCTACAACTGAACTCTTCTAACTACAGAAATATTTCTGTGTCCATATAATCAAACAACAGTGCAACAACCCTTCACAAATCACTTGTAAGTATAGTTGGGCTAGTTTACCGTTTTGCCCTTGTAGTTACATCTTACTCCTTAGGTACCACTGATCCCTCTAATAAACAATAAATCGTAGTCCTACTAGGAGTGAGTCCTCTCTTCCAAAGAGAGGGTGTGCCACTATGTTCAAGACTCGGAAATGGCTCTTAAGAGAACAATTTATCTGCTTATCCCTGTTTCCAGCTCCCCAATCAGACAAATCCCCGAAATGGTAGGCTTTTTAAGTTGGCAATCTGACTACTCTAACTCATACTAATCAAAGGACCGCCTTCATAAGCAGGAGTTCCCAAAACACTCAGGATTAAGGTTATGTCACCTATAGTCGTTTTAGTGAAATGTAAGTCTTAATTATCAACGGCGTTATATAAAGAGACTAATCATCTCGTGGTTCGGTCTTATAGAAACTCTTTGTATAGGACACTCCCGCTCGCATGTCTCCACATGAATTGTCAGGATCAGACCATTTGTAATACTTTATAACACTTGTAAATATCTACAAAGCGGGTCGTATCCGTAGTATCACCAAGATTCCTTTATTCTTATACTATAGACCATTTAGGTTATTACTTAAGGCATGATCTGCTTCTAGGTCTCACATACATGCTTAAGTTACATGAAATAACCATGGATCTTAGTTTATTGGATATGAGTAAATGAAAATAAAATAATATTTATTTTATTAATAACAATGTGTACAAACTGTTTACAAACTACGAGACTCGGTAGAATTAGGGCACCAATCCCAACAAAAAGAATGCAAGTTTATGGTACCCTAGAATTTAATTTAAGACACCTTAGTTGACATATTACTATATTGAAGTGTTAGTGACAAAGTGGAGCTAAAATGAGCCAAAATGGAGTGTTAGTGACAAAGTGGAGCTAAAATGGGCCAAAACCGAGCTCCAATGCATCAATAGAGAAAGAGAAAGCTAAAATTACAATTTTTCTCTCCATGCATGGTGCGCAACGCACTGCGGAGATAGACTTGCGCAAACCCGCATTAGCGTTGTAGCGCCATTGCGGCACCATACCATTTTTTATACATATTGAGTTAGCCGCGTTGGGTTTTGATAATCCGATCTCAATTGATTTCCTAATGTTTTCTTTGAATTTTCTCTACTTCTTTGACCTCTTGATATAGCATAACAATTCCTCCTCAATTTTCATGTCAATTGGGCTAAGGAGGAAAATCTAGCTTAGGCGTAGAGTGATTTTCCCCATTTTTTGTAGACTTTTGAGATTTAGATCATTTAGTAATAATTTTAAATATTATCTTTGGATTCTCTTACTGTCTCGAATGTTTATGACTATGTATTCTCAGGAATGTCTGACAAACTTGTTGGGATTATGTAATCGATAGCTAGAGACTAAATTATAATACGTGACGTATAATTGTAATTTGATCGAAGGTAACAAAAGATTAGATCAGCTTGTGAACTATTGTCTATGATAGTGAATAATGGTCTACTCAACTAAGGTGAAATCACGTTGAATATTGACGTAGACTATTGTAAATTTAATATTTACTTAGCGTATTCCATTAGTCTTAACACGATCAGTTCAACTGATTACAATGCATCTCATCTAATGAAATTGATTAATTTGATAATTTAAACTCTTAGCTCGTTTTATAGGTGAGTTGGCTAAGTTTAGACAATATAGAAATTAATTTAATGAATGTATGATCAAGTTGTAACATAGGGAATAACTCAAACACCTAGGCTAGACCGTTTAATCATTCAAATTCACTTTTTCTTTATTTTTCTTGCAATTTATTTTTCTACAATCAAACAAATCAATCTCCACCCTCCCCTCAGTTACCTCGGGTTGTAGACAATTTAATAGAGAAGTTCAATGGCTCCTTGAATTCGACCTATGCTCTCACGACTACATATTAGGTGGAAACGGTTAAAATATTCGATCTGAAATTAGACGACAAATTTCGCCGATAAATGTTACAGCAAAGGTTTGAGTATTTTTCAAGACACATGCATGTTATAATTGTACTCGATAACTTTAAGATGTTGATTTAAGAATACCTTACTATTTAAGTCTAGGAATTTACTTGCTATTTTGAATTATCATTGAAACTTTTCTTTTCGTCTTGAATAACAATAAAATATGAAAGAGATGGATCTCAATCGGTGGTTGGAAAAATAGACACCAAAATTCAGCTTAGACAATTGAATCGAATATTAATAAAAGCATCCGTATTGTGTTTGAAATTTTTTATATGAATTTTGGCATTATTATAACTTATATATGACAACAGGAAAGTACTCTTGTACAATCAAGAGTACTATGATTTTAGTTTCAAATGATCAATAACAACATGATTCACTTAGATCTTGGTATTGATTCACATTACATATTTGATTGAAAATTATACTAAAGTGTTTAAACTAACCTTATTGCTAGTACGCAAAAGGTTGTATTATTTATCTTTTCATATGGTATTACATAGTATTCAACGTTTAACACATAACTAAAACATAAAGTATTTAAACTCACCCTTCTTACTTATAAGTAAAAGGACCTATTATTTATCATTTCATTCTATTACTTTATATTTATCTCTTAACATATTGTTCTCATGCTCATTTTTATGTTTCCACCACAAGGGCTCTTATGATAATCCCCGACTTCCAATGTATTCCAAGTTGAGACAACTGAAATCGGACCAACCCACTACTCCCAAGTAAGAATTTTCCTATCAAGATCTTGAACCCCTCGTTTCTTGGCTTATTCTGTATTATTTCTTGAGACTCTTCCACGCTCCCATCTGGCATCACGATTTACTTGGTCACAAGAAGATCCCATCCACTGGCATTATCTTTAAACATCACCTCAAAATTTACTGTGTACCAAGTATTTTGTTTGAAACTAGAAGAACTCATGTCCAAGAATCAATCAAACCAAGATACCTGAAGAAGCTCTGCTTCTTCGATTGTGTAACGGCAAGTTTTTAAACACCATGATGAGAGAGATTACATTGAGTAAAGGCAACTCCAAAGTCGACCAAACACGTTCTTACTACATTATATTATTTTTCCTCTTGTTTTAGGGATAAAACTAATTTATTTTAAAAAATAAATCCTATTTTATTTAATTTATTTAGAATTAAATCAAAAGTATTAAGCTTATTCAAAATTGAATTTGAGCACATGTTTTTATATCTCATAATAATATAATATAGCACAAAATATGAGATTATTTTCAAATAAAAAAATGAACCAATTTATTTATAAATATAGGAAAATGATACCATCTATCAATAATAAATCTAGATAGACTTCTACCATTGAGTGATAAAAGTCTAGCACGGTCTATCGCTCATTGATGCATAATGAAATTAATAATTAGTTTATATTTTAATGAACCAAGAACAAAAGAGTGGACAATAATGAAAGATTTCGTTAAAGAAGAAATAAAATTTTGGTTTAAGATTATACCCACA
Organism: Benincasa hispida; assembly: GCF_027475165.1. Classification (NCBI taxonomy): domain Eukaryota; kingdom Viridiplantae; phylum Streptophyta; class Magnoliopsida; order Cucurbitales; family Cucurbitaceae; genus Benincasa; species Benincasa hispida. The sequence goes on along the minus strand of NC_143479.1, from coordinate 69,503,784 downwards.
ACGTTCCACCTTGTTCCATTTCTAGTATTCGTTGTTATCACTCCATGCTTTGTGAGAGCTCTCTGAAATACCAGAAATTGTGTGCTCATTGTTTTCTCTTTGATTGGCCACTAAAAATGATTGGAGTTTGGAGGAGAGATGTGGGAATAAGTAATTCCTCTACTCTTTTATACTCGCGCATAAGGGTATTTTAGACCTTTCCAAAAGTAAGAATTTTTTGTATCCATTATCGTTTCTCTCTTATCTTTAATATCTTGTTTTTTTATCACCTCATTTTTGTTTTTGATATATAAATTTAATTTACTTGTAAATTATTTTAAAATTTAAGGTACTTACAAAAAGGTATTACATTAACAGCGATAATAAATAAGGGTCTATTTGATAGGTAATCTAAATTCTATTTTATACTTTTAGATTCACTTGTTCTTCAAATAATATACATTTAGTAAATAATCTAGATTATGTAATTTAAAACTGTTTCAGTATTTTCTTATTCAAATAGTCCATTTTCTGAAAACAATATTTTTATGTTTTCATGGTTTTCATATTTTGAATTTGAAATTTTCACATTCTGAATACTTGTTTAAATTTGAAATCAATTTATGAATATGATTCCAAACACATATCTCTAAACATCGAATACAACTTTGTATTCATCGAATCATGTTGGTGTGTTGGATGATGCACCGTCCTCGTCGGTCGCATTAGAGCACTTCTCTTGGCCTTTCGTCTTTACCAGATGTGTTGAAACTCACATGTCGCTACTGCACTGTTTGCACAAGTGGGGTCACAATCTACTATCTCAAAGTTAGATTGTGACATCCTCCCCTACTTCAACTGTCATTATCCTCAATGACAAACTTGGGGGTGCAATCCACTTTCTTCTCGTTGGATTGCAACACTCTCCCCCATTTAGAACTTGGCCTCCGAGGCTCACAATATACGTATGGCAAAAGCTCCGGCATCCTCTTGCCTCCGCAAACAAGGGATATCTTTTCATCCTACAAAACTCGGCCATAACCACATTCATAACACATACTCTCTGAGCATACATTAGGATGCACCCCTTGGGGTGAGGCTCGCAAGCCTACCACGGAACATTACACATCGTGGTATCTACCCACACCTTTGCGAAGTCGAAAAAGAAAAAAAAAACCCCTCTTTCGCCGACACTAACCTTCAACCATTCACTGGCCACCTCATGTGGTCATGCTGCGAATATGCTTCTCTTGCTCTTCATGTAGCTTCCTTTCTTTCTTTGAACTACCAGATTGTTTGTCATCTCCAACGTGCAATAGGCCCAATAACTGTGAAGCCACTCCATTTAGGCATGTGAAATGACTTAAGAGACACACTTATTCACACAAAGGGAGCATTCTCATGGAAAAATAGCCCATTCTTGCGAGTTGCATTCCAATCACTTGGCCCTACTAGCCATAACGTTCCCCCATCCAGACCCTTGATGAACAACTGCACTTGACCGGTGCATGTCTCCCTAACCCCACATTCTTCTGCATGCAACCATTAGTACTATCCCTTTGGTAGTAATGATTCTTCCGAAGGCACCCTACCTGGTACACCTTCTGTGCTTCTTCTAACCAACGGAACACCCAACCTCTTGGCAAATGAGCTTGGTTCTTGCTCACCGATGCGATGGATTTCCCTCAATGGTGAAATTCGGCTTTAACATACACACTATCTCTCATACTGACTCACATCTGCCCTGCCAAACTTGCACTCTTGACGCAACTATGAAATCTTCAATTCAACCCTCGGGTCTTCTCTATCTTGTCCGACCCCACTTAAAATAGTGGCTCTGATACCAAATGTATCAGAGCCAACCTTTGCTCTGATTCCAACTGTAACAATCGTACTTCCCTAACTGTACGACTCCATGATTCACAGTCATCATGGTCAGACTTAAGGGATGCTTAAGTCCCAATTCCTTTTTTGCTCGACTATTTGAAGCTTCGTCGGACCTTAGGCGAGGTTATTCCATTCAAAACCAAATTGAACTTCATTCGACCATACACGTCGCACATATGTTTATTTTCCCTCATATGCGTCTCTAGCCGGCTTGCCTCTACTTTAGGCTAAGTTCTGAAGCTCGACCTTGCCCATATATGAAGCTAAGGTCATCACAATGCAACGTCACATCTTTCTTCATCATCTTGGTTCCTAAGAACACGTCCCTCATACTCTTACATCGCTTCGAAACTTGAGCAAGTATCGGGCCAACCGGGAACTATCGAGTCCCTTGATGCCATCCGGAATGTTAGGATGTCATCAACTTTCTCTCTCCTAATCGGGCACACTTATTGAAAATCATCATCAAACAACCCATGGGCGACAATCTAACTTGAGACTTCCCAGACATCCATCTATCTGAACATAATCGAGACTTAGGCCCCTTCAAGCCCTCGTCAAATCAAAACAACATACTGGGTGCTACAACGAACCTCTGGCCCATGGGAAGCAGCGCAATGTCGGCACACCAGTGCCATCCGAAACTATCCATGAGATCCCATTCTCGATGGAAGACGCCCAAGACACTAGTCTTGTAATGCTCGCCCATGCCATAACACACACATGTGCCATGGGGTAGCTCACTTAGGCCACAGGGCCCAGGGGGTAGTGGAGAGCTGACACGCATCCCTCTATAATGCATTTTTAACATTTTCCTTTTTGCCACCCATGCATATCAAATGTGGCAAACTATCACTCACCAACGTAGAGCGCTCATTTAAACTCCGGTTGACATGAAATTTGATGTGCTTGCATATATTAGAAATATTTTAAGAAGAGACTTGAATAAAAATTAAGGAAATTTGTATATGATTTGAATGAAGTATCCTTGAGAAATCTAGGAAAAGAGATTGCCGTCGACTTTCTAAACGAAATCTTTAGCTTATGCTTGAAGACAAGCATTGTTTAAATTTGGGGGTGTTATAACGGGCAGAAATGCACGCTATTACAGTGCTAAGTTATTAAACAATGGAGGTTTGCATGATAAAATATATAAGATTGCGTCCAAAAAGCATTAAGTTTCTAATATTGTGGTCGCATGCGTTCGTCGTATAAAAATAGTTAACTTTTGTATTTTTGTGAAGAATATGCGTTGACGCAAAGTGTAAAATGCGATCTTAAGAAAGCAACAGTCGAGCGCAGTGTTACCACAAAGCTTTGTAGTGATTTGTGCTCGCAAACATCTGCTTAAGAAGGATTTCCGCATAGAGTCGGTGCAACTTTGTGGGCGCATCTTGGTGAAAAACATAATTAATCACGATAGGACAGAAAGCTGATGACGGTCGAGTCCGAATTAAGTTGACAAGCTGCTAATGAACTACTGTAGCAAGTACACTGAACTTTTCGGTGACAAATATTCGACGCATCAGACGGAGAATTAATGCCATCCCATCAGTGCAATCATAAGAGAGAAGATGCCTGTCACCCTGAAGCTCTATAAATACCGAAGGCAACCTTCAGAAAAGGAGCGCGAATAGTTCAGATAGAGAATTTTCCCTTAGAGAGAATAGTCTTGTTCTTAGTTTTTCTTTTATTTTAAGGCGGAAGCGAAAGAAGCAAGATTGTGCCGTGAGATCGTTCCGGTGAACTTGGAAGAGTGCCGGAATCTTTGAGATCAGAGAGAGGGCCAGCTTCTGTGGAAGCAGGAATATCTTTTGAACAGAATAGAGTTTGCAGTGTAAAAGCCTTGGGAAGCAAGGGATTGCTACCAGGCTCTCTATCCTTATCTTTCATTTTCATTTTGTACTTAAACTTATCTATAGAAATGGAACAGAATAGAGTTTATAGTGTAAAAACCCTCTGATTGAGCCATGTAGATGGTCTTTTCAAGATTACCATTCAAAAAGGTCGTCTTCATGTCCATTTGCGTTATCTCATAATCACAAAATGTGGCTATGGACAGGAGAATCCTGATAGACTTCAACATGACAACGAGTGAGAAAGTTTCCTCATAGTCCACTCCCTCAACCTGGGTATAACCCTTTGCCACGAGTCTAGCCTTAAAGGTCTGCACCATTCCATCTACATCTCGTTTTCTCTTGTAGATCCACTTACACCCTATAGGTTTTATCCCATCATGCTGATCCACAAGTTCCCATATAGAATTGAAGTACATACACTCCATTTCCTGATCATAGTTTTAATCCACTCATTTTTGTCAACATCCTCAATTGCTTGCTTATAAGATAATGGATCCTCAATTCCATCATCAGACATGATGTTTTAGGCTTCAGTCAAACCCATGTAGCAATCCGGTGGGTTCGTAACCCTCTCACTACTTCAAGGCAGTCTTAACTCTTGAGATGATTGACTAGATGAACAAACATCAACAACTCTTGTTGATTTATCAATCAGTTCAAGAACTCTTGTTGAACTCTCAGTAGTGTCACTGGAAATCTCATGTAAAACAAGCTTTCTTTGTGGTTTATGATCCCTTATGTGGTCTTCTTCCAAGAAGATAACATTTGTCACACAAACACCTTATTCTCACTTGAATCATAGAAGTATCCACCCTTCGTTTCCTTGAGGTAGCCTACAAAGAGGAAACACCTCATATGCATCACGAACATTTCACAGTGCATCAAGGGTCAGGACTTGAGGACACTTCTCAACCATGACAAACTCAAGGTCGTTTACCACGAAATACATTTTTAGAGACTCTTTTCAATATATGTAATCGGTCATATTAAAAGAGGCAACTAACGGAAAATCATACATGTTGCTGAAAAAACAAACACATTGATCTACATTAGATTTTAGCAAATATTCTTGAAAAACAACATCCAATTTGGTTTAGCAAAATCTAAATGAACCCCATGTGACATCAAGTTTTGCAATGACGCTTTAGTGGTTTAGGACAAAAGCCACCGAAGGGTAGTCAATTTATCCCTCCTCTGAATTGAGATACTCTCAACTAATCATTAATACGATGACAACTTTTGTTCCAATAACGACTAGCCATCATTGATTTGGTCAAGAAATCATTAACTTGCTTAACAATTTCGCACTATTCATTTTAGACCATTTAGGTTATTTATATCTACAAAGCGGGTCATATCTATAGTGTCACCAGGATAAGGTATCCCTCCTTTATCCTTATACTATAGACCATTTAGGTTATTACTTAAGGCATGATCCACTTCTAGGTCTCACATACATGATTAAGTTACATAAAATAACCATGGATCTTAGTTTATTGGATATAAGTAAATGCAAATAAAATAACATTTATTTTATTAATAACAATGTGTACAAACTGTTTACAAACTACAAGACTCTGACAGAATTAGGACACCAATCCCAACAAAAAGAATGCAAGTTAGAATTTAATTTAAGATACCTTAGTCGTCATATTACTATATCGATTGTTTTCATTCTTAATAGTAAGTGCTTGAGCCATAGTAGGGAGAAAACGAATTGAGAGCTATATAAAACTGTTTGAGGTTGTTAGGACATAAATATGAGGGCTTTGAACTGACTTACATATGAATAGGTCTAGAATCATTTTTAATAGTGCTTCATTGACTGATTATAATTCGATCCATTGTTGATTGCAAAAATTTATCCTAGGAGACTGTTAAAACTTAAGTAATGAGTCTTGTGTTAGGAAACTGATTCTTGAAAATCTTTATTATCATAACGGGTTGGTACAATCTTCCGGAATAGCATCTAAACGATGATCGACTTCTTTATTAAACGATAAGAGTCAAACAAGACTAAACGGTCGCTTACAGTTGTTATGCAATCGCTCAGTATTACTAAATGATTGCTTACAAAATACTCCGCTATCGCTTTCAAACTCCTACATGATCGCTTATAAACTATTACACGATCGTTTACCAGTTTCAATACGGTCGCCTACCAATTGATATACGATCGTCTTCCAAATGCAACACGATCACTGAGCTCTGCTACACGATCGCCTAGTAGAAGTAGACAATGAACAACACACTACGATGACTTCTCCACAACAGAGACTTCCGAACTCCCACTCTCGAGGGTTCTCCTTCCTCACTTGTGATATTCAGACTTCACTGCCTCCCTTTCAGTTTCTTTCCTCCTTTTAAAACAACTTCTCCCAACAACCTTGAAAGTCATCCATAACCGATTCAACCACCGACTTCCCTTTATTTTTTTTATTCTTTCTTTTTTGATGTTGTAACACAATTGTAGGTCTATTATTACCTCCCTACTCAACTTTTACCTTGTCCTCAAGGTAAAGTTTTGTTTGTCCAACTACCTTTTTGGCAATCTTCATCATCCTCTCTTGAGCCACCCTCAAACTCTTATGAAGTACTCACAGGGCCTCATCCCATATCATCTTCGTACATTTCAGACTAATCCGTACCTTTGTCAGACTTGGATTCTCTTGCAGAGTAATCTTTTGACCTTCATGAACAAATGACATTGTTAAGTTCTGCCAATCGACTTCTGTTTTCCCCAAGGAGTGTAGCCATTGCATTCCCAAAATCACGTCAACATTTTCCAACTCCAATGGTATGAAACTGTCACACACTCTCCAATCTCCCAGCCTCATTTCCACATTTTGCATACTCCGCTTCCTCATAGAGCAGTTCCAGATCCTAAAACTATTCCGTAATTGGTCATGGCTGTGATGTTCAACAGCAAACGATTCGCTAGACCCTCTGATATGAAGTCATGTGTAGCTCCATAGTCTATCAACACCACTATCGATTCTCCTTTGATATCCCCTCCAATCTTCATTGTTCGTGGGTTCGACAATCCCATAACTGAGTTCACGGACAATTCAGCAAAAGATGAAATTTCCTAGCTCAACGTCAGCATATGCAATTCTAACGTTTCTTCTCTTGCTTCATTATCTTCACGCAACTCCCACTCTTTACCAGACGCCTGTACCACAGGCAATCTCAATTCTCTCAAGTCTAGCCCTTTCACCGATGTCCGACCGTACTTTTCATCGCACCGAAAATAGAGCCCTTTTTTTTAGCTTTGACTGAAATTCATCATCTGTTAATCTTCTTTCCGGAATTTCTCTCTGGTTATCATTATTCGATGTTCCTCGCAAGGTGATGGCCCTCATCGAAAATGACTCTCCAATCTTCTCTCCCTCTTTCGGCTCACTTTCGCTTACTGATTTACTCACATTTTCAGTATTGAGTTTTGAAGAGTTCGAATTTTGGAACTTACCTTCATATGTTCACGCTCGTCCTACTTCAACCCGTGCATTTTTCCTATCTTCAACACGTTATGCCCGCGACATCATTTGCGCTAACCCGGTCAGATTCTAGCATTCAACTTCTGCCTTTATCCATGGCACCAAACCGTTCATGAATGTCTCCTCAAGAACTTCGTTCGATAGATGCGCCAGCGATGCTACCAACTTATCGAATAGATTTTGATATGCCTCTACCATCGTTTCTTGTTTAATAGCCAAGAATCTTCCACAGATATCTTAAAGATCGGAATTGCACTAACATCCTTTTCTTCTAATCTTTCCAGTCTTTGAATGGCTCTCTACCTTCCTTCGACCGATACCAATCTAATGCGGCGCCGTTGAGACTCACAACCGCCACCATCATATTCTCATATTCAATCAACTTATGAATCTGAAAATATCGGTCTGCTCTGAACAACCATGCGTCTGGATCATTTCCGCTAAACACCAGCATTTCAACTTTCTCGAATTTGCTTCGATCGAAAACCGCATCTTCTCCGACAGTTTTCACTGAACTATTCTCTTCGCATATATTGTGAGTCTTCGTTCTTTCTGCCTCTTCTGTCACTTTTTCCTTTCCCTTGGCCATTTTCGTAACATAAGAAATGAGCATTTGTTGATTTTCTCTACATACAATCCCAAATTCTCAATTTCTTCGCTAAAGATGCCAAATTCTCCTCTATGGTTGGCAATTTCTTTATTTCGACTCTGAATTCAAAGATTTCTTATTCTAGCAACTCTAGTTTCTCTTCAAAAAATTTCTGAACCATGCTTGCCCAGGTGATTGCTCTGATACCAAATTGTTAGGAAATTGATTCTTGAAAATCTTTATTATCATAACGGGTTGGTACAATCTTCTGGAATAGCAATTAGATGATGAACAACTTCTTTATTAAACGATAAGAGTCAAACAAGACTAAATGGTCACTGGTGATGAAAATATGGATCGCATATTATGTGATGCACGTCTTAGGCTATGTGTTTGTCCTCATGCGTCGATGGTCATGCATTGGGATGGAAAGTACGCATTAACCTCATATGCGATGACAATGGATTCTTATCACAAGTTTTCTTGCTCTCTCGCCAAGTATAAAGAGATCACAAGTTTCTTGGGTGATCCGAGGTCGAACTCAGGGACTTCTAGCTAAATTTATGCGGTAATGTGTTTGCGGCGAATAATAAAAGAATGTTGAAGGTTATGGACTATGTACTACTCCTACTCCTAGCTAACAGATTAAGCAGTGGAAGTATGACTGAGAGGTAGAGACACGGAAACTGTTACGCGTAGTGAAATGCATGGAAAATAGATAAAATGGCAAGGATGTCTTCATCGCAACACTAAGCTCGATCGCAAGGGTAAACCCAGCCAACGCATGCTATGCGATCATGCTATACACACTTGACAAAGACGCATGCAATGTATATGCAATAGTGTCGACAGGCCTTATTTCTAAGTCTGTATTCCCACTCATGTGCTCTCACACATAAGCAAAATGACTGCATACCACCCTATCCTACTTAAAGGGTGCATACGCTGTGTAGTAGCAAATGAAACTTATTCCTAAGTCCCCATTCTTGCTTATGCAATCCAATCCGCTCTCCCAAGTCTAGATTTGGTTTTTAGACTACTCTCCCAAGTATGCCTAAATGATGAATGATGCGCTCATAAGACAAGGTAATCGCATAAACATGGTTGACGTAAGACTATTCCTATCTCTAGTGAACACATTGCTTACATTGCTTAAAGAGATCAACTACTTACCCTTCCAGGTAGTTGGTTGCTGCTGATTCTACTCATAGACAAGCATTACGTCCGCATATAGACAAGCATTGCTACAGCTTCACACTAAGCAAATAGGATTTTCTCACAACACTCATGCAACGCACACCTCTCGGTGGCTTGCTACATGCTTCATATGTCTATGCCGCATGACTAAATATGCGATGCTCTAGCAGTCTTACTTAGTGATGCAATGAAAGTAAAAGATGCTAAGTAAATGAAGATGGAGATGGAATTGAAGGAAAATATAGAAATGCATTGATCACAAAATGTACTAATTTCTTAAGTCACAATATAATACAATACAAGAATAGAAGAGAAATGGAGGGCCAGATGGAAGCAATGTCTTGCTTCCATTGGATGTGTGTCAAGGCTGCCAGTGGTGCCATGGATGGACGGTGGAGTAGACTCTCTCATGCTCAAACTCCGACGAAGGCTCTGATACTCACTCGGAATGGTTGAGGGGATGAAGAACTCTTAAGACTATCTTCTCATGCTTTGGTCTGGATCACAAGGATCTGCCCTCAAGCAGAAAACCTCGGATGATTTTAAGTTCTGCTTTACGGCTTCTATTTATAGAGCTTGATCGCTGACAGCATTAATGGTCCTTCTCTGAAATTCTGTAGATAATGGTGTGATGGACTGCTCTGAATCTCTGCTACTAACAGCGTGGTAGGTGAAATGTCAACATCACCTTTTGATACAACCGAGGTATGGGTTCATGCTTGGTTTCCGAAGTATCAACGCATTCCACAACCCTTGCGCTCATCCCTCTATTATGGTTATTACTCTATAGCCGCAACTTCTATGCGATGGACGCATGCGGTTAATTGCCGCAACATCCATGCGTCGAACGTATGCGTTCACCTTTATGATGGACAGATTCCCCGCATGCGGTTATCTTCACAATAGCCTGGCTTCCGCGCATGTGATCGATTTTTGTGTTTGCTACAAATATAAACAACTGAATGCATAATAATGCATAATTATGGGTTGGCCAAGATTCTGAATACCGATCGACACAAGCTCGTTTTCTCATGAATTCTTAATATAATCGTCGCATCTTCTACTTAACAGCCTTCATAATTCTAAATAAAAGGCCTATAATGACGTGCATTTCTTCCTATTACCAGTCGCTTACAGTTGTTACTCAATCGCTTACCAAACGCTAAATGATCGTTTACAAGTTCTACAAGATCACTTACAAAATACTCCGCGATCGCTCACAAACTCCTACACAATCACTTACAAACTATTACATGATCGCTTACCAGTTTCAATACGGTCGCCTACCAATTGCTATACGATCGCCTACCAAATGCTATACGATCGCTGAGCTCTACTACATGATCTCCTAGTAGAAGTAGATGATGAATGACACACTGCGATGACTTCTCTGCGACAGAGACTTCCGAACTCCCACTCTCGATGGCTCTCTTTCCTCACTTTTGATATTCAGGCTTCACTACCTCTCTTTCGGTTTCTTTCCTCCTTTTAAACCACAACTTCTCCCAACAGCCTTGAAAGTCATCCTTAACCGATTCAACTGCTGACTTCCATTTATTTCTTTTATTCTTTCTTTTTTGATATTGTAACACAATTGGAGACCTATCATCTTGCAAGTTGAGTGAGCATATCTTTGTGTCAATGTATGAAAAATTCTACCTTGCTCGAGGACAATCAAGAATTATGTTGGGGATGTTTGATATGATCGAAAATATGTTATCTTGATCCACTTAATTCAAGGTTATTCTTAGGTTTTACATGTTTATTATACGATTTTGTAGGTATTGAGCATCTAATAGGTAGAATTGAGCATTAGTGATGAAATGGAGCGAAAACGGGCTAGAACAGAGCTACGACATACCAAAATGGAGTTAAAATGAGCCAAAATGGAGTGTTAGTGACAAAGTGGAGCTACAATGGGCCAAAACCGAGCTCCAACGCATCAATAGAGAAAGAGAAAGCTAAAATTACCATTTTTTCCTGCATGCATGGTGCACAACCATGCGTCTTGCTTGACTCCTAAAATTCAAAAGCATTGTTTTGCAGAGATGTGTTGAACGCCATGCACTATGAAGATAGACTTGTGCAAATGCACATTAGCGTCATAGTGCCACTACGGCACCATACCACTTTTTATACATATTGAGTTAGCCACCTAGGATTTTGATCATCCGATCCCAATTGATTTTCTACTATTTTCTCTCAATTTTCTCTAGTTCTTTGACCTCTTGATATATCCGAACAATTCCTCCTCAATTTTCATGTCAATTGGGCTAAGGAGGAAAATCTAGCTGAGGCGTAGAGTGATTTTCCCCGTTTTTTTGTAGACTTGTGAGATTTAGATCGTTTAGTTATAATTTTACATATTATCTTTGGATTCTCTTACTATCTCGAATGTTTATGACTATATATTCTCAAGAATTTATGACAAATTTGTTGGGATTATGTAATCGATAGCTAGAGACAAAATTATAATATGTGACATATAATTGTAATTTGATCGAAGATAACAAAAGATTAGATTAGCTTGTGAACTATTGTCTATGATAGTGAATAATGGTCTAATCAACCTAGGAAAAACCATGTTGACTATTGACATAGGCTATTGTAAATTTAATATTTACCTTAGCTTATTCCCTTAGTCTTAACACGATCAGTTCAACTGGTTACAATGCATCTCATCTAATGAAATTGATTAATTTGATAATTTAAACTCTTAGCTAGTTTTATAGGTGAGTTGGCTAAGCTTAGACAATATAGAAATTAATTAGATGAATCTATGATCCAGTTGTAACATATAACATAGGGAAAAACTCAAACACCTAGGCTAGACCATTTAATCATTCGAATTCACTCTTTCTTTGTTTTTCTTGCAATTTATTTTTCTACAATCAAACAAATCAATCTCTACCATCCCCTCAGTTAGCACGAGTTGTAGACAATTTAATAGAGAAATTCAATGGTTCCTTGAATTCGACATGTGCTCCCACAACTACATATTAGGTAAAAACAGTTAAAGTATTTGATCTAAAATTCGGTGACAAATTCCGCCGATCAATGCTTCAGCAAAAGTTAGAGTATTTTTTGAGACACATGCATGTTATAATTGTACTCGATAGCTTTAAGATGTTGATTTAAGAATATCTTACTATCTAAGATTATGAATTTACTCGCTTTATCATTGAAACTTTTGTTTTCGTCTTGAATAACAGTAAAATATGAAAGAGATGGATCTCAATGGGTGGTTGGAAAAATAGTCACCAAAATTCTCCATAAACATATATTGAATCGAATATTAATAAAAGTGTATGTATTGTGTTTCAAATTTTTTATATGAATGTTGGCATTATTATAGACTTAAATACGACAACAGGAAAATGCTATGGTACAATCAAGAGTACTGCGATTTTAGTTTCTTCCTTATATACTAGTTAGATGGAAAGAACTTATGTAAATTCAAATGATCAATAACAACATGATTCATTTAGATCTTGGTATTGATTCACAATACATATTTGATTGAAAATCATACTAAAGTGTTTAAACTAACCTTATTGCTAGTACGCAAAAGGTTGTATTATTTATCATTTCACATGGTATTACATAGTATTCAACATTTAACACATAACTAAAACATAAAGTGTTTAAACTTACCCTTCTTACTTGGAAATAAAAGGACCTATTATTTATCATTTCATTCTATTACTTTATATTTATCTCTTAACATATTGTTCTCATGCTCATTTTTATGTTTCCACCACAAGGGCTCTTATGATAATCCCCGACTTCCAATTTGTTTCAAGTTGAGACAGTTGAAATCGGACGAACCCACTACTCCCAAGTAAGAATTTTTCTATCAAGATATTGAACCACACATTTCTTGGCTTATTCCGTAGTATTTCTTGAGACTCCACGGTCCCATCTGGCATCACGATTTTCTTGTTAACAGCAAGATCCCATCCATTGGCATTATCTTTCAACATCACCTCCATATTTACTGTGTACCAAGTATTTTGTTTGAAACTAGAAGAACTCATGTCCAAAAAACAATCAAACCAAGATACCTGAAGAAGCTCTGCTTCTTCGATTGTGTAACTACAAGTTTTTAAACACCATAATGAGAGAGATTACATTGAGTAAAGGCAACTTTTTTTTTTCTCCAAAGTCGACCAAACACGTTCTTACCAAATTATATTATTTTTCCTCCTCTTGTTTTAGGGATAAAACTAATTTCTTTTTTTTAAAAAAACATCCTATTTTATTTAATTTATTTAGAATTAAATCAAAAGTATTAAACTTATTCAAAATTAAACTTGAGCATATGTTTTTATATCTCATAATAATATAATATAACATAAGACATGAGATTATTTTTAAATAAAAAAAAATGAACCAACTTATTTATAAATATAGAAAAATGACACCGTCTATCAATAATAGACCGCGATAGACTTCTATCATTGGGTGATAAAAGTCTAACACGATCTTTCGCTCATTGATGCATAATGAAATTAATAATTAGTTTATATTGTTATGAACCAAGAACAAAAGAGTAAACAATAATGAAAGATTTTGGTAATGAACAAATAAAATTTGGGTTTAAGATTATACCCGCAACGTTCCACCTTGTTCTATTTCCAATATTCATTGTTCCATTTCCAAATAAGGATCTATTAGATAGGTAATCCAAATTCTATTTTATACTTTTAGATTTACTTGTTCTGCAAATATACATTTAGTAGATAATCTAGATTATGTAATTTAAAATTGTTTCAGTATTTTCTTATCCAAATAGTCCAATTTCTAAAAATAATATTTTTATATTTTCATGATATTTTGAATTTGAAATTTTAACATTCTGAATAATTGTTTAAATTTGAAATCAATTTATGAATATGATTCCAAACACATATCTCTAAACACCGAGTACAACTCTGTATTCATCGAATCCATTTTTTTCAAATTGCCTATCAGACAGTATAACAACAATTTTAAAGAATAATAAATATAGCAAAATATATTAAAAATAGACTTTATCTTGCTCGACTTCTATTAATGACATAGTAAATTTTTTATATTTGTAATTTTTTTTTATTGTGTTATATTTACTAATACTTTGGGCCTAATTGCTATATTTACAACTGCCTTTAAATCTTAAATGTTTAATTGAAACTTATTATTAAAATTACAATATAAATTTATTTTATAAGACTTGCAGTGGTAATATATAAAAACAATAATGGATTGATTAATTGGAATCTATGCCAGAGTAGTTTCTATTCACAAGTATGTACTAAATTAATACAATTAAATATTTCATTAGAAAGCGTAATTAATTAATACTATATTAACATAGATTAGTTAACTTGAATAATTAAAATATATTTATTTATTCAGTTATATAAAATTTATTCATTAAAATCATCTAATATATATAAATATCATTTATTTCTATTTACTCGAATAACATTCAAAAGTAGAATATAAAATTGTATTATATGATTCCAATATGTTTTATTTCCCAAAAATTTTATCCTAAAAAATCTCTTGGTCGTGAGCATATATTGACCCAACAAAACCGTTTTGACCCTTAAGCATTAGATTATTACCGTTATGCCCGTTAGTGTCTCCCTCTCCTCTCTTCCCATTATCTTGGTTATATCATGTTAATTTAAAAGTTGAAACATTGATGAGTATCTTTCATCTTTCTCTTTATTTTATTTAAAAAAAGTATCTAAATGGGAATCTATTCCATTTAATTAAAAATATATTTGGAGTAAAAGTTAGAATGAATTATATAAAAATTAAAAGGAAAAACTATTGAATATGAACGGTCCATACATTATCAAAACTATATTTGATTTCAAGTTTATACTCATTTTACAAACCCATGCCAATTCCTTTACCATACATATTATATATATTTTTTTTCACTTTAGTGAATTCAATTTCACCTTTCAACTTTTTATGTGATTTTCTTTAGTTGCGAATAAATAAAACAAAAATTAATAATAAAAGAATGATGTAGTAGTAAATATAGCAATAAATGTCAAAGTATCAACAGGTAGCTCAATGCAAAAGAAATTTTGCTATGTATTAGCATATATACTAATGATAGGCTTTATCGCTAATAGGAGTCCATCAACAACTAAGTCTATCATTGAGACACTTTGCTATGTTTTTATTATTTTTTTGAAAAGTTGCTATAGACTTAAATATGATACTAAATTCCAAAGAATCAACAAATATGGCCCATTGCAAAAAAAAAAAAAAAAAAAAAAGATATAGAAAAATTAAGATTTAATTCTCGAAGTCTACTATTGATAGGCTATATCGTTAATAGGAGTATATTAGCAATAAAGTTCTTCATTGACACACTTTTCTGTGTTTGTATTTAAAAAAAATATATATTGACAAACACTTAATTATTAGCCCTAAAAACGCTACCTATTGCAATTACCTTAAGAAAATATATCTAAATAATAAAATAATATATATTAATAGTTGAGAAGTAATATTGTTTGGATGAGATTTACATCGATTAATTAATATTGTTTGTTTATATTCTTCTCATAGGAAAAGGGTATGTAAGTTAGCCTTGGATTCTATGTATTTCTTTTCATTCATTTAGGCTTAGGTATGATTGAAAATATTTTCATCCAATTTTTCTATCGATTTGAAGCCAATATAATGCATAATGGTATCCTTTTCAATAAGGTCAATATTTTCCAATGATGGTTGTACAAATCAAATGAAATAAATGACAAGCTAACAAAATTTTTAATAGGATTAAATTGAGTTTTAAAGTATGTAGACCAAATCGTTATTAATGAAAATGTAGGAACCAAATGTATACACTATGAAACTTGAGAGACAAAAAAGAATTCTTAACCTTTTGTTTCTTTTTATTTTTTATGTTGTGTTTTTTTTTATTCTTATTATATAACTTTCTACCCGCCTTCACCTCCCACATGTGCTCGAGTTATTCTACTTTGCATACTATCTAAACTTGCGGACTTGTCTATGTTTGCATCTTAATATGCATCCTCAATCTTTTCTCTAAAAAATGCTTTTTGGAGTCACGAGCTCACTACATGGTCAACAAACTTTCTTGTATATGTTCTGCAAGATGTATTATGATGGACCACTAGTCTATATGTAAACATTATTATCTAGTACATTTCTGTCTCTTTTATGTAGCAAGTAATACTATGAATGACTTTTGTTTAATCTCAATGTATGTGAAAACTTTAGATTTCTTTAATATTGTTGATATGGGTTCAATTTTAGGTTATATGCTGGTCAAAGTTTTTTTTTAAAAAAGCAATTAGTGGAATATATTAAAAAACTAGGCCCGATCTCCCGACGAAGGCATCGGGAGTAGGCATATCTCTTGAAGAACTACAAGGCATCAAGATATTGAAAAAGGAAATCCAGTCGTGTAACAAACTCCCAACGACATCTGCACCGTCAGGAGAGGTGTAACAACCGTTGATGAAACGTTGACCCCGGGGGAGATCCTATCTACTAACGAGGTATAGACATCGTTGGGAGTTAGGATAAACTCTCGACGCATAGTTGTCGTACGTCGGGAGAATGTGTCTCTATGCCTATTTTCCAACTATTCTCTGACGAAATATTGTTTGTTGAGAGATTATCTCCCAACGTAGTTTAAGCTATATCTAGACGATGTTATGCATCAGATGAATGTGGTTTTTTCTTGATCTTCAAAAGCGATCATGATCTGGTTACAGCCGGCATACCCATCCAAAAAATAGTAGAAGTCATTTCCAACTAGGTGATCTAGCATTTGGTCTTTAAAAGGCAAAGGGAAATGATCTTTCTGGCAAAGGGAAATGATCTTTCTCTGTTGTCGCATTTAATTTGCAATAGTCCCTGCAAATTCACCATCCCGTGACGGTCCTTTGCAGTATTAGTTCCTTATTTACATTTGGGACTATAGTCATCCATCCTTTCTTAGGTACACATTGCACGGGGCTGAACCACATGCTGTCGGCTATTGGATAGATGATGCCCATGTCTAACCACTTGATTATCTCCTTCTTTACGATCTTCTTCATCGTAGGGTTGAGTCTGCACTGATGTTCGATCGATCCTTTGTGATTCTCTTCGTGACGAATTCTATGCATGTAGTATGTGGGCTGATTACTCTAATGTCTGCAAGCGTCTAGCCGATTGCTTTTACATACTTTCTCAGAATGCTCAGCAACGGATTTTCTTAGTCTTCATTAAGTGCAGAGGAAATGATTACAGGTAGCTTTTCATTCTGCCCTAGAAACGCATACTTTAGGTGGTTAGGAAGGGTCTTCAGCTCTATTGTTGGTGGTTGTTCCAAGGATGGTTTTGTTGTTTTTCTTTCTTCATTCACTGTCGGCTTATCTTCTTGGGATGCGATCATCTCATCTTCTTTGGTTGTTTTTTCTATGATCGCATTGCATGCTACAATGGATGCAATTACATCCCCATCTTCATTTTCATCTTCAGGCTTCTCTTCGTCATTCAAACTTTGTTCATCGTCGAATTCATTGAGGACTTCTTAATCAAAATATTTGGATAATGTCAAACCTGAGCTTCTATCCATTCACACTTTGCGTGATCTCTCCTTTGTACACATCAATCTGGACGCGACTGATAGATAAAAATGGTCGCCTCAGGATGATGGATACATCTTTGTTTGCTTCGTAGTCCAAGATGATGAAGTCTGCTGGTAATATAAATTTGTCGATTGTAACTAGAACATCCTTCAATTTCCCCTCTGGATGCACAAGAGATCTATCCGCTAATTGGAGAGTCACCATCGTGGGCATGAGTTGTCCTACATTCAGCTGCTTGAAAATTGACAGAGGCATCAAATTAATGCTGGCCCTAAGATTGCATAGCGCTTGACTGATGTATAATCCTCTAATAGAGCAAGGTATAGTGAAACTCCTAGGGTCGCACATTTTTGGTGGGATTATAGATTTTGAGCTCCGTTGTGAACTTACTAGTGCCTCTCTTCTTTGTCACCATATCCTTTAGAAACTTCGCATATACGGGCATCTCCTCAATTTCTTCAGTGAACGGAATGTTAATATGCAACTGTTTTAGTATATCCATGAAACATTGATACTGTACCTCATCATTTTTCTTCTTTTTGAGTCTCTGAGGAAATGGTGGCAGTTGTATTCTTACGGTCCCCTGTTCTTTCGGCTCCAAGGTGGATGCAATCTCTGGTTCCATCGCATCTTTCTTCTCTATTTATCCTCGAGCCAATGTAATCAATAGCTCAACAACGCATAGTGGGAAAGTGAACGCAATTAACCAGACGACTACAAGTTATGCTACTTGCGGTGAAGGACACCCAATGGAGGAATGCCCGCGAAACCCACAGTCAGTCTATTTTGTGAAGAATAATCCATTTTCTAACACGTACAACCCTGGGTGGAGAAACCACCCCAACTTCGCATGGAAAAATCAATACCAAAATTTTCAATCAGCAGCACAAAAAGAAGGGCTACTCAGATTTATCCCGCGAACCAACAGTCAAACGCATAATCAAGCCAATAGTTCGCAGGCCCGCAATCTTCCTATGTGGAGAGTTTGTTGAAGCAATATATTGAAAAGAACGAAATAGTGCTTCAAAACCAAGCGACGTCTATCTGCAACCTGAAAATTCAAATAGGCCAGATCGCGGGCGAACTCAAGAATAGATCACAAGAGGCCCTGCCGAGTTCAACGGAACTCCCACGCAATCTAGGGGGTAGGGGAAAAGAGCAATGTCAAGTTGTGACGTTGTGGAGCGGAAAGACTGTGGCAAGGGAGAAGAAGGAGCCTAGCCAAACTGCTCTCCCTCGGGATGTATTCGGGATCTGTTCGTAAGTAAAAGAGTCTCCGTCGTGGGCGTGAGTTTGCCCATATTCAATCATACAAAGATTGATAGCGGCATTACGTTTATACTCACCCGAGGATCGCCTAGTGCTTGACCAATGTTGACCCCTCCAATTGAGCATGGTATTGTGAAGATTCCTGGGTCACACATTTTTGGTGGGATCATCGTATTTTGTGTTACTACCATTGTAGCGATCTTTCCTTCATCATTCTATTTCTTTTTCAATCTTTGCGGGAATGGTGGTAGATGGACTTCTTCTATCTCGTGTTCTAGAGGCTTGAAGGTGGATGCAACTTCTGGGTTCATCTTCTCAGGCTCTTCTGAATCATATGTCAACGGGTCCTCGGTTGTCACTACATTCAAGTTGGTCGTGATGGGTTCCTCTCCTACTTCTGTTGTCATTTTTCCGCTTAGCAAAGAGACTGCTAAGCATTGTTCCTTTCATGTAGCCCCAGAGTTGCGAGAGAGCTCAGTTGAGCTCGGCAATGCTCCTTGCGATCTATTTTTGAGTTTGCTCGCAATCTGTCATAGCTGAATTTCGAGATTTTGGATGGGCATTGCTTGATTCTGAAGCACTGATTCGTTCTTCTCAATATACTATTTCAACAACCTCTCTAAGGATGAAGATTGCGATGCCTGCGAACTGCTGGTTTGGTTATGCGTTTGACCGTTTGTTTCCGGGAAAAATCCTGGTGGCCCTTCCTTTTGCACCACTGGTTGAAAGCTTTGTTGTTGATTTTTCCTTCTCCATCTGGGGTTGTACGTATCGAAATAGGGGTTATTCTTTATGAAACATATTGACAGCAGATTTCTTGGGCATTCTTCCATCGGATGTGCTTCTCCATAGATGACACAACTTGTGGTTGTTTGAGTAATTGCATTGACCTGTCCTTTTTGTGTTCTCGTGCTATTAATTGCGATGCCTTGTATCAAACAGATCATCTCATTCATTTTTTTTGTAGGGATGCGATGGCCCCATTGTTTGCGTCACTGTCTTTAATTTTTAATCTTTGATCGCTTTCTTTCCAGTCCTCGTGATTTTTGGATATGCAATTAAGTACATTTTTCGCCTCATCGTAAGTTTTATCAAGCAGACCACCAGCTGCTGCCGCATTGGCAGC
The DNA here is from genome assembly GCF_027475165.1 of Benincasa hispida. NCBI lineage: Eukaryota > Viridiplantae > Streptophyta > Magnoliopsida > Cucurbitales > Cucurbitaceae > Benincasa > Benincasa hispida. The sequence goes on along the minus strand of NC_143479.1, from coordinate 69,483,766 downwards.
CGTCTGCAATGCAAGGTTCAGTATGTGGTAGAAAATCTCCATCTGTAGACAATCTGGCAAGCCGTTATGCGAGCAATCTCTTACCAGCCTCTTAAACCTCGCCCAGGCGTCACTGAGCGATTCGTCAATTTCCTGTTTAAAATTCATAATTAACTTCCTCCTTCTTGCATTCTCCATTGGATGGAAGTATTTCTTCATGAGCTTTTCCACTACTTATTCCCACGATGTTATCTCCCCTGGTTCGAGAGAATAGGCCCACTTCCTTGCTTGATCGCATAAGGAAAAAAGGAACAACATTAGTCGAACCTCCTCGGTAGAGATATTTGGGAACACAAAAGTGTTGCATATTTCAATGAAACTCTTGAGATGGACGTGCGGATCCTCGCCATGCCTTCCACCAAACTGTCCTACTGTTTGCATCATCTGCAACATAACCGATTTCATTTCAAACCTCGATTTGTCCAAAGCTAGCCTCATTATTCCTGGGGAGAAATCATATAAGTTGGGTGACGCATAGTCCCGAATGGGTCTATTGCGGTCATTCGCCAGGAGGATGGGGTTGGTCATTATATTATTTGCATTTACGACCCTCTCTTTCGGTTGTTCTGCCATTCTTGGAGATCTGTCTTGCTGTTGTTTACGGTTGGTTCCCAATCTTCGTTGGAACATTTTTTCAATCTCTTAGTCGTAATTTTCCAGAGATTGAAAGCTGCAAAGAAAATGAGAAAATTACCATTAGCACAATGTATTGCCGAAGTCCCCGGCAACGATGCCAAAAACTTGATGCGTGTTACTATGTCATGAAATAATGGTAAGAATGTGATGATGGAAAATGTGTTGTGCAAGCAAGTTTTCTCAGCAAGATCCAAGTATAAATCCTACTGAGTTTCCTGGTAAACCTAGGGTCAAACTCAGGGACTAAGGAAAACAATATGCGATTTTAATTTTTAGATCACTTTGTGGTAACAAATAAATCCAGTGGTTGGTTGATTTGTTGTTTACAGTATAAAGTGTATGCGATGATATCTATAGGACTTATACATAACCCTCTATTCTTGTCTATGCGATGATGATTGACACACACACAAACAAGGCAACCACATACTACTATAACCTATCTCTAGGTTGCATGCGATGCATGTTGACAAATAGAGCTTATCTCTAAGTCTCTATCTCTTGCTTATGCAAATCTAATCTTTCTCTCTCGAGTCTAAATTAAAACTAGCTTTCTCAAGTCTTAGGTTCTTTCTTTAGACTCTCTCTCGAGTAGCTCTAAAGGGGTGATGGATGTAACATAAGACAAGATGATCGCATACAATGAAGATCCTAGGTCATGTTAACTAAGTACTTCTCAACCCATTCGATAGTTTTAGCTACTCATGCGTATTTTAAAGAGAGTGAACAAATGTAGAAAAGCAAGTTCCATTCTATATATATATAATCGAAGTACATAATGACAATGCAGAATAAAAATAAAGAGTCTGGTAGCAATTTCTTGCTCCCCAAGGCTTCTACACTGTTCTTCTTCTACTCTGCTCAAAAGATATTCTTGCTTTCGCAAGAGTCGGCCCTCTCTCTATTTTTCCACGCTCTCTAGCACTCTCTCGAGCTGACCAGGATGATCTTTCGACGTATTTTCCCTTCTCTCACTCCCGCCTTTTAAGTATAAGAAAAACTAAGAACAAGGCTAACTATTGTCTATATGGTGAACTCTAAAAACTGGACGAACTCTTTTGATGAAGGTGGCCTTTGGTATTTATAGAGCTTCAGGGTGAGAAGCTTCTTCTCTCTTGTGATTGCACTGATGGGATGTCATTAATTCTCTGTTTGATGCGCCGGATAATTGTCACTGAAAAGTTGAGTGTACTTGCTACAGTATGTCGTTAACGGCTTGTCAACTTAATTCGGAATCGACCGTCATCAGCTTTCTGTCCCATCGTGATTTATTAAGCTTTCACCCAGATGCCCCGGATCTATGCGCCCACCTTTCTTAAGTATATTTTTCATGAGCGCAAATGATCGCATAGCCTTTTGATAAGACAACGGATCCTCAACCTCGCCATCAGATTTATGTCAAATTCCTTCAATTAATGTATCTCATACATCATATCAACTATATCATATATAATTGAACCAGTTTAATTATATCATACATAATTAAACTCCCTTTTGTCAATTTGAACACTTCAAACTGACCCAAAAACTAATTCTCAACTTGAATCCATTTAGCTACCAAGGGGGCCTTATGGAGCTGTAGCTTGAAGCTCCAACGGTACGTGAATAGCTAACTAAACTCTTTAATCATGAGATCCACCATCCGTTAACTGTCGGGCACTCCACTAAAGACTGACAGTTGCACTCTTCTCATCATAGATATATTTTTGTGTCCATCGGATATAACCAGTCAACAGTACGATAACCCTTCATAGATTGCTTGTAAGTATAGCTCGGCCAATTTACCGTTTTGCCCTTGTAGTTACATCTAACTCCTTAAGTTACAATGACAACCAAGGATCTTTGTATATTGGTTTGTGGTTAATAGAAATTAAATATCTCATATTTCATAGATAACAGTGAAGAAAAAATCTTATATTATTACATCACAAGCGTTTGTTCATACAGGTGTTTACAAACTACAAGACCCTATGAGCGTTTAAGGCATCAACTCCAACAATCTGCCACATGTTCTAAAATGAGTGGGTGTATAAGATAAAAACAAGTACAAAACAAAAAACTAGGGCACTAAGGCCTAGTACAAAAACTCCTACTTGCCCTAGTCCAGCCGCAGGCGGTCCCATAGACCCATGCTCTGAACATGACCCTAAAAAACTGTAACCGTGAGAGCCTTCGTAAATGGGTCAACCACGTTGTACTCCGAAGCGATCTTTGTGACTATCACGTTGCCTCGATGCACTATCTCGCGGATGAGATGATACTTCTACTCTATATGTTTTTCACCCTTGTGACTCCTCGGCTCTCTGGTGTTCGCCACAACACAACTATTACCACAATAAAGGGTGATGGCCCTAGACATGTCTAGAACAATATCCAGATCAGTCAGGAACTTCCTAAGCCAATTGGTTTTCATAGCAGCTTCACAAGCCACTACATACTCGGCCTCCATCGTGGAGTCACCGATGCACCCCTGCTTAGTGCTTCGCCATACTACAGCTCCTCTATTCAGAGTGAACACCAAGCTTGAAGTGGATTTTCGAGAATCCTTATCAGTCTGAAAGTCAATGTTCGTGTATCCAATAAGGATCAAATCCTTAGATCCATACATGAGCATGTAGCCCCTCGTACTCCGAAGATACTTAAGGATATTCTTGACGGCGGTCCAGTGACCCTGTCCTGGATTAGACTGATATCTACTGACTATCCCCACAGTGTAGCAGATGTTCGATCTAGTACACAACATCACATACATCAAACTACCAACGACAGATGTATAGGGGACCCGTCTCATCTCCTCAACCTCTTGAGGTTTCTTAGGACAAATTTCCTTAGACAATGTAACTCCATGCCTCTTTTGGAGTTCTGCATCAAGTACTTAAGCAACATCTTATCAATATACGATGCCTAAGACAATAGTAGAACTTTGTTCTTTTGATCCCGAAAGATCTGAATACTAAAAACAAACTGAGCCTCTCCCAAATCTTTCATTTGGAATTAGGTCGTTAGCCAGTTCTTAACTGATGTCAGTAAACCTACATCATTCCCAATAAGTAGGTTATAGTCTACATTCAACACTAGGAAAACTTCTAAACTGTTGATGATTTTCTTGTAGACACAATGCTCATCAATGTTTTGGACAAAGCCATACGATTTGATCACAGTATCAAATCGAATGTTCCAACAGCGAGACGTCGTTTCAGCCCATAAATGGACCGATTTAGTTTTCAAAACTTTTGCTCTTGACCTTGCGCCATGAATCCCTCGAGCTACACCATATAAATGGTCTCCTCAAGATTACCATTCAGAAAGGCAGTTTTGACGTACATTTGTCTTATCTTATAGTCATAATATAAGGCATGGATAGGAGGATGCAGATAGACTTCAACATGGCAATAGGTGAGAAAGTCTCCTAATAGTCAACTCTCTCCACCTGGGTATAACCCACAACTCTTGCTCCAATAACGACTAGCCATCATTGATTTGGCCAAGAGATCCTTAACTTACTTAACAATCTCCTGTAAGTGTGACCCGTCATTTTAGGCTCTAGAGGTCCATCTCAAAAAGCCAATCCGAAGCAAAAAAAATCTAATTGGGGCAAAACCTAAAGCAACCCTATCATTTCTAAAGTTCACCTTGATCTTGACCAACTACACAAAACCCATCTGAAGGGGGACGCTCAAAGGCGACACGAGGGAGTACAGAATGATCTCACGGTGTGAACCAATGACAGATACCATAGGACGTATTGACACACACCCTTCACCCACTTACTATAAACACTATCTCTATCCACCTTGATATTGACTCATGCAAACACCATCTGAAGGGGGATGCTCCCAAGACACCACGAGGCCAAACATGAATCTCATGGTGTGAACATACAGGGAGAAACGTGAGTGGAATCATAGATATATCAGATACATCTCTTCCTCCCACTTAGTATTTTATAACCTGGGGTTTAGCTTACTTAGAAAAAATACGACTAAGGATTTTAACTGACTTTTATGTTTGACCAAGAGTAACTTTTACCTTGGATAGTTAAACAACTTTTGATCATCATCCATTAAACTCTTTAATGGAGTCTTTGACCAAATTGGCGCATGCTTGTTGAAAATCTATCTAATTCACCTTTCCAGGTAGGGCTGTTATGTTTTCGTCAACTTAAGAACCCCAGCCTAGCCAGAACCCGCCTTAGACAAAAGGTTTCTTATAGATAGGTTTAAAACAAATTTAATCTTTTATGCCAATCAATTTAATCCTATTAAACCGATTTTAAAAGAATAATCTAGGTTACTAAACTCTTTAGAACAACTTAAACTTAGGTCTATCTCAAACCAATTTTAAAACCCTTTTAAAAAACTTGAGTTCACCCTAAGTTCGTATGCAACTCTTTCTTATTGATTTTAGTTCTAATTTCCTTTATAACACTTATAAACAGAAAAAACCAAAAACACAATGCTAAGCTAACACATGCAAGGCATTCATAAAGAAAAAACCAAAAACACAATGCAATGAAACCAAGCATAACATACTTCCATTCCCTCTTAGACTATAACACTTACAATAAAAGGATGATGCATGATAATGCTCACTGCATGCAAAATATAACTCTTATATTTCATGATGCATGCACATGCTTTCAAGTAATTTCTTCATGCTCGATTATAACATTTATAATACATGATGCATGAATAACTGCACAACCTAAGGTGGGTTTTAAACTATATGTCAAACACTTTGGTATATAAGCACCATACATCACATGTATAATAAATCAATATTGATGAACCGGGTAAAATTGTCTTCAAATCACAAAATTGAAGCTAACTATTACAAAGACAAGGAGTCTCCGGTTCAAACAGGTGAGTTGGGTCTTGAATCACTCAGTCAAAGCATCGTGTCTCCAATCATCGTGTACTTAACTCCCTACGATCGTCTACATGATAAAACAAATGCTTTGCTCTATCACTTACCAACGCTCGCAGAGCTAAACGATCATTTAGCAATTACTACACGATCGTGTACCTTTTGCTAAGCGATGAAGCTTAAGTACGTGATTGCTTAGTGCGCTCCGCACAATGCCCACCTTCCGTAATTGTCTATATGACTAGGATGCCGTAAACCACCATTGCCTAAGCGATCACTTAGTTAGCGCCTCAGTATAGTATACATACGATCGTGTATGTAGTAACTAAGTGATGAGGCTTGCTAACTACACGATCGTTTAGCGCGCGCATTTAACTAAACAATGAGCATCACATGCTCCCACTGTGATCGTCTACCTCCAACGCCTTTAACTAAACCGTTTTGACCCTTAAGCATTAGATTATTGCCGTTATGCCCGTTGGTCTCTCCCTCCCCTATCTCCACATTATCTTGGTTATATCATGTCAACTAAAAGTTGAAACATTGATGGATGACTTTTCATCATTCTCTTTATTTTATTAAAAAAAATTATCTAAATGGGAATCTATTCTATTTAATTAAAAATATATTTGGAGTAAAAGTTAGAATGAAGGAAAAACTATTGAATATGAATGGTCCATACATTATCAAAACTTTATTTGATTTGAAGTTTATACTCATTTTACAAACCCATGTAAATTCCTTTACCATACATATTATATTTTTTTTTCCACTTTAGTGAATTCAATTTCACCTTTCAACTTTTTCTATTATTTTCATTGGTCACAAATGAATAAAAAAAATTAATAATAAAAGAATGATGTAGCGGTAAATATAGCAATAAATGTCAAAGTATCAACAGATAGCTCTATCCAAAAGAAATTTTGCTATGTATCAGCATATATACTAATGATAGATTATATCACTAATAGGAATGTAAACATAAAATGCGATGATTCTATTTTAGGCATATGCATAACGATATATGATGCATGATACAAGCCCATGTCCTCGACAACGGCGCCAGAAACTTGTAAACATAAAATTTATCTTCTTATGTCACACTACGCATTGGTGAATGTGAATATGCATGCGTGATAATGCGCTACAAGCTCATGTTGCCATAAACTTGTAACGGGAAAATGTATGTTCAGCTATGTAATTGCTCATGCACACTTTATGCGATACTACTTCTAGATGTATCTGTTATTAATGAAATGCTTGTAGTATGCTATACGTTGTCACAAGTTTCCTTGTGCTAAAACCAAGTATAATTCCAACGCAATTTTCTCGGTGTGATCTGAGGTCGAACACAGCGATTGTTTTCGTTAATGCGTTACCTTCGTGATATATTTGACCGGTTTTACAATTAATAAAAGAGTGTGTGTTTGTACAAGAAATTAAAGTGCGGTAAAGTAAAGTTGCGATAATAAAGTAAAGTGCGATAAAAATAAACCTAAGCTATTATGATACAAGATAAAGGATATAGGATGCATGATATTGAAGTTGAGACGGACTGTGAAGATTGTACAAAGAATCGTGTTATGCGATGGCTAGTCTTTATGTATGAGTCAGAAATAGAAGGGATAACTAGTATGAACATCGCAAGTACATTCATTGTGTTAACGATATAACTAAGGTTCCGCTTTCCCTTGGCGTAACCTCTCGGTGATCGGCCGCATTCCCACATCTCTGTGGTGAAACAGGGATGAACGTAATGAACTCAAGGTTGCTTCCATCTCTGGAAGTACTTCTTGCTTTAGTTAATGCATTCTTCCAACCTTCTCTCAACAGGAAAAATGGCATCTTCACTTCTTCTCTCACAGGTGAAGATGTTGTCTAGCATGCTTTAGCTAAATATATTTATTTCTTTAGCACAGATTAATTTACTTGCTTAATTCATACTAATCACTAAGGGATTAAGAAAACATCATGAAGAAAGCAAATTATGGAAGAATGGAAATAGACAGAAAGATGGAGATGGAAATGATCATGACATTCAATATTAAAATTTAGCATCTGATACATGGTGTGAATGATAGAGATTAAGAAGATGAGTACAAATGATTATAAAAAGATAGAAACAAATACAGAAGAGTGCCAACGTCTTGACATAGATCTTGATGGTAGATTTGCTTGCCGGCATATGGAATGAATGAAAAGAAGAGCTTCCCTCTCAGGCTTGCTCGTCCGATAGAGTTGATCTTGGTACAGAGCTTCAACAGCGGGGATTGAAAGGATTTGCCCTGAGACTCACCTCTCGGCCTTGTCTCTTAATTCTGGATATACTCCGATCAGCACTCAGTCAGTCTCTCTCTCAATATACAAATATCAAAATATACCCGTATCCATTGTATCTTGCAATGGAATTGCAGGTGCTATTTATAGGCTCAGCTTTGACTCTTTGCAGTGTGAACCCCACTTTATTGTTAAGGCAGCTCCAAAAATGATGGAATGAATATTCCTTCTATTACACAATCAATCCCGTCAGAAATGCACAACGGTCAGCTGTACACGCGTCTAAATCCTCTGCAATTGCGTTGCTCTTTTGCATCTTCGATCGTGTGCCTGCATGCGGTGTTATTTTTTATTATCGCATGTGGTTGAAGTTAAGCTCTGGATCGACTGTCGCATGCGTCGTCATTACATTGATCATCTCTTCCTTATTGATTGACAGGCACAATGTGACGAAGATGCGTTGTTCAGTTTCTCTTTGAGCCACGAACGCAAGCGGTGAAAAAACAGAATGGAAACATCCTTTTCTACCATCGCAATGGTGTTAGTAGGCGTATTTATGATAATTCATAATTCTTGCATTTCTTAGCCAATTTTCATACATTCGACGCAATTTTTCTCTCTTTAAGCCGCAATATCTAAATAAAACAGTATAAATAACTTGTATTTCTACAAGTTATCAAGGAGTCCATCAACAACTAAGTCTATTATTAAGACACTTTGCTATGTTTTTATTATGTTTTTTAATATGTCTCTATAGACTTAAATATGACACCGAATACCAAAGTATCAGCAAATATGGCCCCTTGTAAAAAAAAAAAAAATGTATATATAGAAAAATTTAGATCTAATTCTTGGAGTTTACTATTGATAGGCTATATCGTTAATAGGACTATATTAGTAATATAGTTTATCATTGATAAATTTTGCTATGTTTGTATTTTTTCTTAAAATATTGACATACATTTAATTATTAACCCTAAAAATGCTACCTATTGCAATTACCTTCAAGATGTATTTTTATGGACCACTAGTTGATGACTTGATATTGGTTGTTTACTGTGCATGCATGATGATGTGCTACAAGTTCATGTTGCCATAAACTTGTAATGCTAAATTTAATGTGATGCTATGTTATTGCTCATGCACATTTTATGCGATACTACTTCTAAAGATATATGCGTTGTTAACAATATGATTGTAGTATGCTATGGAGTAATGTGTTGTCACAAGTTTCCTTCTGCTGAAACCAAGTATAATTCCAACGCAAATTTCTCAGAGTAATCCGAGATCGAACATAGGAATTGTTTCGTTAGTGTGTTACTTTTGTGATACATTCAACCGATTTTTATAATTAATAAGAATTGTTATTTGTACATGGATTTAAAGTGCGGTAAAATAAAGGTGCGCTAATAAAATAAATTGCATTGAAAAAAAATCCTAAGCTAACGTGATACAAGATACAAGATACATGCTATACATGATACTGAGTTCGAGACTGACTGTGAAGTTTATACAAAAGATCGTGGTATGCGATGGCAAGTCTTTATGTATGAATCAGAAATAGAAGGGATAATTAGTGTTACAAAGGATCATGGTATGCGATGGCAAGCCTTTCGTCTGCCAAGTCATAATTGCTTGGGGATACAAATCGATTGGACTTCTTCCCAAATTAGCAAATGAATTTTTCTTTAATATTTTATTTGAATGGATGCATGAAAAAGGAATAATGCATTGTGCTCACCAACGCAACTGTATCTTCGCAAAGGACGGGCAACAACGTATATATCCCCGTAACACATCCCATAACCAACGCATTTCTGGAGAATACCTCAACATAGTGCATTTGGCTAAAGACGGGCAAATGACATATGCAAGTGCAACACACCCCTCAACTTAATACAATTGAGTTAGGTGAACGCAAAGCATTCCTGATTGGTTTGATATGCGTTCATTGCCGCCTTGCATATTTGTTGTTAGATGTTTTTGTTATTATTTTTATTATATCTTTTTCATCAACACAAGTGTTATGTCTTGCGACGATATATTTTCCTTTATTACTCAATCATTCACAATTTAAAGCACAATGCACTGACTACAAAAAAAAAAGTCAAAGAATTAAAGACGAGACGAAATTAAATGCAGAGAAGTGAATGAGGAAATAAATTCATAAAGTAAAAATTGAATTAAATGAAGAATTTAAGACAGAATTCAGAATTTAAAGAGACAGAAGTTCAATAAAGCATTAAACATTACTCCTTCCCTGTAGATCCCGGGGCTTCTAAATTGCTGGGCAATGTTCCCGGTGTTCGACTTCTTAGCTCAGAGGCCAGTTGGCCAACTTGGATCTCCACATTCTTTATAGGGGACGCTTGTGCTTGCATCACAGCATCATTTTTATCTATATACTGCTTTAGTAGCGTCTCTAATGAGCCTCCTGATGTGTTAGACGATGATGGTTGCTGGTTCTGCGGTCTTGATTGCCCTTGGCTATGGTGAAAAGAAGGATTTCCTCTACTGCCCCTTGATGGATCCCTGGCCCCCCTCGGATGGGATTGCCTCCTCAACCGAAGTTAGGATGGCTCCTCCAACCCGGATTATAGGTGTTGCTGAAGGGGTTGTTCTAGATAGAACACACTTGCTGAAGATTCAATGGACACCCATCAACTCCGTGAGCCCCTCCACAATTGACGCAGCTGATTACGGCCACTTGAGCCGCTGCAGCGGGTTACACTGATTGTGGGGAAATGGCTCCTTGGTTGATTGCCATTAACTGAAGGATCGAGGTCACAGTGGCCATCTGCGCGGCCAACGTGGTCATTGTCTCCGAAGGGACAATGGCTATTTCAGTTTTCCTTCTATCGTCGCCTCGGCCTCCATAACCATCGTCGATCCAATCATCCATATTCCGCAAGATGCGGTCGAGGATGACTTTGGCCTTCATGTATTTCTTATCCATAGAACCACCTGCCGCGGAGGCATCAACAATAGCTTGCGTTGCTCTGTTCAGGCCATTGTAAAATGTTTCCATCAAGACACAATCGGGAATCCCGATATGCGGGCAGTTTTTGACCAGTCTCCTAAATCGCACCCAGACGGTGCTCAGGGCTTCATTCTTCTTCTGTTCAAAGTTCAACACATCCTTTCGTCGCCTTGCGTTGATGGCAGGTGGGAAAAAATTCTTCATGAACCGTTCCACCAATTGCTCCCATGAAGTGATCTCATTTGGCTTCAGTGAGTAAGCCCACCTCTTAGCCTCGTCCCTCAAGGTGTAAGGGAACAAATACAATCTTATATTTTCTAGAGTAACGCCAGGTAAGGAAAAATTGCCGCACATCTCGACAAAGCTGGTCAGATGGGCATGTGGGTCTTCACCTTGCAGACCTCCGAACTGCCCAACATTTTGAATCATCTGCAACATGACTGGCTTAATCTCAAAACGCGCATTCTCCTCCACAGTCTGCCTCGAGATTCCAGGAAAAAAATCATACTTATTGGGTGTCGTATATTTACGCATCGGGATGTTGTGGTCAGACACTAGGAAAACAGGATCTTGAGTCGGTCGAACATCCCCTTGGTTTGCAACCGGTACCACGTTATCATTGTTGTCTGCCATGCTGGCTGCCTTTTTTTGTCGAATTCGGTTCTGACGTACCCTTGCGCGGAAAGTTCACTCGATCTTAGGGTCATCTACAAATTCCAGTTCAGCACCAGGATTCATAAACCGTCAGGTTGCTTTCCACGTTGAACAAGCAGTACAATGAGATCTGTCCTGCAAAATACCAAAAACACACTCAAACAATAAACTGTTAACCACTCCCTGGCAACGGCGCCATAAACTTGTTACGCATGTTTACTATAACAATGATGCATGATGTTCTCTGCACATGACGATGCGATACTACTTCTAAATATGCGTTAATTATGGATGTTCATGTAGTATGCCATGCGCTGTCACAAGTTTCCTTACGATGGAACCAAGTGTAATTCCACCGCAAGTTTCTCGGTGTGATCCGAGGTCGAACACGGGGACTGGTTTAGGTTATTGTGGTATGTTCATGATATATACGGCCAGGTTTTCAATCTTTAAAAATGTGTTTGTACAGGTATATAAATTGCGATAAAGTAAAGTAAAGCAGTAAAGATGCGATAATAAAATAAAAATCAATAAACCTAAGCTAGATGATACAAGATACAGGCTTCGTGTACAAGATGCAGGGGTCAAGGCTGGCTGTGAAAGTTGTGCAAAGACGTGGGACGCGGTGGCAAGTCTTATGAATAGAATAGAAAGAGAAAGACAAATAATATAAACAACACAAATTCTTAATATCATTGAAGCTAAAAATACTGTTCCGCTCTTCTCTTGGTGTACACCTCTTAGTGATCGGTCGCGCTCCCACATGTCTGTGGTGAAACAGAGACTAACGTAATGAACGTAAGGTTGTTTCCATGTCTGGAAGTACTACTCGCTTTAGTTAACGCATTATTCTACCCCTCTCTCGATAGATCAGAATCGCATCTTCACTTATGCTCTCATAGGTGAAGATGTAGTCTAGCATGTCTTAGCTAAACGCATTTTATATCTTTAACACAGATTAAGTACTTGGTTAATTCATATTGCTTATCAGCGAATTAAGAAAACATCATGAAGAAAGTGATTTGTGGGGGAACAGAAATAGATAGAAGATTATAAATGAAAGCTATCGAAACATTTAATATCTATATTAAGCATTTGATACATGGTGTGAATGTAGAGGTAAAGAAACAGTGAAAACAATGATAAAAGAGATAGAACAGATACAAACAAAGTGCCAATGTCGTGGCACTGATTCGATGAAGATCTATTTGCTGGATAGGATGGATTTGATGGCAAGAAGAGCTTCCCTCTCAGGTTTGCTCCACTGGTAGCAGGGATCTTTGCATAGAGCTTTCAATTGGGTGTTTGGCAGATTAGATTTAAGATTCACCTTTTGGCCTTATCTCATCTTCTTCGCGAATTTCTTCACTTAAGCACTCAGCTCAGCCTTTTCTCTCAACAATTTTGCAGCACTTACCCCGTGTTCCGTAGCATCCCTTTTTCTCTTAAATCAATGGTGTATTTATAGGTACAGATCTTTGACTCCAACCTTGTGGTCCCCACTTGATCGTTATGGTAATTCCGAAGATGGAGGGATATTATTCCTTCTGTTATGCAATCAGACCGTCAATTCTGCACAATCGTTAGTTGTACACGTGTCTCAATTCTCCGCTTTTGTGTTGCTTAGTTGCATCTTTCGATCATGGGTTCGCATGCGGTGTTGTTGTTATCACCGCATGCGGTTGAAACACAGCTCTGGACCGACTGTCGCATTGCGCCATCATTGTAGTAATCGTCTCTTCATTGTTCATTGACGAGCGCAGTGTGACAGAGATGCGTTGATCAGTTTCTCATGAGCTTGGAGCGCAAGCGGTGACTTGGTCTCTTGCAAAACAGAGTAAAATTCGACCTGTTTTCCATCTTTATGGTGTTAGTGGGTGTAATTGCAAACATTTATAATTATTGAAATTCTAAGCTGATTTTCATACAATCGGTGCATATTCATTAATCTTTTGGCTGCAATATCTAGATAAGGTGGCATAAATAACTTGTATTTCTACAAGTAATCAAAGGGATAATTAATAAAAACATCGTAAGTTTGTTAATTGCGTTAAAGATATAACTAAGGTTCGGCTTTCCCTTGGCGTACACCTCTCAATGATCGGCCGTGTTCCCATATCTCTATGGTGAAACATGGATGAACGTGATGAATGGAAGGTTGCTTCCATCTCTGGAAGTACTTCTCGCTTTAGTTAACGTATTCTTCCAACCCTCTCCCGATAGGCGAAATGACATCTTCACTTATGCTCTCACAGGTGAAGATGTCGTTGAGCATGCGTTGACTAAACTTAATTATTTCCTTAACCCAATTAATTGACTTGCTTAATTATTGCTAAGTATCCAAGGGATTAAGAAAACGTCATGGAGAAAATGAATTATGGATGAACAGAAATAGACAGAGAGATGGAGATGGAAATGAGCATAACAATTAATACTAAGATAAAGCGTCTGATATATGGTGGGAATGAAAGACTAAAGAAGATGAATACAAGTGATGATAAAGAGATAGAAACAAATACAGAAGAGTGTCAATGTCTTGACACAGATCTGGACGGGGGTTTTACTTGTCGGCATGTGAAATGAATGAAGAGAAGAGCTTCCATCTCAGGCTCGCTCTTCTGGTAGAAGTGACCTTCGTACAGAGCTTCAACGGCAAGGATCGAAAGGATTCTTTGCCTGAAGACTCACCTTTCAGCCTTATCTCTTAATTCTTGCCGGATCTACTCTGATTAGTCGCTCAACTAGTCTCTCTCTCAGATCAATATATCAAGTCTCTATGTATTCAAGCATATTTTTCAATGAAATTTCAGAAGCTATTTATAGGCGAGCTTGACTCTCGGACTTATTGTCCCCACTTTATTGTTATGGCAATTCCTGAAATGGTGGAGTGAATATTCCTTCTGTTACGCAATCAATCCTGTCCGAAATTCCTGAAATGCGGCGATGGTGGTGAAAAGTGAGGTGGAGATGGATGGTGAGGGGACGCTGCTGGAGATTTGGTTTTGGAATCTGGAGCAAGGAGGAGGTTTGTGAAGTGTTCGGGAAGAGGGGAAAGGGGTTCTATTGGAGGGGTCGGTGGGTGAATGATTAAAGGCAAAGGGTTCAAGGGTACTTGGGTTTGTTTTTGCGGTGATTGTTCTTGGACTATCTCCTTTCCTTTAACATTGCAGTGCTGGTTCTTGGGCTTGGGTGGTTGCGGCGCATTGAGATCAATGAGGGGCCTTTTGGTTGGAAGCTCAGAGCAATGTGGGGAATGCTTGAGAAGCATTCTCAGGATCTTCATGTGGATGATGCCTTGAACTTTAGGCATGGGCTCTTCGTTAATGCCTACGCCCACAGAGAGGCACAAACTTGAAATCATCCACGGGAATAAGTATTAGCCTCTCACACGGCCAACAAAACCTCGAATCTGCTTTGCAATAAGTTGGCCTACATCAATCAAAATGCCGCACACTATACAGTATGCGGCCATCACTCGATCCCTTGAAATTGTTTTGTCATGCGTTGTTGGGATGAGTCGCCATTTCACCAAATACACCCAAAGTTGTGCCTCTGGGAGTAGCTTGTTGGAGGCGAGGGTCTTAATGTCTGTTAATGATACCGACCACTTGGTGCTCGGTAGTGTTAATACCTTCACCGCATCCTCCATGTGCTCTTCTTCAGGATCATCAATTATCTTGTTACCCGGTGCTTCTGGGAGGTTTTTCAACTTGTAGAGCTCATTGATGTCCTTTGCGCTTAATGGCACTACCCAC
The DNA here is from genome assembly GCF_027475165.1 of Benincasa hispida. Lineage (NCBI taxonomy): Eukaryota > Viridiplantae > Streptophyta > Magnoliopsida > Cucurbitales > Cucurbitaceae > Benincasa > Benincasa hispida. The sequence continues at coordinate 69,468,559 of NC_143479.1, read as the reverse complement.
CCTTCAATGATCACTGCATCTTCTGTGTCATGGAGCTGGCCACGATAAAAGGCCCTCACTGCCGCAGGAATAACAATAGAGGGACATTGGCAGAAAATTTCCCACCCATGTTCCAACACAACACTCATGATCAAATCTGGTAGTGGTGTTGACGCAGGGAAGAAACCCATTTCCATCATCATATCATCATTTTTCTTTCTTTGTTGATGGGCGTCTCCTGGTCGATGCAAGCTCGTTGCTCACAACTTTAGCTTTTCCCTTGTCTTGAGCTGACGCAAGGCGGGATTTTTGTCTTTGTTTGCGTTCCCTTTCATTGCGTTGCTCTTCTTTTTCCCTTTTCCATTCCCCCCTTCCTTTCTCTTATTTTCTCTGACGTGTTGCACATTGGCCTTGCAGCGTCTTTCCTTCTCCTCTTTCTCCTTCTTTTCTTTTTCTTCTTCTTCTCTCATCTTTCTCTCAAACTGCTCTGAGGCAAGCAATATGCGTTGCTTTTCCTCGAGCCTTCTTATTTCTTCTTCTGCCGCCCTTGCGTTGTCACGGTGGACCGCTTCATCGTGAAGTTTTCTCGCTAAATTGCCTGTTGCGATGATTTGGCGCGCACATGACAACTTTTCTTTCTTCTCCCCTACTTTTCTTTTTCTTCTCTCCTCTTCTTCTACTATGCGTTGAAAGAATAGTGGGTCACTTGTTGACCCTTGCGGTGCATTCTCCTTGTGACGCCGCATAAGAGGGTTGATGTCAGGATCTTCTCTATCTTCAGTCGCAACCATTATGATATGCAGTGATGAAACTTGTAGTTGCGCTGATGCTTTGGCTTACATTGACATTCCCTTTTCCACCCTTGCGATGGTTGATTCTCCGTCAAAATTTGGGCTTTTCGCCCTCTTCCTTTTCTACTCCTTCTTCAAGCGCTTCTCTTCTCGCCTGCATTGTTTCTTTTCACTCTCCTCCTTTTTTCTCTTCTCCTTCTTCAACTGGGTAGCTTCATCTCCTCCCAACTGTTTTTCTTTACTTCTTCTCTTCTTCTTCCCTTCAACCATCCCTGGCTGCTTCTTCGCCCCTATAACCTCCAAAATGGCCCTGATGGGTCCCTCATTGGAGTCTGTTGGAATAGTCTCCTTAGGATCCATAGTGGCCAGGGCCATTGTCCACGAAGCTTCCACCATTTCCTCCTCTGAAGGTAGGGGCTGGTTTACAACTCCAGCTTCCGGTAGCCCCCCCCCCCCTTTCCATATTACTCAAAATTCTGCCAAATACCTCTTTCGTCCCTTCGCCTCAGTTCGCTTTCTGTCCACGGTACTGGGAGTGCCACCTTAGTTCTGGTGGCATGGGCACTCTCCATGCTTAGCCCCTCTCGGATGGTGAGTGGTTTTGCTACAAAGGTCTTTTGCCAAGGTTTTCCAGCGATTCTTAGGGAAGACTTGGGCTGGGCAGTGAGGCAGTGCTAGCAATGAGGAATGTCGCCTCCCATGCGGTGACGAGTGCTTGGGAAGGGGATGATGGTAGGGAAGATGAGTGTGAAGATTGTCCGACCATTTGCTTGGCAGAGTGAAAGATTTAAGAAATTTTTTTGTCTGAGGAAGGAAATCGGCAGGGGAATGAGTATGTAGAGAATTGCTTAGGGTTTCTTTTGCGACGAATGCAAATGAGCTCCTCAGTTGAAAGGGGTGAGATTTATAGGTTGGGCCTTGATAGGCCCAACGAAATCTCTACGTGGCAGGCTTCGATATTCTCAAAAAGCCTGCTGTCGTGCTCCTCCCATTATGATTTAAATGAAAGGACGTCCTTTCATCTGCTAAGTCATAATTTCCTTGGAAGCTGAAACGATTCAACTCCTCTCTCGCAAAAATTTTATCATTTTATTTTATTTTTTCTTTAATCAGACGGGCGCAATATTAATTATTAACGCAATGCATCCGTTACCGCAAATGCATATTTGCGGAGGACGGGCACAACGTATGCATTAGCACAACACACCCCTTAACACAATGTATTTCTGGAGGACGGGCACATGGTATTTCTACCAGCGCAACACTACCTTCGACATAGTGCGTTTCTACTGAGGACGGGCACAGTGTAGATACGCGCGCAACACACCCCTCAACGCAATGCATTTGTGGAAGACGGGCGAAAAGTGTATCTTATTAGCGCAAGATACACCCATCATCACAATGCATACCAGACGTTATAAAAGTTTATTTTATTTTTTTTTAATTTCATCAACATCACAACGCTTATCCCCAAAACCAAGTTGATAAGACGTTGTGGTGTTCATTTTCTTTTTAATATTCATTCACAGAAATTAAGTTCAATGCAAACTAAGGCTAAAATGGAAATACATTCTACTAGGCATAAAATTAAACTAACGCAAGCTGGAATTGAAATACAAGTAAATTCAAGTAAGCAGTAAAGACTAATTTAAGAAAGCGATAAACTGAATTGAATAACACAATAACAAAGCAATAAACTAATGTACGAAAGCAGTAAAGAAAGTATTAAAGAAAGCGATAAAGATAGATGTAGGGATGCTGATTGAAAGAGGTTCTTCAAGGTTATCACAATAGCATCCTTGCAAGCGGTCAATCCTGCTTGCTTAAGTCGATGGTCTCCATGCGTCATTCCACATTGCCCCCATAGTAGGGCTTAATTCTTTGACCATTTACTTTGATTGCACTATTTCCATCCTCGGTGGTTAGCTCCACTATGCCATGGGGAAAGATAGTCTTGATGCGGAATGGCCCAGACCAGCGTGACTTCAACTTTCCTAGAAACAATCACAAATGTGCATTAAATAAAAGGTACCTGTTGACCCACGAAGAATGTCCTCTTGCTTATGCGGTCGTCATGCCACTTCTTGGTTCACTCTTTATAAAGCTTGGCATTTTCATAGGCATTCATTCCCCACTCGACTAGCTAGTTCAGCTGCAACTTTTGGACTTCCCCCGCACTTGACAGATCAAAATTCAGCTTTTTACTCACCCACATTGCTTTGTGTTCCAACTCTAGAGGCAGATGGCAAGCTTTTCCGAAGACTAAGGCATATGGGGACATACCGATTGAAGTTTTGAAGGCAGTCTTGTATGCCCATAGTGCTTCGTCAAGCTTGGGTGACCAATCTTTCCTGGAGGTACTGACTACCTTCTCCAAGATGGTCTTGATTTCTCTGTTGGAGATTTTTGCCTGCCCATTAGTTTGTGGGTGATATGCAGTTGCAACTCTCTGGCTGACATTAAATTTGATCAACATGTTGGTGATGATGCGGTTGATGAAATGTGTGCCTTCATTGCTAATTAAGGCATGAGGTGTTCCATATCGTGTGAAAATATTTTTCTTGAGAAATTTCGCTACCGTGGCCGCATCATTTTTAGCGCATGCGATGGCCTCAACCCACTTTGAAACATAATCAACCGTAACCAAAATATATTGATGACCCTCTGCAGGCGGAAATGGGCCATGAAGTTGATTCCCCATACATCAAACAATTCAATTTCTAAGATCGAAGTCAAAAGCATTTCATCCTGTCTGGACATGTTCCCTGTTCCCTGGCATCTATCGCATTGCACAACATGAGCATGGGCATCCTTGAATACCGTTGGCCGAAAGTCGCCGCTCTGTAGGACTTTTGCGGTGGTCCGCTGCCCCCCAAAATGTCCTCCATAAAGGGACTCATGACAAAGTTCTAAAATGTGCTTGGTCTCGTGCTCAGGAACACATCGACACAGAATATGATCAGGTCCGAGTCGATACAAGAATGGGTCATCCCAAAAATAAAACTTGACTTCGTACCTCAACTTCTTCTTCTGTTGGTATGAATAGTCTTCTGGTACTTGGCCATAAACTATGAAGTTCACAATATCCACATACCATGGGACATTAATGCATACCGTCATAAGTTGCTCGTCAGGGAATCTCTCTTCAATTTTTTTCTCTTTCTTCTGAACCTCACAATTTTTTAATCGTGAAAAATGATATGCGACTTGGTTCTCAGTGCCCTTCTGATCTTTGATCTCTAGGTCAAATTCTTACAGGATTAATACTCATCTTATCATATTGTTTTGCATCCTTTTTCGTCATGAGGTATTTGATCGCAGAATGATCAATATACACCACTACATTTGATCCAATTAGGTACTATCGAAATTTCTCCAAGGCAAACACCATTGCGAGCATTTTTTTTCTCTGTGGTTGTATAATTTTCTTGTGAATCATTCAGCGTCTAGCTGGCATAATAGATAAGATGCAAAATCTCGTCTTTGCACTGACTCAAGACTGCGCCCACTGCATATCCACTGGCGTCACACATCAACGCAAACGGTTGTGTCCAATCGGGCACAACCAGAATAGGTGCGATGATGAGCGCATTTTTCAGCGTGTCAAACGCTTCCGCGCATGCGTCATTAAAATCATATTCACCGTCAATCTCGAGGAGCGCACTTAGGGGTCTTGCAATCTAAGAAAAGTTGCGGATGAATCTTCGATAGAACCCCGCATGTCCCAGAAAACTCCTAAGTGTTGTCACATTGACTGGTGGTGGTAACTTAGATATTATGTCAATTTTTGCTTGATCAACTTCCAACCCTGCCTTTGATATCTTGTGACCTAGCACTATTCCTTCTTCTACCATAAAATGGCATTTCTCCCAGTTCAGAACCAAATTTGTTTCAACGCATCTCTTCAAAAGTTTTTCCAAATTTGATAAACAAGAGTCATAGGTGTTGCCAAAAACCGAAAAGTCATCCATGAAAACCTCGACTGACTCCTCTAGAAAATCTGAAAATATGGCCATCATACACCTTTGGAAGGTGCCTGGTGTGTTACAGAGTCCATATGGCATGCGACGGAATGTAAATGTGCCAAAGGGGCATTTGAAAGTTGTTTTGTTCTGATCTTCCGGCGCCATCGCGATTAGGTTATACCCTGAATAGCCGTCAAGAAAGCAAAAGAATTCATTCCCCACAAGCTTAACTAGCATTTGATCAATAAACGGGAGTGGAAAATGGTCCTTCTTTGTGGCCAAGTTTAACTTGCGGTATCCATGCATATTCTCCATCCCGTGGTTATTCTGGTAGGAATTAATTCATTTTTGCTGTTGGTGACGACTGTCATGTTCCCTTTCTTTGGAACGCATTGCACTGGGCTTACCCAGGGTTCAGACGAAGCTGTCTCTCTACTGATCCTGTTTTTCCCTCTTCAAGACGGATCTTGTGCATGCAATACGAGGGACTGATCCCTCGAATGTTCTCTAAGGTCCATCCCAAGTCTTTTTCATATTTCTTAAGGAACTGAATAAGTGCTTCCTTCTTTTCTTTGCTCAGTGAGGCAGAGATTATAACTGGTAGAGTGTTATTGCCTCCTAAATAAACATATTTGAGGTGCACTGGTAACACCTTCAACTCCAACATGGGTGGTTCTTCCATGGATGGCTTAGTTTACTGCGTTGCTCGTTCAAATAACTTTATTATTTCAAAATCTAGTTCAGTTTGTATTGCGGCGCAATTCTCCTCCAGCATTGCGCCAATCTCAAAGTCTTCTTCCTCTGATACTTCTCGAAACTCGTGCCAATGTTTTCATGCAGTTCTCCAACATACTAGCAGTTTTCCATATAATCACCTGGGTATTTCAACACATTGAGAACGTTGAACTTTACTTGCTGATTATTGACTCTTATTACGTTATCCTTTCTGTACGTCAATCAGTGCTCGCCCTGTTGCAAGAAATGGGCGACCCAAGATGATCGGTACCTCAATGTCAGCTTCATAATCCAATATAATAAAGTCACCAGGAAAGATGAATTGATTCACTTGCACAAGTACGTCTTCTATCTTGCCCTCTGGATGCATTATTGATCTGTTAGCCAACTGTAATGTAACTGTGGTGGGTCTTGCGTTGCCGATGTTTAACTTCTTGAAGATTGACAAGAGCATCAGGTTTATATTTGCCCCTAAGTCACACAACACATTTCTGACTTCTTTACCCCCTATTGAGCATGGCAATGTGAAACTCCCTGGATCTTTCATTTTCTTGGGGATGTTATTCTAGAAGAGCGCACAACATTCATACGTTAGTGCGACAATTTCATTTTCCCTGATCTTCCTCTTGATGGCGATTATGTCCTTGAGGAATTTCACATAGCTCGACATTTGTTCCAGCGCTTCTACTAAGGGGATATTGATATGTAGCTATCGGAGAACATCCAGGAACCTCTTGAATTGTTTACTATCATCTTTCTTTTTTAGCCTAGACGGGAAAGTTGGAGGATCCCGCCGTACTTTCTGATCATTTGACTATTCATTGAGGTCCCCTACTTACTGTGTTTTTTAGGCTGGAGTTTGCGGTGACTTCGATTATGTCTTGTTGAGATTCATTCCTTGTAGAGGTAGTTGCTTCTGAACTGGTAGATCTGTTTTTTGTGATTGAGTGGTCATTATTGGTCATTGAATCTTCTGGCTATTTTACTGATTCCGGTACTGGTGGCATGGGGACCGTCTTCTTACCACTTCTCAATGTCACTACTTGACATTGTTCTTTTCCACTTGGTCCAGGTGCTTCCGAGCTGCTGGGTAGCGTACCAGGCGCTCTATTCTTAAGCTCGTTCGCAAGCTGTGCAACCTACACCTCCAAATTTCTAATGGAGGAAGCTTGCGATTGCATGATTGCCTCGTTCTTCTCAATATAGTTTTAGTAGTGTTTCCAAAGATGAGGTACTAGAAGAGGTGTTAGATGAGGACGATTGGTCGTATGGCTGTCTACTCTGAAAATTACCTTGGCTTTGATTCTGAAAATTGAAAATCGGAGGATTACCTCGATTCTCGGGATGACTATTCTGATGATTCATTTGGCCCCCCTGGTTGTGATTCCCTCCCCAATTGAAGTTGGGGTGATTCCGCCAACCAGGGTTGTAGGTATTGTTGAACAGGTCATTGTGAATAGAGTATACGAATTGTGGATTTAACGAGCAGACTTCCACCGAGTGCCCCTCTCCACATTGGATGCAACTTACTGCTGCCACTTGCATGCTGCCACTTGCATCAGTGCATTGGCTTGTGCTGCACTTTGAGAGAAATGTCCTTGATTAACAGCCATAGTTTGGATGAGCGAGGTTACTGTAGCCATCTGGGCGGCCAGGGTAGTCATTGTATCAACTGGTACAATGGTACTTTCTGCTCTTCTTCGTTTCGGGCCTCTTCCCCCATATCTGTGATCCATCCAATCATTTGTATTTCAAGAAAGGCGATCTAAGATGATCTTCGCTTTCGTATAGGTCTTGTCCATGAACCCTTCTACTACGGAGGCGTCAGCAACTGCTTGTGTTGATCAATCCAAGCCATTATAAAAGTTTCTATCAGAATGCAATCGGAAATCCCGATGTGCGGACAGTTCTTCACTAACCGTTTGAATCGCACCCAGGCGGTGCTCAAATTTTCATTTTCCATCTATTCAAAATTTAACACGTCCCTCTATCTTCTTGCATTGACGGCTGGCTGGAAAAATTTCTTCATAAACCTCTCAACCAACTGGTCCCATGAATTGATTTCATTTGGCTCTAGTGAATGAGCCCACCTCTTTGCTTTATCCCGCAGTGTATACGGGAAGAGGTATAGCCAAATTCCTTCAGGCGTCACACTAGGTATGGAGAATGTGTTGGACATTTCTACGAAGTTATTCAAGTAAGCATGCAGATCTTCTCCTTGTAGACCTCCGAATTGTCCCACATTTTGGATCATTTGTCGCATGATCGGCTTTATCTCAAATCGTGCATTCTCCTCAACCATGGTTCTTGAAATTCCAGGTGAGAAGTCATACAAATTGGGCACCGCATAGTTCCTCATTGGGATATTGTGGTCAGCTGCTAGGAAAATTGGATCTTGCGTTGGCCGATTAACCCCTTGATTCCCCTCAGGCCTATCGTTGTTATTCATGTTTCCCCTTCGCTGAATACGGTTCTGGTGTGCTCGTGCGCGAAAAGTATGCTCGATCTTTGAGTCGGCTTCGAATTCTGGATCAGTCCCAGTACTTATAAACCATCAGCCTACTCTCTGTGATAAACAGACAGTACAACAGAGATCTATTACAAAATACCACAAAAATATTCAACACTAACTGTTACCAATCACCAGCAACGACGCCAAAAACTTGTAATAATAAAATGATGTTATTGAATATAGCTTATGTTGCACTATTGAATCATTCAAGTTCTTGTCCTTGGCAACGGCGCCAGAAACTTGATAGACAAAATTTGTATTTATCTTTATCTATTATAAAAATGAATGAAATTGATGATGCTCTATGCACTCAAGTTATTTTGCGATAAAGATATTTTTGCGATACTACATTCTAAATGTATGTATTATTGATGATAAGCTTCGTAGTATGCGATGATGTAGTGCGTGTCACAAGTTTTCTTGCATTGGAACCAAGTATAATTCCAACGCAAGTTTCTCAGATTGACCTGAGGTCGAACACGAGGATTGTTGTTGTTAATGCAATACTAATGTGGTAAATGCGACCAGTTTAACATAAAGAATAAGAATTGGTTTGTGCAGAAAAGTAAAATTGGGTTGTAAATAAAAGGCATTAATGTAAAATACACCTAATCTCTGGGTCAGCTTAGAATTTCTGGATCAATTCCAGTACTCATAAACCATCAAACTGTTCTTTGCGATAAACAGCCAATACAAAGAGATCGGTCCTGCAAAATACCACAAAAGTATTCAACATTAACCGTTACCAATCCCCGACAACGGCGCCATAAACTTGTAACTTGGATTTGTGTATGTTCTTTTTATTATGCATGCACTATGATGATGATGTGCTAATATGCACTCAAGTTCATTGCGATAAAGACATTTTTATCGGATACTACGTTAAGTATATGCGTTGTTAATGAAATGCTCGTAGTATGCGATGGAGTAGTGCGTGTCACACGTTTCCTTGCGCTGAAACCAAGTATAATTTCAACGCAAGTTTCTCAGAATAATCCGAGGTCGAACATAGGGATTTTTTTCGTTAATGCGATACTATTGTCATACATTCGACCGGTTTTTATCAATGAATTAAGAATGTTTATTTATACAAGAATATAAATTGCGGTGAAATAAAATTGCGTTGATAAAATAAACCTAAGCTAATATGATACATGATACATGATACTGAGGTCGAGAACTTACTGTGAAGTTGTGCAAAGAATCAGTGTATGTGATGGCAAGGCTTTATGAATGGAGCAGAAAGAGAAAGAGTAAATAGTAAAACATCGCAAGTTTGTCAATTGCGTTAAAGATGCAACTAAGGTTCTGCTTTCCCTTGACGTACACCTCTTGGTGATCCGCCGCATTTCCATATCTCTATGGCGAAACAGGGATGAATATGATGAATGCAAGGTTGTTTCCATTTGTTGAAATACTTCTCACTTTAGTTAACGCATTCTCCAACCCTCTCTCGATAGGCGGAATAACATCTTCACTTCTACTCTCAAAGGTGAAGATGCCGTCGAGTATGCTTTAGCTAAACCTAATTATTTCCTTAACACAAATTAACTCACTCACTTAATTCTTGCTATTTACCCAAGGGATTAAGAAAACATCATGGAGAAAATGGATTATGGATGTACGAAAATAGACAGAGAGATGACAATGGCAATTAACATAACATTTAATGCTAAGATTAAGCATTCGATACATGGTGTGAATGAAAGATTAGAGAAGATGAATACAAAAGATGAAATAGAGATTAGAAACAAATATGGAAAGAGTGTCAACGTCTTGACATAGATCCCGAGCGGAGATTATGCTTGCCGGCATGTGGTAGTGGTGGAGAGGAAAGCTTCCCTCTCAGGCTTGCTTTCCTGGTAAAAGTAACCTTCGCACAGAGCTTCAGCCACGAGGATTGGAAGGATTATCTAATCGGAGACTCACGTCTCGGCCTTGTCTCATGATTATCTCGGATCTACTCTACAAGTTGCTTCAGACTAGCCTCTCTCTTAGAATCAATATATGTACATCTCTATGTAATCGTGTATCCTATATCATGTATCATATTAGCTTAGGTTTATTTTATCAACACAATTTTATTTCACCACAATTTTAGCTTAGGCTTGCTTAGGATCTATTCGCAAATGCGTTGCTCTTCATATCTTCGATCGATCTTCGCATGCGGTGTTGTTTTTGAATATCGCATGCAGTTGAAGTTGCGTTGATGATAAGCTCAAGATCGATTGTTGCATGCCCCATCATTGCGTTGATCATCTTTTCGTTCTTGATTGATGGGCGTAATGCAACGTAGATGCATTGTTTATTTTATCTTTGAGCCATGAACGCATGCGATGACTGATTTCCTGCAAAACAGAATTGAAACATTCCATTCTACAATCGCAATGGTGTTAGTGGGTGTATTGACGACATTTTATAATTTTCGCATTTCTTAGCAAATTTATATACCATCGACGCAACTTTTCTTTCTTTTAGCACCAATATCTAAATACAACAGTATAAATAACTTGTATTTCTACAAGTTATCATATCCCCAAATTTAGATTTATGATTGTCCTCAAGCATATCTTCAACTAAGGTAATATTGTTCAATTCTTATCCTAACTTTGCGTCAATTGGTTCCTCCGAATGCTCCACCTAGACAACATTACTCGACAACGCAATTTTCTTCTATCCTTGATAATTCATAAACATGCCCTACTTTATTCTTTTATACAACAAGTATCTACTCAAAAATTCCCTTATTGTTTTGAGAAGAATGTTTACCTCTTCTTGCAAAAACAACTTGGTACGACTTGAATGCGGTGGTCTGATTTGCGTTGTTTTAGTAGAGACTGTTGATCATGATTACACCCTTCGTTTTGGCTTGTTCTAACGGATGTCATGCGAACATCCAACTACGGTTGTGTGCCAATCTCAACTTTAACTCTTGATTTTAAGCTAAGTTTTACTTTTGCTGGTCAGAGGAGTTGTCTCTTATATTCTTATTTTTCTCTCTCATTTTTTTTTCTTTTCATATTGCGTCATTCTTGGAAACCCACCTTCGTTTTGGCTTGCTCCAACGGCTGTCATGCGAACATCCAACTACGAGCAGGTTCTTTTCATGTCTTAACTCTTATCAGGTTGAGATTTTTTTTCCTTTACGCTGACATTGGAGTTTGTATGATTTTTTTTTTTTGACAATAGCGAACGCATTTTCTAAGGATAAGCGCATTCATTTGATCGCATCTGCTAAGACCTTCCACACCACTAAATTTAGAGATGTACAAGGTCCTCATTGCGTTGTTTTTGACAGAATAGACAAAACACTTAGTCAAAATTTTGAAAAGAAGGTTTGAGTAGAGTCTTGAAGTATAAAAGGTAAAGCAGTGCTATTGCTACAAATTATCTAAGTGTTAGTCAGAAAATACAAAGTATGTGAAATGTTGCTAAGGGTATGCATATAACTCATCATGGCAACACAATTAATAACGCAAAATAGAAGATAAAGAACATCACAATTATTGACAAAGGATGATAAGAGAAGAGGCTAATGCATACAGAAAGAATGGCTACTCAGTTGTATTAAAATTAACTAAGTATACAAAGAATTACAAATAACGCAATACAAAATTTGAGCATGTACAAAGAATCAAGAAATAGCTTCTATACATAAAAATAATGAATTAAATTTAATCTTTGTATGTTATTCAGATAGGTGCAAGATTAAAGATTAACACAATGGCTCCATTAACGCAAATGCATATTTGCAGAGGACGGGCAACAACGCATGTATCAGCGCAACACACCCCTCAACACAATGCATTTCTGGAGGACGGGCACACAGTATTTCTACTGGTGCAACACTACCTCGACATAGTGCATTTTCGCTAAGGACAGGCGAAAAATGCATACGTGTGCAACACACCCCTCAGCACAATGCATTTGTGTAAGATGGACGAAAAGTGTAACTTATCAGTACATGATGCACCCATCATTGCAATGCATACCAATTTCTTTTTTCTTTTTAATTCATCAACAACACAAGTCGACAAGACTTTGCGGTGTTCATTTTCTTTTTATTCAGTCATTCACAAAGCTTTAAAAACCACGCAACTAGGAACTTAAACAAAGCATAGAAATAACATAATTGAATTAAACTGAAGGTAAACTCATAAAGCAGTAAAGGCTATTCTACTAAATAGTAACTAAAGCAATGCAGAAAACCATAAAGGAAAGCTTTAAAGAAAGTGATTAAACATAGCTATAGGGATGTTGATTGAAACAAGGTTTTCAAAGTTACCGCAATAGCATCCCCGCAAACGGTCAATCCTGCTTGCCTAAGTCGATGGTCTCCATGCGTCGTTCCACATCGCCACCGTAGTAAGGCTTAATTCATTGACCATTGACTTTAAATGTGTTGCTTTCATCTTCAGTTGTCAGTACCACTGTGCCGTGGGGAAAGATAGTCTTGATGCGGAATGGCCCAGACCAGCATGACTTCAACTTCCCTGGAAACAATCGCATTAAACAGAAGTACCTGTTGACCCTCGAAGAATGTCCCGTTGCTTATGCGGTCATCATGCCACTTCTTGATTCTCTCCTTATAGAGCTTGGCATTTTTGTAAGCGTTCATTCGCCACTCGACCAGCTCGTTCAACTACAGCTTCCAGACTTTCCCCGCATTTGCTAGATCAAAGTTCAGCTTTTTGCTTGCCCACATTGCCTTGTGTTCCAACTCGAGAGGTAGATGGCAACCTTTTCTGAAGACCACAACATATGGGGACATGCCAATTGGAGTTTTGAAGGCAGTCCTATATGCCCACAATGCTTCATCGAGCTTGGGTGACCAATCTTTCCTGGAGGTAGTGACTGCCTTCTCCAAGATAGTCTTGATCTCTCTGTTAGAAATTTTTGCCTACCCATTGGTTTGTGGGTGATATGCGGTTGATGAAATATGAACCTTCATCGTTGATTAAGGCACAAGGAGTTCCATATCGGGTGAAGTTATTTTTCTTGAAAAACTTCGCTACCATGGCCACAATGTTTTTAACGCATGCGATGGCCTCGACCCACTTCGATACATAGTCAACCGCGACCAGAATGTACTGATGACCTTCTAAAGGCGGAAATGGGCCCATAAAGTCGATTCCTTAGATATCAAATAATTCAATCTCCAAGATTGAAGTCAAAGGCATTTCGTTTCTTCTAAACATGTTCCCCGTTCTCTGGCATCTATCGCTCTGCACAGCGTGGGCATGGGCGTCCTTGAATAGTGTTGGCCAAAAATAGCCATTCTGTAGGACTTTTGCGGCCATTCGCAGCCCCCCAAAATATCCTCCATAAAGGGACTCATGACAAAGCTACAAAATGTGCTTTATCTCATGCTCAGAGACGCATCGACGCAGAATATGATCAGGTCCAAGTCGATACAAGAAGGGGTCATCCCATAAATAAAACTTGACTTCATGTCTTAGCTTCTTCTTCTGTTGGTATGTATAGTCTTCTGGTACTTGACCGCAAACTGTGAAGTTTACAATGTCCGCATACCATAGAACATTAACGCATACCGACATCAGCAGCTCGTCAGGGAATCTTTCTTCAATATCTTTTTCATTCTTCTGAACCTCACAATTTTCTAACCTTGACAGATGATATGCGACTTGGTTTCTGGTGCCCTTTCGATCCTTAATCTCTAGGTCAAATTCTTGCAGGAGTAACACTCACCTTATTAGTCTTGGTTTGCATCCTTCTTCGTCATAAGATATTTGATCGCGGAATGATCAGTATACACCACAACATTGGTTCCAATTAGATACTATCAAAATTTCCCCAGTGCAAATACCACTGTGAGCATTTCTTTTTTCGTGGTTGTATAATTTTCCTGCACATCATTCAACGTCTTGCTAGCATAATAGATAGGATGCAAAACCTTATCCTTGTGCTGGCTCAAGACTACGCCCATTGCATATCCACTAGTATCACACATCAACGCAAATGGTTGCGTCCAATCCGACGCAATCAGAATAGGTGCAATGATGAGTGCATTTTTCACTATGTGAAATACTTCAGCGCATGCGTCATCAAAATCATATTCACAGCCAATCTCGAGGAGCGCACTTAGGGGCCTTGCGATCTGAGAAAATGTGCGGATAAATCTTCGATAAAACCCCGCATATCCCAGAAAACTCGCAAGCGTTTTCACATTGACTGGTGGTGGTAACTTGGAAATTGCGTCAATTTTTGCTTGATCAACTTCCAACCATGCCTTTAATATCTTGTGACCTAGCACGATTCCTTCTTTAACCATGAAATGGCATTTCTCCTAGTTTAGAACAAGATTAGTTTCAATGCATCTTTTCAAGACTTTTTCAAGATTTGATAAACAAGAGTAATACGTATTGCCAAAAACTGAAAAGTCATCCATAAATACCTCGATTAACTCCTCCAAGTAATCTGAAAATATTTCCATCATACATCGTTGGAAGGTAGGTGCATTACAGAGTCCAAACGGCATGCGACAGAATGTAAATGTGCCGAATGGTCACGTGAAAGTTGTTTTATCTTGATCTTTCAACGCAATTGCAATTTGGTTGTACCCTGAGTAGCCGTCAAGAAAACAAAAGAATTCATTCCCCATAAGTCGATCTAACATTTGATCAATAAACGGGAGTGGAAAGTGTCCTTCTTCGTGGCCAGATTTAATTTGCGGTAATCTATACAAATTCTCCACCCTGTAGTTGTCCTTGTAGGAATTAACTCATTATTACTGTTGGTAACGACTATCATTCCCCCTTTCTTTGGAACGCATTGCATTAGGCTTACCCAGTTGCTATCAGATATAGGGTAAATGACGCCTGCATCAAGCCACTTCACTATCTCTTTCTTTACAACCTCCCTAATGGTAGGGTTCAATCGATGTTGCCTTTCTATAGATCATGTTTTTCCTTCATCCAAACGAATCTTGTGCATGCAATACGAGGGACTGATCCCTCGAATGTCTACCAAGGTCCATCCCAAAGCTTTGGCGTTGTTTTTCAGGATCTGGATAAGTGCATCCTCCTTCGCTTTGCCCAACGAGCAGATATAATAACCGGTAAAGTGCTATTGCTCCCTAAATACACATATTTGAGGTGCACTGACAACGACTTCAACTCTAACATGGGTGGTTCTTCTAAAGATGGCTTAGTACGTTGCATTGTTCGTTCAGATAACTTGAGTGTTTCAAAGCCTGACTCAGTTTGTATTGCGACGCAATTTTCCTCCCACATTGCGCCAATCCGAAAGTCCTCTTCCTTCAATTCTTCTTGATGCTCGTGCCAATGATCTTCCTGCAGTTCTTCAACATATTGACAATTTTCCATATCACTCGGGTACTTCAACACATTGAGAACGTTGTATTTAACTTGCTGATCGTCGACCCTTATGGTAAGCTCTCCTTTCTACACATCGATCAGTGCTCGCCCTGTTCCAAGAAATGGGCGACCCAAGATGATAGGCACCTCGATGTCAGCTTCATAATCTAATATGATAAAGTCAGCAGGGAAGATAAACTTATCTACTTGAATAAGTACATTCTCTATTTTGCCCTCTGGATGAGTTATTGATCTATCGGCCAATTGTAATGTAACTGTGGTGGGTATTGCATTTTCAATATTTAACTTTTTGAAGATTGACAAGGGCATTAAGTTTATACTCACCCCTAAATCACACAGCACATTCCCAACATCTTTTCCCCCTATTGAACAGGGAAATGTGAAACTCCCGGGATCTTTCATTTTGGTGGGGATATTATTCTGAAACAACACACTACATTCATATGTTAACGCAACAATTTCATTCTCCCCGATCTTCCTTTTGTTGGCAAGTATGTCCTTGAGGAATTTCACATAGCTCGACATCTGTTCCAACGCTTCTATCAAGGGAATGTTAATATGTAATTGTCGGAGAACATCTAGGAACCTCTTGAATTGTTTGCTGTCATCTTTCTTTCTCAGCTTGGACGGAAAAGGTGAGGGATCTCGTCGTACTTCCTGTTCAATTGGTTGTTCATTAAGGTCCTTTGCTTGCTGTGTTCAATTGGTTGTTCATTAACATCCTGTGCAGTTATAAAATTAAATTCAACATTTTTGTTTTAATTGAGGACTTTTTGTCAATTCTGAAATTTAGTGTGTTCAAAGGAAAATTTTGGATTTTTATGTCGCATTAATTTAATTTTAAGTCGATGTCAAAATTGAGATTTTATGGGGAGAATTGAGTTAATTTTGAAATTTGGATTTTAAAGAGGAAGAGGAAAGAATTTTAAATATATATATAGTTATAGTTATTTGAGAATTCATTAAAGCAAATATTTGAAAAGATTTGGAAATTTGGATTTAGTTTAAGGAAAAATGGAATTATTTTGCAAACTGAAATTTTTTTTTAAGTTTGAGAAATTGAAATTTTTTGATAACATGTATATATAAATAAAGAAAAAATATATATATATATATATATATATATATATATATATATATTAATTTCTCCCTCGAGAAGCATGCTAAAAAAGAAAAAAAAAGAAGAAGAATTTTCATCTTCTTCTTCGTGAAGGAGTAATGGCCGCCGAAACCCTCTTCCTCCAACCGAGACTCAACCGCACGCCACACTGTCAGCCCTCGCCAACTGCGTCCGAGTCGCCGTCCACTTTCGACCGTTCACGCTGTCGCTCAAGCGCCCTAGCCACTTGCGCCTGAGGTGTCATCACATCCACACTGCTTTTCACACAGCAACATTTGCGTCGCGCCTGTCCAGCCGTCCTTCTCGATCGAGCCAACACCGCCACCGCTAGGCCCAGCACGTGCCACTCGTTCCAGCCGCCATTTTGGGTCCAGCCGCGATGACTACTTCACAGACCTGTTCGTTTTCCGCAGGGGGTTTTGTCACCGACGACTGCTTCTCAGATCTGGCCGATGCCCACTAGATTTTCGCCCATCAATCTCTGTCGTTTGGGTTTTCGCCAGATTTTTAGTTTGGTGTAAGTTTTTTTTTTGGGTTTCTTGAACGTTCTTGATTACCCATTTAAAATTTTGGCCCAATATTTACCCATAAACTTTGGGTGTTCAGATTCAAGTTTCAGGGAGAATCTTGAGCTTTTTTATGTTTTTGTTGTGGGTTATTTAGGTTGATCTCGTGGGTTTTCGGTTTCGTCGAGAAAGAAAGAGCCTAAGCTTACTAGTTTCTAAAGTTGTGATTAGAGGTAAGTAATCTTACCACTGGAACTGCCCACGGGCCAGGCTTTAGTTGTATGCTAGCATGATAAGTTTATGTTATGGTAAATGTTAGCATGTTGATTGACAGTATGACCTGAATCAAAGTATGTTCTGGCACGAATTCTGATTTGTTTTCATATACACCTAAGTACTTGATCATTAGTATGTGATAGTATGTGTTTTCATGTCGATTTCTGATCTGCTGGTGTCAAGGCAAACTTACATGTTGTGGATTTATGATGTAATTTATACATGGATGATGTATAATATGTTTTTAAGAAATATGTGTATGTGATGAAGCCATGGTATCAAGAATTTTTATGTATGTTTTAGAACTGTACAATGTTGAATCTTAACACGTTAGGACTGTGTGAATATCCTCATTGATTAGTTAGATGCCCACCAATTTGTGTTTCCTTCGGGATTCACCAGTTTGTGTTTCCTTCAGGATTCACCAGTTTTGTGTTTCCTTCGGGAATCACCAGTTTTTGTTTCCTTCGGGATTCACCAATTTGTGTTCCTTCGGGATTCACCAGTTTTGTGTTTCCTTTGGGATTCACCAGTTTGTGTTTCCTTCGGGATTCACCAGTTTTGTATTTCCTTCGGGATTCACCAGTTTGTGGTTCCTTCGGGATTCACCAGGTTTTTGTTTCCTTTGGGATTTACCAGTTTTGTGTTTCCTTCGGGATTCACCAGTTTTGTGGGCATACTTAACTACAATAAGATAGGACTCAGTCTCTTGGTTGTTCCATATGTTTATGTGCCATATGTGGATATCTAAAGGACATAGATGCCTAGCCTGACCCCAGTGGTGGGGTTACTTACTGAGTATTTCATACTCATTCTTTCTTATGTTGATGTTTCAAGTAAGGGTAGAGATGCACCGTCGATGACGCAGTGGAATTCATGATCGAGCCACTGGGACTAGTATTTACGCTTCCACATCATGAAATTTAGAATCCTTATTTTACCTTAATTTCTAGTTTTACTGTTTGAAACTTATTATGAAGGATTGTTACTTTTATATTTTAATAGTCTTTACGAATTATGAGTACCCTATTATTGTTTTAAAAATTGCATTTAATAAATTGCTTTTGAACTTCTCTTGTCTATTTAGCATTTTTTTCAACATTACTGAGCGTTGTTTCAAATCCTATGCATGTATTCATTTTAGTAAAGGCCTAACCTAAGTCCTAGGGGGTCGGGTCGTTACATAAGCTCTATTTGTCGACCTGCATCGCATGCACCCTAGGGATAGAAATGATATTATGTGGACGCCTTATTTGTGTGTGTGTCATTTTGTCATCGCATAAATAAGAATAGAGGCTTATGTGTAGGTCCTATAGACTTATCGCATATATCTCATGCGTTCTAGCCTTAGAAGCCGTGGCATTCACACTAAGAGGTGGTTTACTGTTGTATGCATGTTGTATGATTGCATAGCATGAACGCATCCTAGGAAGTGTTAGCCGAAACTTTTCTCAACCCGTTCACCGCATACTCGTTGCATCTTCCATTTTATCAACTCTTTTCAAACTCCACAGCATTTGTTTAATTTTCATTACTGCAAACAAAAACCTTAACAACTATTGATTTATTTGGTTAATACAAAGTTTTCCTAAAAATTACCAACGCAACCTGTTTTCCCCAGTCCCTGAGTTTGACCCTTGACTTACCAGGAACTCAGTGGGGTTTACACTTAGATTCTACTGAGAAAACTTGAGTGCTCAATGTAATTTCATCATCGTATTTTCTCCATAATTTCACATCATAAAATAACGCATCAGTTGTCGAGGTGAAGAATCCTCAAAGAGTGTCTGCTCATGCTCTCATCTGTGATCACAAGGATCTGCCCTAAGGCAGAAGCTCAGATACCTTGAATTTGGGTAGAAGGCTCTATTTATAGGGCTCAAACACTGACAGCATTGGTGGTCCTGCTTTGAATCACTACCACTTCTGAAGCGGTAGGTGAAATGTCAACATCATCTTATATTTTTTATACTCCCAAGGTATGTGTTCATGCTTGTTTCTCCTAAAGTATCAATGCATTCCACTCACTTTGCGATCCTATCACGGTTATCACTCTATAGTTGCGGCATTCCATGAACGAACTGGTCTTCATGAAGATCAACGCATGCGATCATCTTTGCGTTGGTCTGAGATCAACGCATGCGATCATCTTTGCGTTGGTCTGAGATCAACGCATGCGATCGATTGCTGTGATTGCTACAAAAGTAGATATTTTGATGTCGTATAACGCATGATATAGGGTTAACGAGGATTTTTAGTGGTTATCTATGAAGACTCTCTTTTCACACGAATTCTTAGTATTATCAATGCATATTATGCTTGTTAGCCCTCATAATTCTAAGTAAAAGGCAACACTAGCTTGTATTAAAGTGGCATAAACTACCTTTACGGCCTCTCCACAGCTCAAAAGGCATTTCATAAACACTCTTTAAGAGAACGTTGTTCAAAACGTAACATGCAGTCTCCACTGCAAATCCCGAAAATGATTCTGGAAGATGAGCATAACTGATCATAGACCGAACCATGTCCAACATGGTTCCATATGATAAAAAGCCCTAGGGCCAACTTTTTGCTTCCGAACCTTTTGGTAAGAAAATGCGCAAAAACGGACCCAGGGGTTAAGAACAATGAAAAACTGCTGAGGTGACTCGCCCTGCCACGAGGCCCAATTTTTGTGCACGAACCATCCATCACGAAAAAGCACGAAAACGAACCCAGGGGTTAAGAACTATGAAAAAAGGCGTGTGCCAAATGGTTTTGTGAACGGAGCTCATTTGGTGCCCCAAACGGCCCCCAGGGCACCGTGGGGGTGTCGAAATGACTTGCTAGGGTGTCGCTAGGAACTACTAGGGTGTCGCCATGCACTGTTGGGGTATCGCGGGGCTGCCACGGGGCCCAATTTTTGTGTGCGAACGTTTCGTACAAAAGAGCACAAAAACGGACCCAGGGGTTAAGAACTATGAAAAAAAGCCTAGTGCCAGATGGTTTTAGGGACAGACCTCGTTTGGTGCCCCAAATGGTCCCCAGGGCCTTGGGGCCAACTTTTTGCTTCCGAATATTCCGGCAAGAAAATGCACGAAAAAAGACCCAGGGGTTAAGAACGATGAAAAACTGCTGAGGTATCGCACCCTGCCATGAAGCCCAATTTTTGTGCACGAACCATCCGTCACGAAAAAGCACGAGGGGTTAAGAACTATGAAAAAAAGGCGTGTGCCAGATGGTTTTGCGAATGAAGCTCGTTTGGTGCCCCCAATGGCCCCCGGGGCACCGTGGGGTTGTCGCAGGGGCTCGTTGGGGTGTTGCCAGGCACTGTTGGAGTGTCGCCAGGCACTGCTGGGGTGTCGGAGGCTACCATGGGGCCCCATTTTTGTGCGCGAACATTCCGTTATGAAAAAGCACGAAAAGGGACCCAGGGGTTAAGAACTATGAAAAAAGGTCGGGTGCCAGACAGTTTTGGGGACAAACCTCGTTTGGTGCCTCAAATGGTCCCCAGGGCTCCGGGGCCCACTTTTTGCTCCCGAACCTTCTGGCATGAAAATGCGCAAAAACGGACCCTGTGGTTAAGAATGATGAAAAAAAGCCATGCGGCAGATGGTTTTGGGAACGGAGCTCGTTTGGTACCCTAAACGGTCCTTGAGGCCTCACGGGGGTGTCGTGGTGCCTTGCTGGGGTGTCGCTAGGCACTGTTGAGGTGTCGCCATGCACTGCTGGGGTGTCGCAAGGCTACTACGGGGCCCAATTTTTGTGTGCGAATCTTCTATTATGAAAAAGCACGAAAACAGACCCAGGGGTTAAGAACTATGAAAAAAAGCTGTGTGCCAGATAGTTTTGCGAACAGAGCTCGTTTTGTGCCCTAAACGACCCCTGGGACCCCGTGAGGGTGTCGCGGTGCCTTTCTAGGGTGTCGCTAGGCACTGCTGGGGTGTCGTCATGCACTACTGTAGTGTCACGAGGCTGCCACGGGGCACAATTTTTGTACGCGAACCTTCCGTCATGAAAAACTGCGAAAATGGACCTAGGGGTGAAGAACTATGAAAGAAAAGCCGTGTGTCATACGGTTTTCAGGACAAACCTCTTTTGGTACCCCAAACGGCCCCCGGGGACCCGGGGTCTACTTTTTGCTCCTGAACCTTCCAACACGAAAATACGCGAAAATGGACCCAGGGGTTAAGATCGATGAAAAAAGTCATGTGCCAGACACTTTTGGGAACGGAGCTCATTTGGTGCCTTAAACGGTCCCCGGGTCCCCGCAGGTTGTGTCGTGAGGCCATTTTTTGTGCACAAACCTTTCAGAGCGAAAAAGTGGGAAAATGGACCCAGGGGATAAGAATGATGATAAATGGTTGTGTGCCAAACGGTTTTGCGAATGGAGCACGTTTGGTACCCCAAACGACCCCCGGGGCTATGGGGCCCACTTTTTGCTCCCAGATCTTCCGGCCCGAAAATGTGCGGAAACAGAACCAGGTGTCAAGAATGATGAAAAAAAGACGTGTGCTAGACGATTTTGGGAACGGAGCACGTTTGGTGCCCCAAACGGCCTTTGGGGCCCTACGGGCTGCTCCGGGAGGCTGTTTTTTGTGCGCAAACCTTTCAGAGGTTGACACTTTTAATTTGTAGGTATCCAGCCCTATGTTACACTTTTCCATTGGGATCTTCCCCAAGCTTTACAAGATGAATATCAAGGCTTTTTGAGTAGTCAAGTTATGTAAGTAAAAGAAAAGTGGAAGTGAAGATTAAAATATGGTTAAAGACAAATGAATAATTAAGGATAATTTTTTTTAGTTTAGTCACATATAATAAATGTATAATTAAAAATGTTATTTAGTTAATAATTCAAATTTAATTAATAAAATGTTTAATGAATGTTAAATTAAATGAAATAACTAATATCGATACACAATTTGATTGGTAATTTTTATTTTAATGATCTTTATTTTGTAATTTACTTCTTATATGACATATAATATGTATTAGTAACACAAACTTGACACATAATATGTATTAAGAACGAAGAGCTATGTGGTTTAAATCTCTCCCCTTTTATTTTATTAAAAAAAAATATCTTAAATTACTATATTTGTAAATAATTTATTATAATATTAGATTGCCTTAATTAGGACAACAGTAATGTTTCTCACTCGATTTTAATGATTTTGTTGTAGATTCAACTTCTATATATTTTGCATTGTCTTTTTTATATATTCAGAAGTTACTGTTCATTTTTTGCGAAAACGGACTCAAAGGTTAAGAATGATGATAAAAAGTCGTGTGCCAGATGGTTTTGCAAATGGAGCTCGTTTGGTGCCCCAAACGACCCCTGGGGCCATGGGGCCACTTTTTGCTCCCGAACCTTCCGGTACGAAAATGCGCGAAAACGGACCAAGAGGTTAAAAACTTTGAAAAAAGGCATGTGCCAAATGGTTTTATGAACAGAGCTCGTTTGTTGCCCAAATGGCCCACGAGGCCCCGTGGAGTTGTTGCGGTACCTTGCTAGGATGTCGCTAGGCACTCTTGGGGTGTCACCATGCACTGATGGGGTGTCGCGGGGCTGCTGATGCTTTATTTTATAAGGTGGAATTATGGATGAAATGAGATGATGGAAATGCGTTGAGCACTCAAGTTTTCTCAGTGTAATCCAAGTGTAAACCCCACTGAGTTTCCTGGTGAGTCCGGGGTCGAACTCAGGGACTTGGGAAAACAGGTTGCGGTGAAAATTTTCAAGAAAACCTTGCAGTATCTGGTAACTCAAATACTGATCGGTTTTGTTTGTTGTGGTGATGAAACAAATAAATGCGGTGAATTTGAGAAAAGTTTGATTGTCTGATAGATGCACTGAATATGCGGATGAACGGGTTGAGAAGATCTTTAGCTAGCATTACTTAGGAATGCATCAGACTATGCGGTCATGCTACACCCATGCACAGCAAGTCATTTTCCAATGCAAATGTGGTGCTCCTAAGTCTAGGACGCATGTGTTGAATGCAAAAGTGTCCATAGAGCTTATTCCTATGTCTCTACTCTTTTCCTATGCGATGATGCAAGATGCATAAAGGCAAGGTGAACGCACACAATCATATCCTATCTCTTTAATAGCAAACAATGCTTATTCCTAAGCTCTTATTTCTTGATTATGTGTTCTAATCTGACTCTCTCGAGCCTAGATTCTAACCTGGCTTTTTCAAGCCTAGATCCTATTCTTAGACTACCCTCCCGAGTATCTCTAATGGACGAATGAAGCATACATAATACAAGATAATTGCATAGAATGAATATCCCCAGTTAAGCTATCTAACTGCTTCTCAACCCATTCAACAGATTTAGCTACTCATGCATAAATAACAGAGAGTGAAAAAATATAGAGAAGTAAATTCCATTTTTATAAATGAGTTTGAATACAAAATAACAATGGAAGATAAAGGTAGAGAGCCCGGTAGCAATCCCTTGGTGACCGAGGCTTTTACGCTGGCAATCTCTATTTGGTACAAAATATATTTCTGCTTCCATAGAAGCTGGCCCTCTCTCCGATCTTGAAGCTTTTGGCACTTGTCCTGAGCTCACCGGAATGATCTATCGGCACAACCTCCTTTCCTCGCTTCCCCCTTAAAATAAAATAAAATATAAGAATAGGGCTAAACTATGAACAGAACTTGTGAACTCGTGAGCAGGTGAGCAAGTGAACCCCTTTTCTGAAGGATGCCTTTGATATTTATAAAGCTTCGGGGTGAACAGATGGGATGGATTTAAGTCCCTGAAAGATGCGCCGAATATTTGTCACTGAAAAGCTGAATGTACTTGTTATCTAGCGGTTTTCAACTTAATTCAGATTTGACCGTCATCAGCTTTCTGTCCCATCGTGATTAATTATGTCTTTCACCCAGATACGCCCACCAAGTTGTGCCGACTATATGCGGCAATCCTTCTTGAGCAGATGTTTGCGAACAGAAATCACCACAAAGTCTTGCGGTAATGTTGCGCTCGTCCGTTGATTTCTTGTGATTGCTCTTTTTGCCTTGTGTCAATGCATATTCTGCATAGAAATATAAAAATCAACTGTTTCTATGCGATGAATGCATGCGATCGCAATGTTATGAATTTAATGCTTTTTATGGACGCAATCTAACATATTTTGTCAATGCAAGCCCACATTGTTTAAGAACTTAGCACTACAATAACGTGCATTTCTCCCCGTTATCACACCCCCAAATTTAAACAATGCTTGTTCTCAAGCATAAGCTAAAGATTTCCTTTAGCAAGTCGACCGCAATTCTCTTTTCCTAGATTTCTCAAGGATACTTCATTTAAATCCTATACACCAAAATTTCCTTAAGTCTTATTCAAGTCTACTCTGAAAATATTTATAAGACCTAGGGACCGCAAGCTTAACCTTCAAAAGGACTTTACTAAATTCTGGGACATCGCATGATTTATTTCAAAAAGAAAACTTTTTCCGGGGTGTCAAATGATTTTTATCCTTGCATATTTCTTGACATTATTATTTTTTTCTGACCTTGCGCTGATCCAAATTCTTGCCTTCGTTTTGTTTTGCCCTCACGTTGCATGCGGACATCCAACTACGAGCAATGCGCTCTTTCTCAGTACCTACTTGCAGTGGAGTTGCAATCATTTATTTATTGCATTGATCCTAGCGACTTACTTTCGTTTTGGGTTGCCCCATATGTGTCATGCGGACATCCAACTACGGGTAAGTGCCTTTCACAACTTAACTCTTGTCAACATGGGTTTCCCTATTGCGTTGACAGCGGAGTTGTTATTCACAAAGTTTTCCTCTTTTCTTCTTCTTTTTTTTTTTTTCAAAATAGCTCGAAAATAAATACCTCACCCCCAAATTTAAAATATGGCAATGTCCTCATTACCAAAAGATTGAAACAAGTCATGTGATGTTCTCATAAAGCTTCGTAAAGAGAGTTTGAAAGAAAGCTAGCAGACCCTTAACTTCTAGAAATATTTCATGAGGTGACTATCTTAAAATTAAGTTGACTCTAGTATATACGAAAGAATAGAAGCATGTGTTTCATCATTGAAATCATAATTGGCAAAGAGAAATCATGCGGTGACTTACTAAATTTATTGATATGAAATGATTACGGTAATCAAAGAGAATGCGGTGATAAAACTTTCAAAATCAAAATGCGATGCGATAGTGCGAAATTTGAAATAAAGTGAACGAAAGATACAACCCCCCAAATTTGCGTTGTCACTCACATTGTTCATTATTGCATCCTACTTTGCGGCGATCTTCCTCCTTTGGATTATGGTGACGAAGTGAAGTTACGTCTTCGTATAGTACCTCCGCAATCGTGTACCTTGATCGTTTACAAAGAAACATCGAGAGGGTCAAATTAAAGCCCTTTTTTTTAGAAAGAAGTAATAAGTAAAATTCAGATAGATAAATGATGATTAAAGTGTCGAAGAAATGAGAGTTAAGAACCAAACAAAGGATACTCCAGAAGGCTTGGGCCACTCCATTTTTCTCTATTCTAGGATTTTCAGGTCTACAAAGGTCTTTTCTTGCTAAAAATCACCCCCGCAATATGCCTCAACTCGCTGCCCATTAACCTTAAATGCACGGCTCCCATCTTCAGTAATCAGCTCCACCGCACCATGTTGGAATATTTCTTTAATGATGAAAGATCTGAACCAACGGGATTTTAACTTGTCAGGAAAGAGCCGTAGCTGTGAATTGAAGAGCAAGACCTTCTATCCTACATGGAGATTTTTACCGCATATGTATTTGTCGTGCCAGCACTTTGTGAGCTTTTTATAGAGCTTTGCATTCTCATACGCATTAATCCTCCATTCCTCCAGCTCGACCAGTTGAAGTTTTCTTGCTTCTCCTGCTTTCTTCAAATCGAATTTTAGCTTCTTCACTGCCTACAGTGCTTTGTATTCCAACTAGAGGCAAATGACACAAGGGTTAAGAAAGATGAAAAAAAGTTGTGTGTTTTTGGAACGGATAACATTTAGTGCCCCAAACAGCGCCCAGGGCCCCGAGGGCTGCGCCAGGAAGCCGTTTTTTGTGTGCGAACCTTCCGGAGCGAAAAAGCGGGAAAACGGACCAGGGGTTTAAGAGTAATGATAAAAAGTCGTGTGCCAGACAGTTTTACGAATGGAGCTCATTTGGTGCCCCAAACGGACGCCAAGGCCGTGGGGCCCACTTCTTGCTCCCGAACTTTCTGGCACGAAAATGCGCAAAAATGGACCCAGGGGTTTGGAATGATGAAAAAAGAGTCGTGTTCCCGACGGTTTTGGGAACGAAGCTCGTTTGGTGGCCCAACCGGCCCCCGGGGCCCCGCGGGCTGCGTCAGGTGGCCGTTTTTTGTGCACAAACCTTTTGAAGTGAAAAAGTGCAAAAAGGGACCCATGTGTTAAGAATGATGAGAAATAGTCGTGTGCCTGACGATTTTACGAACGAAGCTCGTTTGGTGCCTCAAACGGCCCCCGGGGCCGTGGGGCCCACTTTTTGCTCCCGAACCTTCCAGCGCGAAAATGCGAGTAAACGGATAAGGGTTAAGAACTATGAAAAAAAGTGTGTGCCAGATGGTTTTGCAAATAGAACTCGTTTTGTGCCCAAACGACGCCTAAGGCCCCGCAGGGTTGTCACGGTGCCTTGCTGGGGTGTCGCAGGGCCTCGCTGGGGTGTCACTAGGAATTTTTGTGTGCGATACGGACCCAGGGGTTAAGAATTATGAAAAAATGTCGTGTGCCAGACAGTTTTGGGGACAGAGCTCGTTTGGTGCCCCAGACGGACCTGATAATGGGCAGAAATGCACGTTATCATAGTGCTAAGTTCTTAAACAATGTTGGCTTGCATTGATAAAATATGTTAAATTGCATCCAAAAAGCATTAAGTTTATTATATTGCGTCTGCATGCCTTCATCGCAGGGAACAGTTGATTTTTGTGTTTTTATGCAGAATATGCATTGACACAAGGCAAAAATTGCGATCATAGGAAATCATTTCTCAAGCGCAGTTTTACCGCAAAGATTTGCGGTGATCGTGTTCAAAAATATTTGCCCGAGAAGGATTGCCCAACTTGGTCAGTGCAATGTGGTGGGCGCATCTGGGTGAAAGGCTAATTAATCATGATGGGACAGAAAGCTGGTGACAGTTCAATCCGAATTAAGTTGACAGCTGCTAATGACACAAGTACATTAAGCTTTTCGGTGACAAATATTCGGTACATCAGTTAGGGAAATTGATGAGGTGTACCTGGGGCCGAGAGTTGGGACATGATTCTGTGTTCTATAATATAGTTCTGGAATTCTAAGTCCATATACTCTCCACCATGATGAGATCGTAGTGTTTTTATCTTCTTACCTAACAAGTTTTCAACTTCAACCTTATACTCCTTGAACTTGTCAAGGGCTTCAGACTTATGTTGCATTAGGTATAGATACCCGTATCTTGAATAATCATCTATGAATTAGATGAAATATTCATACCCACCTCGAGCTCTAACACTCATTGGACAATAGAGGTCTGAATGTATAGGCTCCAAGGTTTCCTTGGCTCTATAACCTTTTCCAGTAAATGATCGTTTAGTCATCTTGCCTTTAAGGCATGATTCACACACCGACAAGGAGTTTTCTTCTAAACTCTTTAGAAGTCCACATTTGACCAACTTCTCAATCCTATTGAGGTTCATGTGACCTATTCTTAGATGCCAAAGATAGGCATTTTCATTAGGAGAAAGCTTTGGTCTTTTTGCAATTGTCGCTGTTTTGAAAATTTTAGTATTAAGCAAGCCTTTAATGACTAATGGCCTTAGTACATACAAGTTATTCTCCATCGAACCAAAACCAATCTCCATAACATTCTTGAAAATAAACACTTTACTCTCAGAAAAGGAGACGATATAACCTTGTTCAATTAGACAAGAAACCGAGATTAAATTCCTTTTGATATGAGGAACTACAAAAACATTATCCAGTAACAGATAACGTTTCTTGTCCAAAAATAACTTTAGCCTACCTACAGTAGCAGCAAAAACAACCTCACCAACACCGACTCGAAGAGTCAACTCTTCATCTTCCAACACTTTCCAGGAATTAAATCCTTGGTAGAAAGAACTTACATGATCAGTAGCACCTGAATCAAGTATCTAGGCAGAATCATCATTCTCTACCAAACACGTCTCCAAGACCAATAAATCGCATTTACTGTCTTTAGATTTCTTCCTCTTCTGGAGAGTAGTAGGATCAGTATCAGAACCTACATAAGCTCCAAGTTCCATCAGAGAATAATTCTTGTCAATGAACATCACCCGAGTTACAAACATTTGCTTTCTCTTTTCGTTCCTTGACATTCAAGAAAGACTAAAGATTAACTTTGGAACTGATACTACTAGTTTCTTTCTCATCCATCCCTTTTTGCTTAAAAAGTGAGAACTGACATTCAAATAATTCTTGCAACGAGTCCATGATCTCATGTGCAATGACCATGTTCTCAACCGTTTTGGCTAATGCATCAGGTATGCTAGCCAAAATGTGAAGTCGGGCCATTGAATTAGCCCTCATTCACACCTTATATGCATTACGAACATTTCGCGGTGCATCAAGGGTCGAGACTTGAGCACACTCCTCAACCATGACAAACTCGAGGTCCTTTACCACAGAATACATTTTAAGAGACTTTTTCCAATATATGTAATCGGTCATATTAAAATAGGCAACTAACAGAAAATTATATATATGTCTGAAAAAACAAACACATTGATCTACATTAGATTTTAGCAAATACTGTTGAAAAACAACATCTAAATTGGTTTAGCAAAATCTAAATAAACCACGTGTGACATCTAGTTTTGCAATGATGCTTCAGTGGTTTAGGACAAAAGCCACCGAAGGGTAGTCAATTTAGCCCTCCTCTGAATTGAGACACTCTCAACCAGTCATTAATACCAGAACAACTTTTGTTCCTATAACGACTAGCCATCATTGATTTGGTCAAGAAATCATTAACTCGCTTAACAATTTCCCATAAGTGTGACTCTTCGTTTTAGATCCTAGAGTTCCACCCCAAACATCCAATCCGAAGGGAAAAAATCTGATTGGGGAAAAAACTAAAGCGACCCTATCTATTTCTGGAGTTCATCTTGATATTGACCAATCGTACAAAAACCGTCCGAAGGAGGATGCTCCCAGGGGGTCATGAAGCGGTGCAAGAAGATCTCACGGTGCAAACCTATGAAGGAGAGCACAGGACATGTTGACACACATCCTTCACCCACTTACTATAAACATTCTCTTCCTCCACCTTGATATTGACTCATGCAAATACCATCCAAATGGGGATGCTCCCAGGGCACCACGAGGTCAAGAATGAATCTCACGGCATGAACATTTAGGGAGAAACATGAATGGAATTGACATATCATATATATCTTTTCCTCCCACCGAGTATTTTATAACCTAGGGTTTAATTTACTTAAAAAAACACGACTAACAATTTTAACTAAGTGACTTTTTAGGTTTGTCCAAAAGTAGCTCTTACTTTGGAAAGTTGAACAACATTTGATCATCATTCATTAAACTCTTTAACGAAGTCTTTGGTCATCTGTTGCATGCTTGTAGCAAATCTATCTAATTCACCTTTCCAGGTAGGTTCCCAGATAGGGGTGTTCCGTTTCCGTCAGCTTAAGTACCCAGGCTAGACAAAACCCACCTTAGACAAAAGGTCCCTTATAAATAGATCTAATACAAATTTATTCTCTTATAGAAATCAATTTAATCCTAGAAAAGATTAAACTTAGGTATCTAATCTCATTAGAACAAGGAACTTAGGTGTATCTCAATCCAATTTTAAAACCCTTTTAAAACATGAGTTCACCTAAGTTCGCATGCAACTCTTTTTTATAGATTTTAGTCTTAATCTCTATTATAACACTCATAATAGGAAACAACTAAAACAAACCGCAATGCAAAGCAACACATACAAGACATTCATAACTCTTATAAACAAGCCTAAGTGTCAGGCTCCATGCATTATCTTTCATTGCTACTTTTATACAACACTTATATAGTGAACCAAGCATATATGCTCTCGTACACTTATACTAAAAATATTATATTATAAAGAGGATGCATGAATACGCTTAATGCATGCATAAATATAAATACTTCAGAATGCAGGAGCATGTTTTCTTGTAATTTTATCATGTCATTAACCATATTATAACACTTATAATGTATGATGCATGAATAAAATTCATAACTAAGGTAGGTTTTAAATCTATATGTCATACACTATTGCATATTACATCTCATGTACTCTGGATAATTAGCCTCAAATCTTAAGACAAAGCTAACTATTAAGTGTCAGGCTCCATGCATTATCTTTCATTGCTACTTTTATACAACACTTATATAACAAGTAGTGAACCAAGCATATATGCTCTCGTACACCCTTATACTAAAAATATTATATTATAAAGAGGATGCATGAATACGCTTAATGCATGCATAAATATAACTCTTATACTTCAGAATGCAGGAGCATGTTTTCTTGTAATTTTATCATGTCATTAACCATATTATAACACTTATAATGTATGATGCATGAATAAAATTCATAACTAAGGTAGGTTTTAAATCTATATGTCATACACTATTGCATATAAACAAACATACATCTCATGTACATTAAGTAAAAGTTGATGAACCTGGATAATTAGCCTCAAATCTTGAAAGAAAAAAAAAAGACAAAGCTAACTATTACAAAGAGCAATTGAATCAATGGGTTCAAATAGGCGAACCAGATCTTGAACTGTCTAGGCGAAGAACGCGTCTCCTTGATCGTGTAACAACTCCTTATGATCGTCTACATGATAGAGTAAACTCTTTACTCAATATTTTAGCAACACTATATGAGCATAAAGGATCGGAGCATTTGTAGCACTTTACAACACTTGTAAATATCTACAAAGCGGGCCATATCTGTAGTGTCACTAGGATGAGATATCTCTCCTGTATCCTTATACTATAGACCATTTAGGTTGTGACTTAAGGCATGATCCACTTGTATGTCTCACATACATTCTTAAGTTACATGAAATAACCACGGATCTTAATTTATTGGATATGAGTAAATGTAAATAAAATAAAATTTATTTTATTAATAATAATGTGTACAAATTGTTTACAAACTACGAGACTCCAGGAGAATTAGAACACCAATCGAGTCCAACTCGATTCACGAACTGAGTAAGGACACCACCACAAGTGTTACCTTTGTATTTTCGATGTGAGAATCCAGGAATTGTGGGCTCTGTATGATCTTGGATTGAGGAAGAGAAGAGGTCTACGATCGAGTAGACGATCGAGTAAGTAGTTGATAAGAACAATGTCTATCGCATAGACGATGTACTCGATCGTTGAGTAAACGCAAGCCTATCGCATAGACTTTGCTACCCGATCGTGTAGCAACAATCATCTGAGTAACTATCATATAGTCAACTCTAAGCGATCGTGTAGGCTCTGTCAATGCTATCGCTTAGTAAAACTCCTTTTACTTGATAGCTTTTTCCATTAGAATTATCCGAAGAAATCAACTACTAATTTTGGAAAACAATTTTCTTTTTATCTCACGGTTTCCATAAAACTTCCAATAACCTCCCACTCAAACGATTATTAGAGAAAAAGAAATTAATTATCATATAATCAACATATTATAAATATATATGATAACCAACTCATCATATTATATTTGTAACCTATAGTTTTAATATTTCATCATAAGAAGCATATAAACCATAGTTCTTTTTCTATTTTATGGTACTTAATAAATCATACTTATATCAATTCCTCCAACTAATATATCTAATACATCACACCAATTATATCACATATAATTGAATTTTCTATTGTTAATTTGAACAGTTCAAACTAACTCCAAAATTTGATTCTCAACTTGAACATCTTGAGCTACCAAGGAAACCTTATGGACCTGTAGCTTGAAGCTCCAACGGTTCGTGAACAACTGACTAAACTCTTTAGTCACGAGATCCATCATCCGTTAACCATCAGGCACTCTACTAAAGACCTACAACTGAACTCTTCTAACTACAGAAATATTTCTGTGTCCATATAATCAAACAACAGTGCAACAACCCTTCACAAATCACTTGTAAGTATAGTTGGGCTAGTTTACCGTTTTGCCCTTGTAGTTACATCTTACTCCTTAGGTACCACTGATCCCTCTAATAAACAATAAATCGTAGTCCTACTAGGAGTGAGTCCTCTCTTCCAAAGAGAGGGTGTGCCACTATGTTCAAGACTCGGAAATGGCCCTTAAGAGAACAATTTATCTGCTTATCCCTGTTTCCAGCTCCTCAATCAGACGAATCCCCGAAATGGTAGGCTTTTTAAGTTGGCAATCTGACTACTCTAACTCATACTAATCAAAGGACCGCCTTCGTAGGCAGGAGTTCCCAAAACACTCAGGATTAAGGTTATGTCACCTATAGTCGTTTTAGTGAAATGTAAGTCTCAATTATCAACGGTGTTATATAAAGAGACTAATCATCTCGTGGTTCGGTCTTATAGAAACTCTTTGTATAGGACACTCCCGCTCGCATGTCTCCACATGAATGGTCAGGATCAGACAATTTGTAATACTTTATAACACTTGTAAATATCTACAAAGCGGGTCGTATCCGTAGTGTCACCAAGATTCCTTTATTCTTATACTATAGACCATTTAGGTTATTACTTAAGGCATGATCTGCTTCTAGGTCTCACATACATGCTTAAGTTACATGAAATAACCACGGATCTTAGTTTATTGGATATGAGTAAATGAAAATAAAATAACATTTATTTTATTAATAACAATGTGTACAAACTGTTTACAAACTACGAGACTCGGTAGAATTAGGGCACCAATCCCAACAAAAAGAATGCAAGTTTATGGTACCCTAGAATTTAATTTAAGACACCTTAGTTGACATATTACTATATTGAAGTGTTAGTGACAAAGTGGAGCTAAAATGAGCCAAAATGGAGTGTTAGTGACAAAGTGGAACTAAAATGGGCCAAAACCGAGCTCCAATGCATCAATAGAGAAAGAGAAAGCTAAAATTACCATTTTTCCCTCCATGCATGGTGCACAAAGCACTGCGGAGATAGACTTGCGCAAACCCGCATTAGCGCTGTAGCGCCATTGCGGCACCATACCATTTTTTTATACATATTGAGTTAGCCGCCTTGGGTTTTGATAATCCGATCTCAATTGATTTCCTAATGTTTTCTTTGAATTTTCTCTACTTCTTTGACCTCTTGATATAGCATAACAATTCCTCCTCAATTTTCATGTCAATTGGGCTAAGGAGGAAAATCTAGCTTAGGCGTAGAGTGATTTTCCCCATTTTTTGTAGTCTTTTGAGATTTAGATCATTTAGTAATAATTTTAAATATTATCTTTGGATTCTCTTACTATCTCGAATGTTTATGACTATGTATTCTCAGGAATGTCTGACAAACTTGTTGGGATTATGTAATCGATAGCTAGAGACTAAATTATAATACGTGACATATAATTGTAATTTGATCGAAGGTAACAAAAGATTAGATCAGCTTGTGAACTATTGTCTATGATAGTAAATAATGGTCTACTCAACTAAGGTAAAATCATGTTGAATATTGACGTAGACTATTGTAAATTTAATATTTACCTTAGCGTATTCCATTAGTCTTAACACGATCAGTTCAACTGATTACAATGCATCTCATCTAATGAAATTGATTAATTTGATAATTTAAACTCTTAGCTCGTTTTATAGGTGAGTTGGCTAAGTTTAGACAATATAGAAATTAATTTAATGAATGTATGATCAAGTTGTAACATAGGGAATAACTCAAACACCTAGGCTAGACCGTTTAATCATTCAAATTCACTTTTTCTTTATTTTTCTTGCAATTTATTTTTCTACAATCAAACAAATCAATCTCCACCCTCCCCTCAGTTACCTCGGGTTGTAGACAATTTAATAGAGAAGTTCAATGGTTCCTTGAATTCGACCTATGCTCTCACAACTACATATTAGGTGGAAACGGTTAAAATATTCGATCTGAAATTAGACGACAAATTTCGCCGATAAATGTTACAGCAAAGGTTTGAGTATTTTTCAAGACACATGCATGTTATAATTGTACTCGATAACTTTAAGATGTTGATTTAAGAATACCTTACTATCTAATTCTAGGAATTTACTTGCTATTTTGAATTATCATTGAAACTTTTCTTTTCGTCTTGAATAACAATAAAATATGAAAGAGATGGATCTCAATCGGTGGTTGGAAAAATAGTCACCAAAATTCGCCATAGACAATTGAATCGAATATTAATAAAAGCATCCGTATTGTGTTTGAAATTTTTTATATGAATTTTGGCATTATTATAACTTATATATGACAACAGGAAAGTACTCTTGTACAATCAAGAGTACTATGATTTTAGTTTCAAATGATCAATAACAACATGATTCACTTAGATCTTGGTATTGATTCACATTACATATTTGATTGAAAATGATACTAAAGTGTTTAAACTAACCTTATTGCTAGTACGCAAAAGGTTGTATTATTTATCTTTTCATATGGTATTACATAGTATTCAACGTTTAACACATAACTAAAACATAAAGTATTTAAACTCACCCTTCTTACTTATAAGTAAAAGGACCTATTATTTATCATTTCATTCTATTACTTTATATTTATCTCTTAACATATTGTTCTCATGCTCATTTTTATGTTTCCACCACAAGGGCTCTTATGATAATCCACGACTTCCAATGTATTCCAAGTTGAGACAACTGAAATCAGACCAACCCACTACTCCCAAGTAAGAATTTTCCTATCAAGATCTTGAACCCCTCGTTTCTTGGCTTATTCTGTATTATTTCTTGAGACTCTTCCACGCTCCCATCTGGCATCACGATTTACTTGGTCACAAGAAGATCCCATCCACTGGCATTATCTTTAAACATCACCTCAAAATTTACTGTGTACCAAGTATTTTGTTTGAAACTAGAAGAACTCATGTCCAAGAATCAATCAAACCAAGATACCTGAAGAAGCTCTGCTTCTTCGATTGTGTAACTGCATGTTTTTAAACACCATGATGAGAGAGATTACATTGAGTAAAGGCAACTCCAAAGTCGACCAAACACGTTCTTACTACATTATATTATTTTTCCTCTTGTTTTTGGGATAAAACTAATTTATTTTAAAAAATAAATCCTATTTTATTTAATTTATTTAGAATTAAATCAAAAGTATTAAGCTTATTCAAAATTGAATTTGAGCACATGTTTTTATATCTCATAATAATATAATATAGCACAAAATATGAGATTATTTTCAAATAAAAAAATGAACCAATTTATTTATAAATATAGGAAAATGATACCATCTATCAATAATAAATCTAGATAGACTTCTACCATTGAGTGATAAAAGTCTAGCACGGTCTATCGCTCATTGATGCATAATGAAATTAATAATTAGTTTATATTTTAATGAACCAAGAACAAAAGAGTGGACAATAATGAAAGATTTCGTTAAAGAAGAAATAAAATTTTGGTTTAAGATTATACCCACAACGTTCCACCTTGTTCCATTTCTAGTATTCGTTGTTATCACTCCATGCTTTGTGAGAGCTCTCTGAAATACCAGAAATTGTGTGCTCATTGTTTTCTCTTTGATTGGCCACTAAAAATGATTGGAGTTTGGAGGAGAGATGTGGGAATAAGTAATTCCTCTACTCTTTTATACTCGCATAAGGGTATTTTAGACCTTTCCAAAAGTAAGAATTTTTTGTATCCATTATCGTTTCTCTCTTATCTTTAATATCTTGTTTTTTTATCACCTCATTTTTGTTTTTGATATATAAATTTAATTTACTTGTAAATTATTTTAAAATTTAAGGTACTTACAAAAAGGTATTACATTAACAGCGATAATAAATAAGGGTCTATTTGATAGGTAATCTAAATTCTATTTTATACTTTTAGATTCACTTGTTCTTCAAATAATATACATTTAGTAAATAATCTAGATTATGTAATTTAAAACTGTTTCAGTATTTTCTTATTCAAATAGTCCATTTTCTGAAAACAATATTTTTATATTTTCATAGTTTTCATATTTTGAATTTGAAATTTTCACATTCTGAATACTTGTTTAAATTTGAAATCAATTTATGAATATGATTCCAAACACATATCTCTAAACATCGAATAGAATCCATTAGTTTCAAATTGCCTACCAAACAGTATAACAACAATTTTAAAGAATAATAAATATAGCAAAATATATCAAGAATAGACTTTATTGTTGGTAGACTTCTGTTAGTGATATAGTAAATTTTGATATATTTATAATTTTTTTATTGTATAATGTTTACTAATACTTTGAGCCTAATTGTTGTATTTATACCTGCCTTTAAATCTTAAATGTTTAATTATAACTTATTATTAAAATTACAATATAAATTATTTTATAGTAAAGCATTGAAATAAGACTTGCAGTGGTAATATATAAAAAAAAAAATAATGGATTGATAAATTGAAATCCATGCCAGAGTAGTTTCTATTCACAAGTATGTACTAAACTCATACAGTTAAGTATTTCATTAGAAAGGGTAATTAGTTAATTCTATATTAACATAGATTAGTTAACTTGAATGTTTAAAATTAATGTAGTAGAAAGATTATCTTTCGCCGGTGATAATTGATTATCCAATTAATACTATTCATTTGTTACAAATAATTAGTTAATTATTTATTCAGCTATATAAAATTTATTCATTAACATCATCTAATAAATATAAATATCATTTATCTCTATTTACTTGGATAACATTCAAAAGTAGAATATAAAATTTTATCCTAAAAATTTTTTTGATCGTGAGCATATATTGACCCATCAAAACCGTTTTGACCCTTGAGCATTAGATTATTTCCGTTATGTCCGTTGGCCCCTCTCTCCCCTCTCTCCCCATTATCTTATTATCTTGGTTAATTTAAAAGTTGAAAATTGATGGGTGACTTTTCATCGTTCTCTTTATTTTATTAAAAAAAAAAAATCTAAATGGGAATCTATTTTATTTAATTAAAAATATATATGGAATAAAAGTTAGAATGAATTATATAATTTTTCAATGAGGTTAATATTTTCCAATGAAGGTTGTACAAATCAAAAGAAATAAATGACAAGCTAAAATCTTTTTTAATAGGATTAAATTAATTTTTAAAATATGTAGACCAAGTTGTTACTAATAAAAATGTAGGGACCAAATTGATACATTTTTATGAAACTTGAGAGACCAAAAAGAATTCTTAACTTTTTGTTTCTTTTTATTTTTTATGTTGTGTGTTTTTTCTAATTCTTATTATATAACTTCCTACCTGCCTTCAACTCCCTCATGTGCTCGAGTTTCCTACTTTGTATACTATATAAACTTGTGGACTTGTCTATGGTTGCATCTCAGTATGCAGCCTCAATCTTTTCTGTAAAAAAATGCTTTATGGAATCACGAACTCACTACATGGTCAACACACTTTCTCTTATATGTTCTTCAAAATGTATTTTTATGGACCATTAGTCTATATGTAACCATTATTATCTAGTACACTTCTGTCTCTTTTATGTAGCAAATAATACTATGAACGACTTTTGTTTAATCTCAATGTATATGAAAACTTTAGATTTCCTTGATATTGTGGATTTGGGTTCAATTTTAGGTTATAGGTATGTCAAAGTTAAAAAGAAAAAAAGCAATTAGTGGATATATATATATATATATATATAACTCGGCCTGATCTCCCAACGCATATCTCTCGATAAATTACAAGGCATCAACATATTGAAAAAGGAAATCAAGTTGGTGTAACAAACTCCCGATTGCATTGGCACCGTCAGGAGAGATGTAACAACCGCCGATGAAACGTTGACCCCGTGGGAGATACTATCTCTCGATGAGGTATATATATCGTTGGGAGTTAGGATAAACTCTCGATCGAGAGAATGTATTACGATGCCTATTTTCCAACTATTCTCTGACGAGGTATTGGTTGTTGAGAGATTATCTCCCAACATAGTTATGCGTTGAAAAAAATACTATATTCTTGTAGTGATGTGAGTCAGCACTTAAGACTTCATTTACTCATTTTTCAACACATTATTTTCCATCTTCAGCTATGCAGTTGAATGTTCTTCATTTCATAGAAAGATATTCGAGAATGGACTATAGGATGAAATTCGAACCTCTGTCATAGTAAGTGTAGAGTGGACAAATTTCTCAAAAGTCGTAGAGGCAGCTAAAAAAGTGGATGAAAGTTTGTTGGGAAAAAGAGATAAAGGAAAAGCAAAAAGTGATATTTGTATGGGTAATTCCTCGAATACACCATATGAACAATTAAATAAAAGATTTATACCTAGAGTCATGAGCAGAGGAAAATTCAAGTTAAGGCATCATTCAAGAATGAAAGCAGGAAGAGGAAACCAAGGGTCAGGACTCTATCTATCTTGTAATTTTGTTTGGGAAGCCATGTAAGATACAATGCAGAGAATCAGTAACAAGTGTAAATGTGCAACCTTAGTGTTCATCTTGTCACACGCATCACTAGGGTCCGGTTTGAAGGGGACTAATGTATGTTATAATTGTTGACAACCTGGTTATTATACGAAAAAGTGTCCACGACTGTTACAAAAGGGTGTTATGCAAGAGAGTAATTTATTATGACTATTTTTTTATCTTAGTTTCTTCCTTATATACTAGTTAGATGGAAAGAACTTATGTACGTTTAAATGATTAATAATAATGTGATTCACTATAACAACCCGAAAGGCCGACCTTTCGAGTACTCTGACAATGGCCATTACAACTAAATACACATTTAAAACCCAAACATTTTGACCAAAAAATTCATTAAATAATAAGGATGGTTTTCAAAAATAAACTAGAAAACAAATAAATAATAAATAAATAAACTTTTATTCAGGGTCCCCTAAAAATAATATTCATAAGGAAACATTCAAAACATTAAAATTTGTTTGTCTCACATTAAATTATAGTTTCAAACATTCCAATAAAAGAAACATAGACTAAGCACGATTTCTTTTGTCCCCAATGACTCTATCACGAGTCTTGTCTATAACTCACCAACCTGTTCCTATCATTCCTTGAAAAACATAAAGCAGTAAAGGATGAGTATAATAATACCTAGTAAGTGACCCACTACTCGGCCCTCTAGGTTACATGTTAGCTAGTTTATCTAGGCATCGGTGTACACCGATCATATCAGTTGTAATGATCCTGAAGGAGCATACATCACTCATAGTCTGTAACCCGAAGGTCCACCAATCAGTCATAGACATGAAAATAAAGGAACATGAATCAGTCATAGTGTATAACCCAAATTTCCACAAATCAGCCATAGATATTAACCCGAAGGAACATAAATCAGTTGTATTGTATAACCGAAGGCCCATAAATAATTCATAGACATGAACCCGAAGGAACATGAATCAGTCATAGACATGAATCGGAAGGAACATGAGTTAGTCGTAGTGTGTAACCCGAAGGCCCACAAATCAGTCATAGACATGAACTCGAATGAACATTAATCAGTCATAGACATGAATCTGAAGGAACATGAATCAGTCATAGTGTGTAACCCGAAGGTCCACAAATCAGTCATAGACATGAACCCGAAGAATTGTAAATCAGCCATAGTGTGTACACCTATCCAGATAAGAAAAACTAACAGGAGACCTATAACTTAGTATGCATTAATTTTCATATAACTCTTGTGTTATATTTTACAGTCGTTTAACTTAGGGGTAAAATTTCATATATATCCTCAGTCAATGGAACAATCATTATAGACAAAACAGTCAAATCCAGTCGGTTATTACCATTAAGTCATGCAGTTCAATCAGTGATAAATTATCAGTCCCAACAGTCTAGAATAATCAGTCAAATCCATTTTAGCAGTCTCAATAAACAGTCCATGTAATCTTAAGTAACAAGTCCATGTATTCTTAAGTAAACAGTTCAAGTAATCTTAAATAAGTACTCCAAGTGGTAGGGACGACTGGTTCGAAGGAAAATCAGTAGAAGGACACTTACCTTAAGTTTTAGTCAATACAAGCTCAAACAATCTTAACTTTTATTTGCCCAAAAGATCACGAACCAAGTCCTAAGTGATGAACAA
Organism: Benincasa hispida; assembly: GCF_027475165.1. Lineage (NCBI taxonomy): Eukaryota > Viridiplantae > Streptophyta > Magnoliopsida > Cucurbitales > Cucurbitaceae > Benincasa > Benincasa hispida. Next base: position 69,428,077 of record NC_143479.1, on the reverse strand, counting down.
AAATTAGGCTTTCCGGGACATAACAATGCCTGTTGGGCCCTACCGACCTACTTCAGCACCTACCAGGCTTCTACCGGCCTAATGGTCACCTACCGAGCTTTTTCGAGGCATTAAAATTCTTACCAGGACAACTCGAGCAAGTAGCAAGCCAACCGAGAACTATCGAGTCCCATTGATGTTTTAGGATGCAATCTCGAGTGTCGAGATGTCATCAGCTTTCTCTCTCCTTATCAGGCACAATTATAAAAAACCATCATCAACCAACCCATGGGCGACAATCCAACTCAAGACTTCCTGGACATCTGTTCATTCGAACATAATTGAGACTTAGGCTACTTCGAGCCCTTGTCAAATCAAAATGGCATACCAGGTGCTACATCAAACCTCTGGCCCATGGGAAGGGGTGCAACGCCGGTACACCCATGTCGTTCGACACTGTCCATGAGTTCCCATTCTCAATAGAAGATGTCGAAGACACTTATCTTGTAATGCTTGCCCACGTCTTGACACATGCATGTCCCATGGGGTAGCTCACTTAGGCCACAGGAACCAGGGGTGGTGGAGAGCTGATTCCATGCCTCCCCATATAGTGCATTATGAACATTTTCCTGTTCGTCACCCATGCATATCAAATGTGGTGAACTGTCACTTACCAATGTAAAGTGCTCGTCTGAACTTCGATTGACATGAAATTTGATGTGCTTACATATCTTATCAATATGCATCTAACTCTAGAGTCGCTCGTCCAAACTTGCGATGGAACCCTACCATCCGAGGTCACAGCTTGGGGCCCCATCTGGCCCCACAAACCTTGTTACTGACACTACTAATGACATAGTTGCTTGTCTTTCTGCTTAATGTTCAACATGGCATGCTTGCTGACTTATGTTGGTGTGTTGGATGATGCACCGTCCTCGTCGGTCGCATTAGAGCGCTTCTCTTGGCCCTTCGTCTTTACCAGATGTGTTGAAACTCACATGTCGCTACTACACTGTTTGCACAAGTGGGGTCACAATCTACTATCTCAAAGTTAGATTGTGACATCCTCCCCTACTTCAACTGTCATTATCCTCAATGACAAACTTGGGGGTGCAATCCACTTTCTTCTCGTTGGATTGCAACACTCTCCCCCATTTAGAACTTGGCCTCCGAGGCTCACAATATACGCATGGCAAAAGCTCCGGCATCCTCTTGCCTCCGCAAACAAGGGATATCTTTTCATCCTACAAAACTCGGCCATAACCACATTCATAACACATACTCTCTGAGCACACATTAGGATGCACTCCTCAGGGTGAGGCTCGCAAGCCTACCACGGAACATTACACATCGTGGTATCTACCCACACCTTTGCGAAGTCGAAAAAGAAAACAAAACCCCCTCTTTCGCTGACACTAACCTTCAACCATTCACTGGCCACCTCATGTGGTGATGCTGCGAATATGCTTCTCTTGCTTTTCATGTAGCTTCCTCTCTTTCTTTGAACTACCAGATTGTTTGTCATCTCCAACGTGCACTAGGCCTAACAACTGTGAAGCCACTCCATTTAGGCATGTGAAATGACTTAAGAGACACACTTCTTCACACAAAGGGAGCATTCTCATGGAAAAATAGCCCATTCTTGCGAGTTGCATTCCAATCACTTGGCCCTACTAGCCATAACGTTCCCCCATCCAGACCCTTGATGAACAACTGCACTTGACCGGTGCATGTCTCCCTAACCCCACATTCTTCTACATGCAACCATTAGTACTATCCCTTTGGTAGTAATGATTCTTCCGAAGGCACCCTACCTGGTACACCTTCTGTGCTTCTTCTAACCAATGGAACACCCAACCTCTTGGCAAATGAGCTTGGTTCTTGCTCACCGATGCGATGGATTTCCCTCAATGGTGAAATTCGGCTTTAACATACACACTATCTCTCATACTGAGTCACATCTGCCCTGCCAAACTTGCACTCTTGACGCAACTATGAAATCTTCAATTCAACCCTCGGGTCTTCTCTATCTTGTCCGACCCCACTTAAAATAGTGGCTCGGATACCAAATGTATCAGAGCCAACCTTTGCTCTGATTCCAACTGTAACAATCGTACTTCCCTAACTGTACGACTCCATGATTCACAGTCATCATGGTCAGCCTTAAGGGATGCTTAAGTCCCAATTCACTTTTTGCTCGACTATTTGAAGCTTCGTCGGACCTTAGGCGAGGTTATTCCATTCAAAACCAAACTGAACTTCATTCGGCCATACACGTCGCACATATGTTTATTTTCCCTCATATGCGTCTCTAGCCGGCTTGCCTCTTCTTTAGGCTAAGTTCTGAAGCTCGACCTTGCCCATATATGAAGCTAAGTTCATCACAATACAACGTCACATCTTTCTTCATCATCTTGGCTCCCAAGAACACGTCCCTCATACTCTTACATCGCTTCGAAACTTGAGCAAGTATCGGGCCAACCGGGAACTATCGAGTCCCTCGATGCCATCCGAAATGTTAGGATGTCATCAACTTTCTCTCTCCTAATCGGGCACACTTATTGAAAATCATCATCAAACAACCCATGGGCGACAATCTAACTTGAGACTTCCCAAACATCCATCCATCTGAACATAATCGAGACTTAGGCCCCTTCAAGCCCTCGTCAAATCAAAACAACATACTGGGTGCTACAACGAACCTCTGGCCCATGGGAAGCAGCGCAATGTCGGCACACCAGTGCCGTCCGAAACTATCCATGAGATCCCATTCTCGATGGAAGACGCCCAAGACACTAGTCTTGTAATGCTCGCCCATGCCATAACATACACATGTGCAATGGGGTAGCTCACTTAGGCCACAGGGCCCAGGGGGTAGTGGAGAGCTGACACGCATCCCTCTATAATGCATTTTTAACATTTTCCTCTTCGCCACCCATGCATATCAAATGTAGAAAACTATCACTCACCAACGTAGAGCGCTCATTTAAACTCCGGTTGACATGAAATTTGATGTGCTTGCATATATTAGAAATATTTTAAGAAGAGACTTGAATAAAAATTAAGGAAATTTGTATATGATTTGAATGAAGTATCCTTGAGAAATCTAGGAAAAGAGATTGCCGTCGACTTTCTAAAGGAAATCTTTAGCTTATGCTTGAGGACAAGCATTGTTTAAATTTGGGGTTGTTATAACGGGCAGAAATGCACGCTATTACAGTGCTAAGTTATTAAACAATGGAGGTTTTCATGATAAAATATATAAGATTGCGTCCAAAAAGCATTAAGTTTCTAATATTGTGGTCGCATGCGTTCGTCGTATAAAAATAGTTAACTTTTGTATTTTTGTGAAGAATATGCATTGACGCAAAGTGTAAAATGCGATCTCAAGAAAGCAACAGTCGAGCGCAGTGTTACCACAAAGCTTTGTAGTGATTTGTGCTTGCAAACATCTGCTCAAGAAGGATTTCCGCATAGAGTCGGTGCAACTTTGTGGGCGCATCTTGGTGAAAAACATAATTAATCACGATGGGACAGAAAGCTGATGACGGTCGAGTCCGAATTAAGTTGACAAGCTGCTAATGAACTACTGTAGCAAGTACACTGAACTTTTCGGTGACAAATATTCGACGCATCAGACAGAGAATTAATGCCATCTCATCAGTGCAATCATAAGAGAGAAGATGCCTGTCACCCTGAAGCTCTATAAATACCGAAGGCAACCTTCAGAGAAGGAGCGCGGATAGTTCAGATAGAGAATTTTCCCTTAGAGAGAATAGTCTTATTCTTAGTTTTTCTTTTATTTTAAGGCGGAAGCGAAAGAAGCGAGATTGTGCCGTGAGATCGTTCCGGTGAACTTGGAAGAGTGCCAGAATCTTTGAGATCAGAGAGAGGGCCAGCTTCTGTGGAAGCAGGAATATCTTTTGAACATAATAGAGTTTGCAGTGTAAAAGCCTTGGGAAGCAAGGGATTGCTACCAGGCTCTCTATCCTTATCTTTCATTTTCATTTTGTACTTAAACTTATCTATAGAAATGGAACAGAATAGAGTTTATAGTGTAAAAACCCTCTGATTGAGCCATGTAGATGGTCTTTTCAAGATTACCATTCAGAAAGGTCATCTTCATGTCCATTTGCCTTATCTCATAATCACAAAATGTGGCTATGGACAGGAGAATCCTGATAGACTTCAACATGACAACGGGTGAGAAAGTTTCCTCATAGTCCACTCCCTCAACCTGGGTATAACCCTTTGCCACGAGTCTAGCCTTAAAGGTCTGCACCATTCCATCTACATCTCGTTTTCTCTTGTAGATCCACTTACACCCTATAGGTTTTATCCCATCATGCTGATCCACAAGTTCCCATATAGAATTGAAGTACATACACTCCATTTCCTGATCATAGTTTTAATCCACTCATTTTTGTCAACATCCTCAATTGCTTGCTTATAAGATAATGGATCCTCAATTCCATCATCAGACATGATGTTTTAGGCTTCAGTCAAACCCATGTAGCAATCCGGTGGGTTCGTAACCCTCTCACTACTTCAAGGTAGTCTTAACTCTTGAGATGATTGACTAGATGAACAAACATCAACAACTCTTGTTGATTTATCAATCAGTTCAAGAACTCTTGTTGAACTCTCAGTAGTGTCACTGGAAATCTCATGTAAAACAAGCTTTCTTTGTGGTTTATGATCCCTTATGTGGTCTTCTTCCAAGAAGATAACATTTGTCACACAAACACCTTATTCTCACTTGAATCATAGAAGTATCCACCCTTCGTTTCCTTGAGGTAGCCTACAAAGAGGAAACACCTCATATGCATCACGAACATTTCACAGTGCATCAAGGGTCAGGACTTGAGAACACTCCTCAACCATGACAAACTCAAGGTCGTTTACCACGAAATACGGTTTTAGAGACTTTTTTCAATATATGTAATCAGTCATATTAAAAGAGGCAACTAACGGAAAATCATACATGTTGCTGAAAAAACAAACACATTGATCTACATTAGATTTTAGCAAATATTCTTGAAAAACAACATCCAATTTCGTTTAGCAAAATCTAAATGAACCCCATGTGACATCTAGTTTTGCAATGACGCTTTAGTGGTTTAGGACAAAAGCCACTGAAGGGTAGTCAATTTATCCCTCCTCTGAATTGAGATACTCTCAACTAATCATTAATACTATGACAACTTTTGTTCCAATAACGACCAGCCATCATTGATTTGGTCAAGAAATCATTAACTTGCTTAACAATTTCGCACTATTCATTTTAGACCATTTAGGTTATTTATATCTACAAAGCGGGTCATATCTGTAGTGTCACCAGGATAAGGTATCCCTCCTTTATCCTTATACTATAGACCATTTAGGTTATTACGTAAGGCATGATCCACTTCTAGGTCTCACATACATGATTAAGTTACATAAAATAACCATGGATCTTAGTTTATTGGATATAAGTAAATGCAAATAAAATAACATTTATTTTATTAATAACAATGTGTACAAACTGTTTACAAACTACAAGACTCTGGGAGAATTAGGACACCAATCCCAACAAAAAGAATGCAAGTTAGAATTTAATTTAAGATACCTTAGTCGTCATATTACTATATCGATTGTTTTCATTCTTAATAGTAAGTGCTTGAGCCATAGTAGGGAGAAAACGAATTGAGAGCTATATAAAACTGTTTGAGGTTGTTAGGACATAAATTTGAGGGCTTTGAACTGACTTACATATGAATAGGTCTAGAATCATTTTTAATAGTGCTTCATTGACTGATTATAATTCGATCCATTGTTGATTGCAAAAATTTATCCTAGGAGACTGTTAAAACTTAAGTAATGAGTCTTGTGTTAGGACTGATTCTTGAAAATCTTTATTATCATAACGGGTTGGTACAATCTTCCGGAATAGCATCTAAACGATGATCGACTTCTTTATTAAACGATAAGAGTCAAACAAGACTAAACGGTCGCTTACAGTTGTTATGCAATCGCTCAGTATTACTAAATGATTGCTTACAAAATACTCCGCTATCACTTTCAAACTCCTACATGATCGCTTCTAAACTATTACACGATCGTTTACCAGTTTCAATACGGTCGCCTACCAATTGATATACGATCGTCTTCCAAATGCAACACGATCACTGAGCTCTGCTACACGATCGCCTAGTAGAAGTAGACAATGAACAACACACTACGATGACTTCTCCACAACAGAGACTTCCGAACTCCCACTCTCGAGGGTTCTCCTTCCTCACTTGTGATATTCAGACTTCACTGCCTCCCTTTCAGTTTCTTTCCTCCTTTTAAACCACAACTTCTCCCAACAACCTTGAAAGTCATCCATAATCGATTCAACCACCGACTTCCCTTTATTTTTTTTATTCTTTCTTTTTTGATGTTGTAACACAATTGTAGGTCTATTATTACCTCCCTACTCAACTTTTACCTTGTCCTCAAGGTAAAGTTTTGTTTGTCCAACTACCTTTTTGGCAATCTTCATCATCCTCTCTTGAGCCACCCTCAAACTCTTATGAAGTACCTTTGTCAGACTTGGATTCTCTTGCAGAGTAATCTTTTGACCTTCATGAACAAATGACATTGTTAAGTTCTGCCAATCGACTTCTGTTTTCCCCAAGGAGTGTAGCCATTGCATTCCCAAAATCACGTCAACATTTTCCAACTCCAATGGTATGAAACTGTCACACACTCTCTAATCTCCCAGCCTCATTTCCACATTTTGCATACTCCGCTTCCTCATAGAGCAGTTCCAAATCCTAAAACTATTCCGTAATTGGTCATGGCTGTGATGTTCAACAACAAACGATTCGCTAGACCCTCTGATATGAAGTCATGTGTAGCTCCACAGTCTATCAACACCACTATGGATTCTCCTTTGATATCCACTCCAATCTTCATTGTTCGTGGGTTCGACAATCCCATAACTGAGTTCACGGACAATTCAGCAAAAGATGAAATTTCCTAGCTCAACGTCAGCATATGCAATTCTAACGTTTCTTCTCTTGCTTCATTATCTTCACGCAACTCCCACTCTTTACCAGACGCCTGTACCACAGGCAATCTCAATTCTCTCAAGTCTAGCCCTTTCATCGATGTCCGACCGTACTTTTCATCGCACCGAAAATAGAGCCCTTTTTTTTAGCTTTGACTGAAATTCATCATCTGTTAATCTTCTTGCCGGAATTTCTCTCTGGTTATCATTATTCGATGTTCCTCGCAAGGTGATGGCCCTCATCGAAAATGACTCTCCAATCTTCTCTCCCTCTTTCGGCTCAC